>NC_140974.1:73596785-73599285 GCF_056783735.1 Eptatretus burgeri | reverse complement strand
GGCATTCCCACATCAAAACACTGGAATACTTCACACTTCTGCTCCCCGATCATGTTACCAACGACTTCACAGAAACCCGTCACGTTCACCTGTCCAACTCACAATTTTCAGAGAAAATAGTTGGAAATAATAGCAAGGACCCGTCTAACCTCCGCAGTAAAATCTCTGCTTGAAAGAATGCCACATAGTTATTTTAGCGTTGTGTAGACAAGAGAATGCTGCCTCGATCACCGAGACCTCTCTTCACAAGGCCAATGACACCTATCGGCTCAAAATCCTTTTCACTGTCGCTCTCTCGTTTTACACCGAAGGGAAAACTTAGAGGGATGGCATAGCAATTGTGTATTTGCTGTAAAGATGTCTTTGACTTCACATCACAGTAAGCACCAACATGGCCGGAGTATAGAAATTTTAGGTGGAGTCATGCGAACTGTCCAAACAATGGGTGGTACCCGGACGCATGGACGGATGCAGCACGTGGAGATCCTTCCTACCTTGTTTGGTTGTTTTTTGAGGATTCCATCCCTACATCTTTATTCATTTTTATAAAATGTTTTTTTCTGACTTGTCCAACTCTATTTTTCCCGATCTGGATGCCAATGGCATCATTATCTAGTAAATTATTTTGAGGGGTGTCTGCATGAGGAGCTCCCTGACCCTCACCCCTTCAGTGATATATCTCATATAAGTCTCTTCCCTTAATGTCCTGTCCAATATTCTCATCCCTTCTGTCTCCACTCAAAGACTCTGCGACCCTGTTGTCCTTCACTTGTGGAGTCATCTATTTATTTTGTATTCGCAAACACAACCTGTTGCTTCGCTGATGGGAATATTAAGGGGGGAGAAGAGAGAGGAGGAAGAGAGGAGGGAGAAAGAGGAGGGAGAAAAGAGGAGGGAGAAAAGAGGAGGGAGAAAAGAGGAGGGAGAAAAGAGGAGGGAGAAAAGAGGTGGGAGGGGGAGAGAGGGAGGATGGAGGGGGGAGAGAGGGAGGAGGGATGGGAGAGAGAGAGAGGAGAGAGGGGGAGGGTAGAAAGAGGAGGGAGGTAGGGGAGAAGGAGAGGAGGGAGGGAGAGAGAGGGGCTAGAAGGGGGTTATGAAGGGGGAGTTGGAAGAGCAAGGAAGGGGGTGGGAAGAGCGACACCTCACCAAACGTCGCTAAACACTCTGGGACGGGGGAGGTGGGAGTGAGGAGAATGGGAGAGAGAGGAGGGGGAAGGGAGTAAGTGAGGAGAGGAGGGGTTTAGGAGGAGATGAGCATGTGGGGGAGGGGGTTCTGGACTTGTATTTCCTCAGGGGATTTGGAGAAAGGGGGAGGGGTTCTTGACTTGCATTTGGTAGTGGGACTTGTGAAGGGGGTGGTGGGGTAGTACAGGATTGAACGAAATGTGGTCCGTTAATACAGCATGTGGAGACGACCCGAAGATGGCCATGTCGGGTGGAGACGGTAGGGGGTTTGGGAGGAGGTAAGTATGAGGGAAGGGGGAGGGAAGGCAGCGTGATGGGTAGGGAAAGTAGCATGAAGGGAAGGCAGTGTGAGGGGAAGGGATGGGAAGGCACAATGAGACTAAAATAGGCAGCTCAGGAGACACACACATAACAATGACACCAAACGTGCAGCTGCAGAGACATCAGCTGTACTTATTACGTCTGACGGGAATGTCTACGCATTACAATTGGGCTGTGAGGGGGACCAATCAGCATGAGGTTTGGGACATATTTAATAAGGAGAGTGGGATTGGAGGATGGATTTGCTTCTGGTTCGTGTATGTGTATCATCGGTTCGGTGTCATGTGTTTCATGGCAGCTCCAGTCTTGGGTATTGGGCTTGAACTTTGCACTCGCGCGTGGGGTGTGTGGGTGATTGCATAGTCCTCGATAGGCTGCATGAACATCAACGTGATGGTGAATGGACCGTGTGCCCGAAAGCCATGCTTTGATAATTTCCTGGCTGGCCTGGCCGGGTGCTGAGGCTTTGATGACTCTTTTCCCACGTGAAGTTGTGTTGTAGATTATGACAATGTGCTGCTTCCAGTGATAGCTTGTCTCAGCGTGCTACTGCTTGCTGGTGATGCGTCAATGGTGTTGCAAGTCACTTAGACGTCTGGCACACATAATTGGCATCACGCATCAGTCTCGACAGGGGATTCCGCAGACCACAATCATCTTGTTGAGTCTATTCGCTCTATCTTTGGGCTTGGACATCTGCACGTGGCGTGTTGCCCAATGTTTGTGCGTGATCCGGATTCCGAATGGTTGCAACAAATGGTTGGCCACCTCACCATATAAATCTATAAGTACGTACAGTATTAGTAAGCCGTTACCAGTCATGGTTTGTGTCACTGCAGGCTGTGCAGGGGATGATTTTTTTTATGGGAATTGGATCGGAATCCTGAGTTTGACATTGAAGAAATTTTCTGATATCCATTGCCAACATTCGATGGCCTTATTCACGTGAACACATCTTTTTCCTGGCAATCCTGAAGCATATCAAAGGCCAATT
>NC_140974.1:73504285-73591785 GCF_056783735.1 Eptatretus burgeri | reverse complement strand
GAAGGTTGTGGTCAAGTTTCATCAAAATTGCGCGCTTGGTTCAAGCGATAATTACTGAAGTGTTTACGGACTGACTCCCTCACTCACTCACCTACGGACACTGCTCGATTGCATAAGCTCACCTAACACACAAGGAAACCAGACACAGGTGGAGGGCATTCAGCTCATCCTGCCTGCGCCACATCAACACCACACCAATTTATCAACACAAGATCAAGAGAAGAAAACAGAAAATGTTTTTGGTTTTTTTGGAAGTTTTTGTATTTTTTTGTTTGTTTTTTTTTCCCCCCAGGGGAGGGGGCATGAGATGGGTTAAAAAACACATCAACCACACAACACCCCTTGATGAGACCCCCACCAACAGCACTCCGTACACATGCACACAATCCCCCATCAATACTAAAACTACCTAAAAGTCCTGTCAACATCCCCGTACCCCTCCATCTCCATAACTTCCAGGTACCTATCTAATTCTGATTTAAACTAATCTCCTGTTTCTGCTTCCACTACCTTTCCAGGGAGACCATTCCATGCATTAACAACTTTCTGAGTGAAAGTCCCCTCCCTTGCTACCGTCTTAACCCTCCCCTTCTTTACTGTCAGGCTATGGGCCCTGGTCCTATTACTGTCTACTGTGTGTTCTTCTTTCGGCTGCTCCCATTAGAGGTCGCCACAGCGGATCATCCGTTATGATCCGCATACCGATTTGGCACAGGTTTTACGCCGGATGCCCTTCCTGACGCAACCCTGGTCGCCTCTTATGACACAGGGATAAGGATTGGGTTTCGCCATGATTCTGGGCTACCCTACACCCTCTCATAGCGTGGCCCAGTGCAGAGCTCCCGTCCTCAAGCGATCCTCCAACCCAAGCCTCCGAGTCGCCGGATTACAGGCGCACGCCACTACGCCCGGTCGGTCCTATTACTGTCTACTCTGTTGAATAATTCATCTTCACTTATTTTATCTCGACCTTTCATTATCTTAAACATCTCCATCATATCTCCTCGTAACCACCTCCTTTCTAGTGTATAAAGCCCTGTCTGCTTCAACCGCTCCTTATAGCTGAGTCGAGCTAGGCCCGGAATCAATCTAGTAGCCCTGCGCTGAACCCTCTCTTCGGCATCTACGTCCTTCCTGCTTCCTGAGTTGTGGTGACCAAAACTGCACACAATATTCTAGATGTGGCCCTCACTAAATTCCTGTACAATGTTAACACCACCTCTTTTGATTTATAATTGATCCTCCTCCAAATACAACCTCAAACCCTCTTTGCTTTACCTGTAGCTGCCTGGCACTGTGCTGCCTGCTTACCTCCCATATCTATTACCACCCCCAGATCCTTCTCCTGTGTGACGCTCCAAAATTACCCCTGTAATCTCTATTTTCATCGTTCTTTCCCATCCCCCAACACCTTACATTTGCTCAGGTTAAATTCCATCTGCCAATCTTTTGCCCAATCTATACAAGTATCAACACTTTCCTGTATCTGATCACCACCCCCTCTGATATCCACCTCACCTCCAAGCTTTGTCATCTGAAAATTTGGAAAGCTTACTCTTTATCCCATTATCCAAATCGTTGATGTAAATAATGAATAGTAATGGTCCAAGTACTGATCCCCGAGTTACCCCGCTACTTACATCCTCCCAGCAAGACATCCTCCCACTCACAGCCACTCTTTGCTTCCTATCACTAAACTAGTTTACAATCCAATTATCTACCTGACCAACCACTCCACAAGCCCTCACTTTGGCTAACAACCTCAGATGTGTAACCTTATCAAATTCCTTCTTGAAGTCGAGATATACTATGTCCACTGCCTTTCCCTCATTCACCCAATCTGACACTGCTTCATAGAAATCTAAAAGATTTGTTAAACAGCAACTACCTTTGGTAAACCCATGCTGACGACCTTTAATTAGTTTGTATTTGTTACTTCCGAAATCTAAAGATTTCGTAAGTATATTGACCACTTCCGTTTCTGTTTGTTTGTTTGTGTGTTTGTTTGTTTGTTTGTAGGCACGATAACTCGAGAACGGAAGAAGCTACCAATGTCAAATTACACCACGTGATTCATGAGGGTGATTGCTAGCGCTGGTTAGATTTTGGTCAAAATCGGTCAAACATAATTCCGTAAATTCATGTGGAGAAATGGAGTATTTTTGCTTCGCTCGATGTTAGGAGTTCATTTTAACTTCGATTTTAATTTTGTCTTCGGATTTTGCGATCGCTTAAAACTCGGTTGTCGAAATTCTGGTAAAAATCGGATGTTTTGGAGACGTTTTAAGATTGTATAAAAAAATCTTTCACTCGACGTGTCACGGGTCGTTACGTGGTGCAATGCGCTCGAGCAGAGGCGTCGTTGAGTCACGTAAAGGTTTTCCGTGTGCGCGCTGACGGTGTTTTCGATAAAGATGGTGTTTAAAAGTCATTTTTTATCCCAATAAAGGTTATCGTCGCATGCCTGACTCGCTGAGCCGTCGGATTATGTAAAGATTGTTGGTGGATGGCCGAATATTACGGTTTTGTGACTGATAAAATAATATTAAATAATTGCGTCGAGAAACGGAGATTTTTGCTTCGCTCGACGTTAACTTCGATTATAAATTTGTCTTCGGTTTTCGCGATCGCTTAAAACTCGGTTGTTGAAATTCTGGTAAAAATCGGATGTTTTGGAGACGTTTTAAGATTGTATAAAAAATATTTCACTCGACGCGTCACGGGTCGTCACGTGATGCAATGCGCTTGAGCAGACGCGTCGTTGAGTCACGTAAAGGTTTTCCGTGTGCGCGCTGACGGTGTTTTCGATAAAGATGGTGTTTAAAAGTCATTTTTTATCCCAATAAAGGTTATCGTCGCATGCCTGACTCGCTGAGCCGTCGGATTATGTTAAGATTGTTGGTGGATGGCCGAATATTACGGTTTTGTGACTGATAAAATAATATAAAATAATTGCGTGGAGAAATGGAGATTTTAGCTTCGGTTGACGTTTCGATTTTTGATGGTTTGGTACAGAATCATCGTAGAAACTTCTGGTTTGCGTCGCTACCTTCTCTTGAGACAGCTTTTATTAGACAAGGTCAGAGGTCAAGTTGACGATTTCGTAAGTACCAGTCTATGACTGCTTATTTAAATGGTTCCTCATCTGGTCCTTAATTATTGTCTCCAACACCTTCCCCAAAACTGGGTCAAACTAACAGGTCTATCGTTTCCCAATTCTTCTCTGGATCCTTTCTTAAATAATGATGTTACATTTGCTACTCTTCAATCCTCCGGTACCTGTGCTGACTCCAGTGAACTGTTGAAAATATACCTTACCATCTCGCTTACCTGCTCAGCCACCTCCATCAAGACTCTCAGGTGTATATTATCTGTACCCGGAGCCTTATCTTCTATGAGATTACCAAGCTGTTCTTTTACTTCCTCCACTCCAACCTGGATCTTCAGTAAAAGCCCTTCCTCACCTCCTCAATAGATACTCTCAGCTATTGGCAATTCTCCTGACTGTTCTTGTGTAAAAGTTGAAGTAAAATACCTGTTTAATAAGCTTGCCATCTCACTTTCATCACCAACCACTCTCCCAGTGCTTTTCCTCAATGGGCCCACACTGGTCGATCTTTTCCCCTGATATACTGAAAGAAAGCCTTGTTATTATATTTAATATTCTTAGCCATGTCCTTCTCATCCTCTCTTTTGACTTGCCGAGTTATTTTCTTCACTTACCTCTGTTTACTCTGAGAGTGATATAAATCTAACTCCAGTCCTGTTATTTTAAACCCAATAAATACCTTCTGATTCTCCTTATATCACTACTCAACCACCCTGGTCTCTTTCTGTTTCTAGTTTTACCCCTCATTGGAATGTACTGATTCTGCACTCTACACATTTGGTCCTTGAAGATATCCCATTTCTCTGATCCTGATTGTCCTGTTGTTCGAGTCTCCCAATCTACATCACCCAATTCTCTCCTCATACCCTCAAAGTTTGCCTTCGTGAAATCTAATAGCCTTACCCTACTATCCTGAACTCTAACCTTTAACAGAACTTTTTCACACATAATGTTATGGTCACTTGCTCCGAAATGCTCCTCAACCTCCACCTCCTCTACCATATTGGGATCGTTACTGTAAAGGAGTTCGAACACTGCACTCCCCCTCATGGGCTTATCTACAAACTGGGTTGAAAAGCAATCCTGGACTAAAACGAGGAAATCATCATCTGCTCTTCCCTTTCCCAGATCCTGGACCCAATCTATCCCTGGCAAGTTAAAATCCCCCAAAATCAATACTCATCCCTTACCACATGCCCTTTGGAATTATTCATGCACTCCTCCTTCCTCCTCTTCCTTCACACCCAGAACCCTATAAAAGCATCCTACCAGTATCTTACTATTTTTACAATCTCTAATCTCTACCCAGACAGAATCCTCAACATTTATTCCTTCCTTAATATCACCCCTTTCTCTTGATGCAATGCTCCTCCCCCTATCACACTGATACACCTTGAACTTCTGACATTTAAACATACATTTAAACTTCTGACATCTTCTTTTGGTTTTCAAAACCTTGTAGCCTTCTAATCCTGTCTTCGAATTAATCTCCTTAAACTATATCTCACTCACTGCAACTATAATCATACTCCTCACGATTTACTTTGGCTTCAAGCTCTTCCATCTTACCATTTAAACTTCTGACATTGGCATAAAATATGTTCAACTTTTCCCTTCCTGAAATTCTATTTTCCTGCCTGGCCTTGCTCATCACAATTACATTATCAGTTCCTTCCTTCATAGCTTCCCCACCCTCCACTGACCTAAAAAAAGCCTGAATTCCTTCCTCAATTCCCAATGCAAACGTTGCTGCCTCCTTTCTTTTTAACATACGGCCATCATTCTGGAAGCACTCCCTTTGTCCCCTAAATGATTCCCACTGCTTCTTCAATGTAAAACCTTCCTCCCTATACCATTCTTCCAGCCATTGGTTGAAGTCTATTGCTCTGCTCATAATTTCTATATTGTTTCCAAATCTTGGGAGAATCCCAGAAAACATGACCTCACAACCCTTTGCTTCCGGCCGCTGACCCAATATCCTGTATCTATTTTTCAAAACCTCTGTGACTAAAGTCCAGGTGAGCTAAAAATGAAAAGCAGGGTGAGGCGGCAAAGCCGTGAAGTTGTCAGTCAGTCAGGCAAACTGTGAAGACTATATACCTATTAATCACCTGTTTGAATGATAATTCCCAAAGACCCTTCAGGACTTCTAAAGACCCAAAAGAGTTCCTCAAGGCAGCGTTCTGGGCCCTGTTCTTCTTTTGGTTTTCATCAATCATCTCTCCGACTCTCTGGAAAACCCTCTTCATCTCTTTGCTGATGACTCCACCCTCTGCCGTACCATATGTCATCCCTCAGATCAGCAAGCAGCAGCTTCTTCACTCTCTGCAGATCTGGATAAAATCACAAACTGGTCCACCACGTGGAACATGTCTTTCAATCCTGACAAATCTCACTCTCAGCAGTGAAAGTCTCTCCAAAAGGATTGTCTTGAACCCCCCCCCCCCATATACTTTCTCAACAATCCTCTCGAAGAAGTTCTTTCATTCAAGCCTCTGGGTCTCACTATCTGCCATGATCTTTCCTGGGAAAGCCAAATTTCCAACCTGGTCTTCAAAGCCAGTCACCGACTGGGCATCCTCCGTCGTGCAAAGTCCTTCCTTGGCACACCTGAGCTCCGGACCACATACAAAGCTTTCATCTGCAGCCTGATGGAGTCCTGCTCCTGCCTCTCTACTTTCATGGCTTAATGGTCTGGAAACCAAGGCATTTAAGATCATTGGTATCTCCAGCGGTGAGGCTGTCTTTGAGTCTCTCACTCTCACCGCAGACAGGTCGGTGGTCTTTCTGTCTTCCACAGTCTCCTATCTGGCCATGCCCCCCCTTGCTCTGTCTGAGATATGTCCTCCCCCATATTTCCGCAGAGCGCTCAAGGTCCGCCAGCAATCCCATTCTGGTAAAACTACCAAAATCTAGAATCACTACTCACCTTCACTATTTCATTCCTCTTTTTTTCCCGTCTTTGGAACAAACTCCCACACGCTCTTAAATCCCACTCCTCCCTCCAGGTCTTCAAAACAGCTGTTCACCACCATCTCTTGTCTTCCTTCCCCCATCCAAAACCACGATATTGTCTACCGCCGTTAATCCACCCTAAACCCACCTCCATCAAATTTCCTGCTTTCCTTCCTGAAAGTCCCTGTCATGAATGGACCTCAAAGTCCCTATCGTGTCCATCTTGTTTACACCGTGTATCCTGGCCGTCCCTCTCCCTTCCACAGATCTCCTCGTGCCTGTTCCACACTTTCCCCCCCCCCCCTTGTCTCTTGCTCCCTTTGTTGTTGTACGTTCTCTGTTCGCTCTCATACAAGCCTCAACAATGTGTCCAACAACAACAACAGAAAAAAACAAGACCCAGAGGACCCCAAAGACCCAAAAGTCCCCAGGTCAGGTCAGGTGTGGGAAAATGAACCAAAAGTAATCACTGAAAACATGGAAGAACCTACCACTCACGTACGACCTAATGATCCCATTGAGCGTGAACATCAAAAACAAAGCATTGTGACCAAATATCATACTCAGGTAAAAAAAAAAGAAAAAAAAAGAGAAGAAGGCATTGTTGATTGAGATGTTAATAGCAGTGATTTTGGACTAAACGATGCAGAAATCAAGAAAATGACCAAACACCAAGACCTCAAGAATGGTGAGAAGATCCTGGAAGCTGAAGAATGCCAAAGTTGTCCCAGTGATAGCTGGACCTACAGGAATGATGACAAAGAACCTCAGAGAGATATTAAACATAGGGGATATACCCCTGGGCACTCACATAGTCGTGGCTGGATAGGTTAACCAGGCAACCACTGGTAGGCATGGGTGACCCACAAAATATTATATAATGGAGAAGAAAGTAAATACCGATGGATGTTTATTTTTATTTTTTGTAATGTCATGAACAAACGTTGGTCCATCACGGATGATAAAGGTTGTGGTCAAGTTTCATCAAAATCGTGTGTGTGGTTTCAGAAAAGAAAGCAAATACAAATTTTGGGGAGCAACCCCCACATCCCCGTATAACCCCTTAGACCCCAACTTTTTTTTTTTTAATGTCATGAACAAACTTTGGTACATCACGGGTGGTGAAGATGGTGGTCAAGTTTCATCGGAATTGTATGTGTAGTTTTTGGAGAAGAAAGCAAATACTTATTTTGGGGGGCAACCCCCCTTAAACCCTTTCAGAGTCCGATTTTTCGAACGTCATGAACAAACTTTGGTACGTCATGGGTGATGAAGGTTGTCGTGAAGTTTCATCGGAATTGTGTGTATCGTTTGAGAATAAGGCAAAGACCCCTTTAGGGAGGTAACCCTTTTGGAGTGAGTGTGATTACCGACTACAGTATGTACTGTACACAACCCAGAAACCTTGAGGAGATTTCACCAAATAAACAACGCTACATTTATATATTAACGTTTCAGGGACATTCTCACAAACATTAATCTTTATAAACAGCTGTGTGTGATGTATATTGTACACGTATACGTACCTCCACCTTGCAGTAACTGTCGACTGAACATCACAATCAGGACATGAACTGTACAGCTCGGTAAGTGGCGTGAGCACTCAAGTACTCCAACGGAACGCCTGGCTTGGCAAGCGATTACCAATTGCCGTCCGTACAACGATGCACCCGGAAACGCCCGTGAAATGTCCGAATGGAACAAAATCAACATTTTTTTCTGAGTAGAAACTGCTGATATTTTCAAATCTGGAACTTACATTCATTCATTTATCGTCAAGAAATCGTTGCGGCCTGTTCCAAGTCAAGGCGTGGTTGAGCAGGCCAAAAAAAAAACATGGCGGCTTCGTACCCCCAGCGAGGTTACCATGGAAACGCCTGAAGACCCAGACAGCGAGGTGGCCAAGAATCGTGAAATGAGAGCGAGAGAAGAACCTTCAGAGTTTAGGCTTTATTCCATTTGATTGGAGCCGCTTCTGTGGGCACACCGGGGAATACAGGTTCAGCTAGGAGTACATAAGCAGTAACGTATACATGTGCGATTAATCATCGCAGAATAAATCCGCGTAAGCACGGAGTTCGATATAATCTCCATTCTCACCAGTCAATGAGCACCTTCAGTCAACGAGCACCAAGTGAACAGCCGATGTAAATGGCAATTCCCCGGGGACAATCACCCCGTGCCGCGGAGACCTCCCCTTATACGCGAGACGCACAACATGTGATCCCGCGTCATGTCCCTCAATTCACCTCAATTCACCACATTCTCCCCACCTTTAAAATGCAACTAGGGGCCCATCTTACACACCATGATTGCTTTAGCACTATAGGAGTATACATTTCAAGCAACACGGACTAATAGGTCTACAGAAGCATACATGCCAAGCAGTGATTATTTTGAGTTGTAGGAGCATGGAAATGAGCATCGATATATGATATAATGAACATATAGGAGCATGAGCAGCGAGAATGCCGATAATCCCCTTTACAGATTGAGTCGTCGAGGGGGCCTTATTCGTCGACCTCTCCGGGAGTAAATGGCAGTTTCACTTGAGGGAGACTCCCGATCCTCTTGGTGAGCCTCGACTTGTGCCGGGGATGACTCCTCGATCGCTCTCGGGTGGAACGCGGCAGCCCCGTCGCCCGGTGGAGTTCCTGGGGGGGGGGGAATGTCAGAAGGAGGAGTGCCAGAAGGTGGTGTACCTGCGGGAGGAGTACCTGAGGGAGCCAGATGGCGAACCGACACAGTGGTCTCCCTGCCATCCGGGAGCCTGACATGAGCATACTCTGGATTAGTGTCAATGAGTTCGACCCCCTCCACCAGGGGTTCATACTTGCTTTGTCGTACCGGGCGTTTCATGAACACTGTACCGGGATGGGTCAGCCAGTTGGGCACCGTTTGACCGTCAACATAACGTCGTTGGTGAGTAAACATTCGTTCGTGAGGAGTTGCATTGGTGGACGTGCAGAGCAAAGAGCGTATGGAATTCAGAGCGTCGAGAAGGGTAACCTCCCACCGCTCGGGGCCCAGTCCTCTCGATTTCAGCGCCAGAGTTACGGCTTTCCAAATAACTCCATTATACCGTTCCACCTGCCCGTTTCCCTGTGGGTTGTAACCCGTCGTTCGACTAGTTGCTATGCCGAGCTCTAGTAGGAATTGTTTTAGCCCGGCCGACATGAAACACGGCCCTCTGTCTGAATGTATGTACGAAGGTTTCCCAAACATAGCGAAGAGGTCAGAGAGACATTTCACGACAGTGCCCGAGGTCATATCCGAGCACAGAAATGCGAAAGGGAACCTTGAATATTCATCAACAACGGTGAATATGTATCTGTTGTCTGTCTTGGTCGGCAGGGGCCCTTTGAAGTCAATGTTTAGTCTCTCGAAGGGGGAAGTGGCCTTGATCAGTCTGCCAGATGCCGCGCCAAAGAATCTGGGTTTTAGTTCAGCACAAACAGGGCATGAAGCATTCATTTGTTTAATATCTTCAACAGAATAGGGAAGATTTTGTCTGCGTACGAAATGTGCCATTCTGGTTACCCCTGGGTGGCAGAGAGACACGTGTAGGTCTTGCAAAGCCTGACTGATTGTTGCCGAACTGTAGACCCGAGAGAAGGTATCTGCAGCAGGGTTTTCCTTCCCGGGCCGGTAAACAATGTCGTAACTGTAGCAAGCTAGGTCTATCCGCCATCTCATAATTTTTTCATTCTTAATTTTCCCGTTATTTTTCCCATCAAACATGAATGCCACGGATCGTTGGTCCGTAACGAGCGTGAAGTGGTTTCCCAGTAAATAATGTCTCCATTTCCGCAGCGCTTCGACGATGGCATACGCTTCCTTCTCTATCGCTGAGTGTCTCTGCTCGCTTCTAGAGAGAGTTCTCGAGAAGAACGCGACTGGCCGTCCAGACTGATTAAGTGTAGCAGCTATGGCGTGATCTGAAGCGTCGGTTTCCACCACGAAGGGCACCGAGCTGTCGATCGATAAAACCACGGACTTACTGATATCATCCTTGAGGTTGTGGAAAGCTCTTACAACAGCGGCATCTGGTGGAAAGTTTTTGCAATGCACTAGGGGATGTATTTTCTCGGAGTATTGCGAAATCCATCTCGCATAGTAAGCGAACATCCCGATCACCCGGCGCATTGTCTGCAAGTCCTGAGGTGGTGGAAGCTCACGGAGCGGGCGCAATCGTTCAGGATCAGGCTTAATTGTGCCGTCGGCTATCGTGTAGCCGAGAAGGTCAATTGACCTTGCCGAGAATACGCATTTCTCGTAGTTGAGAGTCAGATTATATTTTCTAGCAATGCTCAAGAATCTGTCCAGATTCCTATCATGTTCCCCCTGATCCCTACCGCACACTGTGACATTGTCCACGTAAACAAAAGTGTCTTTGAGGTTTTCATCTGAGATGATGTTGTCCATAACCCGTTGGAAGCAAGCTACCCCATTCGTGACACCGAAAGGTATTCTCCTGAATTGGTAGAGGCGCCTCCCTGCCTGGAATGCGGTGTAAGGTTTGTCTTCCTCTCGGATGGGAATTTGATGATAGGCGCTTCGCAAGTCGATGGTGCTGAATACCTTATAATTGGCCACGCGTTTGACCATCTCGTCTATGCGCGGCAGGGGGTAGGCATCGAGTTGGGTAAAGCGATTGACCGTTTGGGAATAATCGACAACCATTCGTTTCTTATGGTTCTGACTGCTGGTTACTAACACCTGTGCGCGCCATGGCGAATCGCTCGGTTCTATAATTCCTTCTTCCAGTAATCGCTTGGTCTCTGAAGTGATGAAATTCATGTCAGCAGTGGTATATCGCCGCGATTTGATCGCTATCGGTCTGCAGACCGGCGACAAGTTAGCGAACAGCTGGGGGGACGTTACCTCCGCGGTGGTCAAAGCATTTAAAATTAGACGAGGTTTGCTTCCTCCAAAGGGTATTTCGACGCTCGTGTGCTGCTTGAGGACATTATGACCCAGAATTACGTCTGCGCACAAATCACGAAGCACCAGTACCCTTACATCCCGATGCGTGTACCCTTTTACGTCCAATTCAACATTGCAGTACCCTCGTACGTGGGATTGTAGTGAGGTGGCGGCCATGCATACCGTATTGTCAGTCGGGTGGATTATCCATTTCCTGCCCTTCACTAGCGAGCTGTTGACGAAACTTTCAGAGCTACCGGTATCAATCAGTGCCTCAGCCATATGCCCGTTAATTCGTACGTTGATGATAGCCTTGGATAGATTCCCCGGGGAGGCTGCAGTTAATTTATTTTGCGAGTAGAGAGCCGCAGATGTGGGTTTATTTCTCCTTAGAGTAGGTTTACATACCCTGGCATAATGCCCTTTCTTGTCGCAATTCATGCATGTGGCATCTCTGGCGGGACATTTTTGACGAGGGTGCCTTTTGTACCCACAAAAGAAGCATTTACCAACCGGAGCAGTTGCTGAGGAGTTTGACGTGGCCTGGGTATCCGGCTCCTCGGGTGTTTCTCCATCCCCTATGTCTGGCTGTGTCTGTGCCAGTGGGGTTCCTTGGGTTCCCATCGTAGCAGCGTTCATTAGCAGCATCGGTGTCCCAAATGACTCAGATTGCTGCTGAGCCGTATCCATCGCTCGTGCCTGATCGACTACCTTGTCAAGAGTGGGTTGCGCTTTCTCTAGTAAGCGTTGCCGTATGTGGGCTGATCTGAGTCCTTGGATGAATGCCTCCCGTGTGGCTTCCTTTCGGTGTTCCTCGGCGCTTACGGCCCGGAAGCTGCCGTCTTTTCCCAGCTGATTCAGAGCTTGCAGGAACTGATCGATTGTCTCCCCGGCTGCTTGCCTGCGTGTGTTGAGAAGATGTCGTATGTATACCTCGTTCTTGGGCTTCACGTAGAGCGCCTGCAGCACGTCGATCGCTGCTTCGTAAGTGTCGCACTCCGAGAAGAGCCTGTACACGCTGGGCGAGACATGATTCACGAGAGCGGCAAATTTGTCAGCTCCCTCCTCGATGATGGTCAGATAGTGTGAGAAGGAACAGAACCAATGCGACCATTTCATTTCTGCGTCAGTCGCGTTTGGGTCTGCGTCGAACCTCTCTGGTTTGTAGATCTTGTCCATCGTTGGTTGAGAGAGCCGAGAAAACCAAATGGAATAAATTGAAATGAGAGCGAGAGAAGAACCTTCAGAGTTTAGGCTTTATTCCATTTGATTGGAGCCGCTTCTGCGGGCACACCGGGGAATACAGGTTCAGCTAGGAGTACATAAGCAGTAACGTATACATGTGAAATTAATCATCGCAGAATAAATCCGCGTAAGCACGGAGTTCGATATAATCTCCATTCTCACCAGTCAATGAGCACCTTCAGTCAACGAGCACCAAGTGAACAGCCGATGTAAATGGCAATGCCCCGGGGACAATCACCCCGTGCCGCGGAGACCTCCCCTTATACGCGAGACGCACAACATGTGATCCCGCGTCATGTCCCTCAATTCACCTCAATTCACCACAAATCGCCTGATGAAGCATATAATTAAATAATGCCGTTAATTATCTTCAAAAGGGTTGTTTTAATTAACCCAAACACTCAATTTTCACTCTTGCACTTCCTTGGAGTTTTGTTCATGCAAAGCTTCAGGATGATAGGTTTTATGCTTTCGGAGTTATGGAGGAGATGCACTGACGCACTGACGCACTGACGCACTGACGCACTGACGCACTGACGCATTTTTTTTTTTAATTTTATTATTATTTAATGTCATGAACGAACTTCGGTACATGCAGTATACACGATGATGAAGGTTGTGGTAAAGTTTCATCAAAATCGTATGTAGTTTCAAAGAAGTTGCAAGTACATGCGGACGGACGGACGACGCGCATCCAATGAGCTGCCCAGAACTCCGTTCCAGGTGATCTTAAGATTTCCATGTGTCAATGATGTTTACATCAAATATCCATACATAATGGACCATTGGACGATTGCGTATTTTTTGAACCTGAGTAAAAATATTTAATTATCATTATTTAAAAAAAAAAAAAAATCAATATTCCGGTATATACCGGAATGACCCCACCCGTTTATCGATATCGGAAAAAAAATCAATACCGACGGGGCCTCGTGAAAAACCTCCTGGACAGGTGAGACAGGTGGAGGATGTGAACACAAAGGCACCAGGCAAGCAGCACGTGCTTTAAAAGGGCAATTCTACTCTACTGTGTTGTTTGGTCAGAAGACCCTGAAGCGGGTGGAACATTTCCACAAGAGGCTTCCTCACAGGGCAGGATGACCCGGAGGATGGTGACCCCACAGGGCAGGATGACCCGGAGGATGGTGACCCCACAGGGCAGGATGACCCGGAGGATGGTGACCCCATAGGGCAGGATGACCCGGAGGACGGTGACCCCACAGGGCAGGATGACTCGGAGGATGGTGACCCCACAGGGCAGGATGACCCGGAGGATGGTGACCCCACAGGGCAGGATGACCCGGAGGATGGTGACCCCACAGGGCAGGATGACCCGGAGGATGGTGACCCCACAGGGCAGGATGACCCGGAAGATGGTGACCCCACAGCAGCAGGCTCGAATGGTGGGACCAGCAGCGTGCTGAAAATGCAGTCCCTGTGGGGTGTAAAAGCCATGTACACATGTACACAGGATTACTTGAGCTTTTCCTGGAGATAACCTCTCCCTCTCCCTCTCCCTCTCCCTCTCCCTCTCCCTCTTCCTCTCCCTCTCCCTCTCTCTCTCTCTCTCTCTCCCTGTCTCTCTCCATGTCTCTGCGTGTGTGTGTCTCTCTCTCTCTCTCTCTCTCTCTCTCTCTCTCTCTCTCTCTCTCTCTCTCTCTCTCTCTCTCTCTCTCTCTCTCTCTCTCTCTCTCTCTCTCTCTCTCTCTCTTTCCGTTTCTCTCTGTCTCTCTCTCTGTCCTCTCACACACACACTCACACCTCTCTCTCTCTCCCCCTCTCTCGACTTCATCGTTTCCTGAGTTGGACCTTGAGTGAAGACACGAATTCCTCCTTATTGCCATCCTCTCCTCTTCCGGCCCAAGCCAAACTTCGCCCTGTGCCATTCAAGCCTACACAATCACAGTCATCCTGTTCCAGACACCAGATTGTTCCTGCCTCAAGTCCCCGCTTGCGCCTTTGTTAACTGTTTGAATCTGGTATTCTCGGCACCATTAGCAGGGGTATATTTATTTTAGTGTATATAAGTGCGCGTGTTTTCTCCCCTTTCCTCCCTATCTGTCTGTTCACCGTTAGATCTGTTCCGCTAATTTAGCCATAGCATCTTGTCCATCCTTATCCCCGTATTGCATTTATAAGAAAATCCTTTATTTCGAAGAAATGTTTTCTCGCTTTCTTGCCTTGACATGCAATCAACCGCCAAATTTGGTCGATTTATTGGTCGATTCCTGGGGAATCGTAATACAGTAAATTGTGAAAGCATCGTTGTGTAAGTTCGACATCATTTTGGTCATTTGTGGGGGTTGTCGAAGCCCCCGGCTCATCGCGTCCCCGTGAGCTGTTCCCCTGATGCGACAATGATGTAACACTCGATTACACATCATGTTCATGGGCTATAACCGAGCTGCATAAGAACAACGTTTCACCGACATTCCTCCCCAAGTGGCACAAAGTTCAGATTTGGTGCCTATCTCTAAAATTCCCGACGTGCCTTGTCCCAAGCTTGTGCAAAATATCACAGTGGTATCGCAAAACATCATGTTACTAAGACGTCTTGTTTTCTGCGTTAAAGGACAGGAATTAAATGGGATGTCAATGTGGTGGGGGATATAGAAAGGGTTTAAAAAAAAAAAAAAAACTTCTGAAACTTCTGAAACTTCTGAAAGCGCTTCGACCACAACCGTCTTGTCGGTTTTGTTTGATGCTGTGCGTCCATTCAAGCTGACTTTCAGATCCTTTCACATTTCCTAATTGTATTCATTGCTAGTATGCACGCTAATGATACATGATCTTATGCGATCCGTTTTATATGCTACATCGCGTCGAAGGCAGCCTTGATGGAAAGGTTGTTCTAACACAGCATTGGAGTTTGCCACATTGTTACAAACTACTGACAGTTTGTTATCTTCAATCAAACTGCTCTTATATTTGCAACAGCTTGCGATTTGCATGGATTTCTAACTTTTTTGCACTTCCCCTTCTTGCCATTATTCTGATGGCAGATTCAGATAAGTGGTCAAGGCTGTTGTTGTTGATTGTGAGTGGTGGGAATGAAAATGGGTGGTAGTACGTGCAACGAAAGAGGTGCAAAATGGTTGCGTCCGCAAGTTGAAGAATGTGAGCGATTTAATCCGATTCTGAGAACACAGGCAGGCATGTCGTGCTCATCATGTAGGCTTGGCAGTAAATTCCATTATGATTTGTGTGGGTTTTGCACACTTAGAGATAAGATAAAGGCACGGGAGGGTGTACGCCACGTGCCAGAGACCCCACCGCTATGCAGGTATAATGATTAACTCTTGATTTGTACGTCAAGGTAATATGGTCTTCGATGTGTCGTTCGTCCTTGGTGCTAAATCCAAGATGCCGAAGTCTCATGACGCTGAATTGGTTTGCTTTTTTAGATAGGTCCACCACCAAAGGTGAATGGCGGTTATGGAGGTTCTGTTTTCACCTGTCTGTCAGTGGATCTGTCTTTCTGTTTGTCAGTTTGTTTGTCTATGAGCAGGATAGCTCAATAAGTTATGGACAGATTTGGATGAAACTTGGACAGGTTGGGTGTGTGACAAGGAAGAATTGATTCATTTTTGGTGAAGATCCGGATACCAGAATAAAAAAAAACTTTTTTGAGTGATTCTTCACCATTGAGAGATTGGGGTGGGGGGTGGAGGGGGGGGGGAAGGCAAAAACGATATGTCGCATGATATCTCAAAACGCTCTGGACAAGTTATGACAAAACAAGGGAGATGAATTGGGTAGGTGACAAGAACAAGCCCAATCGATTTTGGTTCAGGTCCGAATCCAGATCCAGCGTATCGGTGGTATACAAATTGTAAAGTGTTCAACTCGGCGGAGGTATGCTCTCTCCCGAGTGCTGTTCTTGTTTGCATTTGTTTTCGGATTATGGAATAACTCGGAAAGTGTGAGCTGGTAAGCTGATTTTCTCCTCTTTGTGGTCTCAACCCAACCCAAACTTCCTTTCGGGTCATCGTTTGCACGTCATTGGACGAGACTTTTTACCTTTTCACTGCTGCTGCCTCAACTGACCCACCATGCCCTCCCCCCCTTCCTCCCAAGGCCTGTATGTTTGCCAGATTCTCACCTCACTCATCTCATATTAGTGCGATGGCCTGTGAAACCTGCTCTCCAAACAAGGGCTTCTCTTTCTGAACACTAAAAAGTTATTCTAAAAATCTGAGAAGTAGTGCCAAATGTACAAATTAATTTGTCTCCCATCTATGTCTCTGGAAACAAAGAATCATTTAAAGTACTATACACATATGGATGAAACAGAACAGACACAGTTGTGTCCTGTGCAGAGATGTTAACAATCCTTTCTTGTTGACCTCTCGCTGCACTCCTCTCGTCATATTTACTGAACTCTTACCCACTCTATCCTCAGGCTCACTTTTGTGGTGAATGTCACAAAGCAGCGGAATGATCATGAGTGTGTCCAGCTGGCTTGCACAGCTGGGACTTCCTGAGTATTCTCCTCTGCTCACCTCCTCCTACCAGAAAGTACAGGTGTGTTTTAAGCTTTAAGAAAGAAAAAAAAAATTCTATTGATTGCTCTCCGTTTGGCAGGCGATTCCATCTTGACCCGGAGACTGTTCGAGCTCCGAAAGCAATACCGAAGCCTGTTGTACTTTGGGTAGTGTTTTACATGAATTGTTCATGACTGGGGCCCAATAAATTTATTGAGACAAGGTCTTCAGGTCAGCAGGCATGCCCTTCGTTCCTCTCGCCTCGACAGTGAATCGAATCTGGAGCAACTGGTCAAACTCTAACTCGGCATTCCTTCTCCACAGATGCTATCCCTTTGTGAAAGAGAAAGTTTTATCCACATTTTGCTACTTGTTAGAAATTTCAACAATCCCATGAGTTTTAAGTGTTTTATTGCTGTAAGCTTTATTTATATCACCTTTATAAGCTGAAGGATATGAAGAAGTATATTCCAATACACTGGTCATGTGGCAAAGGATGCAATCATAGTGATAAACATTAGGCTCTGTTAGAGTACCATCAGCCACTCAACATCACAGCCAGACAGGGGCTAAAAGCTGTGGTTCACCACAGCAACCTGGGTGGAAAGAGCTCCAAATTGGCTTCTCAGTTGAAGGCCACACGTGCTGCAGACATCCACAATCCCTTCTTATGTCCTCCCCCACCCCCTCCTTTGGCTTTTCAGTTTTTGCGGCGCCTGTGAGCCGCCGGCGAGGTAGGGTGTGAAGCAGCACGTCCAGACCCGCACATTGCTGGCCCTCACGGGCCTATTCACTCTGGTCTGACAAGCCAGCACAATTCCGCAGGGATTTCCACTGTTATAGCTGTATTTACTGCTGGACATCCCTCCAGTTCTGATGCAAGTTTTTTTTCTGTTTTCTTTCTGTGTTTCTTCGATTAAACTGCATTCTTTGGTTATCAGGCCATTTCAAGCATTCGTGATGTCCCTTTTTCTACGAGAAAAAGTTTCTATTCATAATATTGGGCTAAATCCTCCGTTAAGAAGGCATGTTAATTATACTTGAGGCCTCAGTATCTCTTGACTCCAAACATCCAGGAAGCATTGTGCTGATTTATACATGGCCGTATTTCTTTATGAGTCATGGAGGAGCCTCATCTCCCTGATCACACTGACAGGTTCAAATGGCATTTGTTCTGGAACATGCCCATTGTCATAATATGGTGGATCTACGGCAATATTATGACAGACTCCATCACCTGTCCTCAACCTGCTGTAGCATACGAGCCTCAGTATTGCTTTTGGAGCCTGCTGTCAAGCAACGATCCTGCTGACTACCCAGGTAAACTTATACTGTTGGTTTGACTAAGGAAACAAACTTTTAAACGTGATAATCCAAGGTGGAGGCTGAACTTGTGTATCAAGGTCCTGTGAACACTATGCCTACGTCGAGTATATGTTTGTAAGCTATAGTTGCAGGCAATCTGACATTTCCACCTCTCCTGGGTCATAAATTCCAAGCCCTGGGCTGCACGGTCACTCTTTTCTCTGTCCTGTTTCTTAACTTCCTGCCATACACCACCCCAGCCCCATACCTTAACTGCACAGCTCTTTTACTTCACAGCGTAATGCTTAAAGTGGTCCAATTGCGATGTCATTTGTCATCCTGCAGTTTTCCCTTTCATTCTTACACACACCTATATCCTTAATCCTAATTGTTACCCTAACAGGCACCCCTGATGAATCCTTTATAACCTCTTCTCGAGCTGAATGCTGACATTCTCCTGATGCCTAACTATAACCCCCAATTAACCTAATATTTTACGCAACCAAGATCGGTACCCTATTGTTAACCCATAACCCTACCAGCTGTTTAAATTGCATTGGGAACAAATTATTCAGATGATACAAACATAAGCTTTCCTTTGAGGTCTCAAACACTAAGTCGGCTATGAAGATCTGTCGGTAATAACCATGTGTCCAGCACTTGAGATGCCATTTTCAGAACGGTGCTGTGATATTTAGCACATGGTGTCTGACATGATGGACAGCCGACACAGCTGCCTGGACAGTCAAGACTCAGGTCCGCACGGACTTCTCACACGAGGCCTGCATGGAACAAAAGGCGGTTGTGGTACGCGTGGGCCGCTAATGGCAGTGATGCATCGGATAGAGTGCCCCACCCCTATTTCCAACCATCCTACCCTCACCATCCCACTTCACACAGTGCCAGAAGTCAGAATTTTAAAATGTCTCTTTCTTTTCGAGACACAGCCTCTTTCTTTTCAAAGGGATTCTGCTTGCATTCAGTCATCCAGAGATTATCAAGCACATACTTGTGTATCTTCTATCCGTCTCTTTCTGTCTTTCTAGATGTCCTGCACTTTGTCTGACTGCCTGTCTGCATGTTAAACTGTTGCCATTTTACAGCACCATAATGTCCTCAAAATGTTTCGGATTTGGAGCTGATACAGTAGCTGTAAGTCATCCATGAAGCTGGCTCTGTGATGATCGTGAATGACACTTAAAATCATAGGTCATTTTTTGAGGACTTGGTGAACAATAAATGTCAATGGTTTTCTGAATATTCTGTGCATTTTAGAAAGTGATTGTCTCTTGAGGAGCACTGAGTGAAATGGTCTCTTGAATTGAAGATCACTGAACGACAAAATAGTCTCTTGAATTGAAGATCACTGAACGATGAAATAGTCTGTTGAATTGAAGATCACTGAACGATGATATAGTCTGTTGAATTGAAGATCACTGAACGATGATATAGTCTGTTGAATTGAAGATCACTGAATGATGAAATAGTCTGTTGAATTGAAGATCAGTGAACAATGAAATAGTCTGTTGAATTGAAGATCACTGAATGATGAAATAGTCTGTTGAATTGAAGATCAGTGAACAATGAAATAGTCTGTTGAATTGAAGATCACTGAACGATGAAATAGTCTGTTGAATTGAAGATCACTGAACGATGAAATAGTCTGTTGAATTGAAGATCACTGAACGATGAAATAGTCTGTTGAATTGAAGATCACTGAACGATGATATAGTCTGTTGAATTGAAGATCACTGAATGATGAAATAGTCTGTTGAATTGAAGATCAGTGAACAATGAAATAGTCTGTTGAATTGAAGATCACTGAACGATGAAATAGTCTGTTGAATTGAAGATCACTGAACGATGATATAGTCTGTTGAATTGAAGATCACTGAACGATGATATAGTCTGTTGAATTGAAGATCAGTGAACAATGAAATAGTCTGTTGAATTGAAGATCACTGAACGATGAAATAGTCTGTTGAATTGAAGATCACTGAACGATGAAATAGTCTGTTGAATTGAAGATCACTGAATGATGAAATAATCTGTTGAATTGAAGATCACTGAATGATGATATAGTCTGTTGAATTGAAGATCAGTGAACAATGAAATAGTCTGTTGAATTGAAGATCACTGAACGATGAAATAGTCTGTTGAATTGAAGATCACTGAACGATGAAATAATCTGTTGAATTGAACATCACGGAACGTTGATATAGTCTGTTGAATTGAAGATCACTGAATGATGATATAGTCTGTTGAATTGAAGATCACTGAATGATGAAATAGTCTGTTGAATTGAAGATCACTGAACGTTGATATAGTCTGTTGAATTGAAGATCACTGAATGATGAAATAGTCTGTTGAATTGAAGATCACTGAACGATGAAATAGTCTGTTGAATTGAAGATCACTGAACGATGAAATAGTCTGTTGAATTGAAGATCACTGAACGTTGATATAGTCTGTTGAATTGAAGATCACTGAACGATGATATAGTCTGTTGAATTGAAGATCACTGAATGATGAAATAGTCTGTTGAATTGAAGATCAGTGAACAATGAAATAGTCTGTTGAATTGAAGATCACTGAACGATGATATAGTCTGTTGAATTGAAGATCAGTGAACAATGAAATAGTCTGTTGAATTGAAGATCACTGAACGATGAAATAGTCTGTTGAATTGAAGATCACTGAACGATGAAATAGTCTGTTGAATTGAAGATCACTGAACGATGAAATAGTCTGTTGAATTGAAGATCACTGAATGATGATATAGTCTGTTGAATTGAACATCACGGAACGTTGATATAGTCTGTTGAATTGAAGATCACTGAATGATGATATAGTCTGTTGAATTGAAGATCACTGAATGATGAAATAGTCTGTTGAATTGAAGATCACTGAACGTTGATATAGTCTGTTGAATTGAAGATCACTGAATGATGAAATAGTCTGTTGAATTGAAGATCACTGAATGATGAAATAATCTGTTGAATTGAAGATCACTGAACGATGAAATAGTCTGTTGAATTGAAGATCACTGAACGATGAAATAGTCTGTTGAATTGAAGATCACTGAACGTTGATATAGTCTGTTGAATTGAAGATCACTGAACGTTGATATAGTCTGTTGAATTGAAGATCACTGAATGATGAAATAGTCTGTTGAATTGAAGATCACTGAACGATGATATAGTCTGTTGAATTGAAGATCAGTGAACAATGAAATAGTCTGTTGAATTGAAGATCACTGAACGATGATATAGTCTGTTGAATTGAAGATCACTGAATGATGATATAGTCTGTTGAATTGAAGATCACTGAATGATGAAATAGTCTGTTGAATTGAAGATCACTGAATGATGAAATAGTCTGTTGAATTGAAGATCCCTGAATGATGAAATAGTCTGTTGAATTGAAGATCACTGAATGATGAAATAGTCTGTTGAATTGAAGATCACTGAATGATGATATAGTCTGTTGAATTGAACATCACTGAACGATGAAATAGTCTGTTGAATTGAAGATCACTGAATGATGAAATAGTCTGTTGAATTGAAGATCACTGAAGGATGAAATAGTCTGTTGAATTGAAGATCACTGAACGATGAAATAGTCTGTTGAATTGAAGATCACTGAACGATGATATAGTCTGTTGAATTGAAGATCACTGAACGATGATATAGTCTGTTGAATTGAAGATCACTGAACGATGAAATAGTCTGTTGAATTGAAGATCACTGAACGATGAAATAGACTGTTGAATTGAAGATCACTGAACGATGAAATAGTCTGTTGAATTGAAGATCGCTGAACGATGAAATAGTCTGTTGAATTGAAGATCACTGAACGATGATATAGTCTGTTGAATTGAAGATCACTGAACGATGAAATAGTCTGTTGAATTGAAGATCACTGAATGATGAAATAGTCTGTTGAATTGAAGATCACTGAATGATGATATAGTCTGTTGAATTGAAGATCACTGAATGATGAAATAGTCTGTTGAATTGAAGATCACTGAACGTTGATATAGTCTGTTGAATTGAAGATCACTGAACGTTGATATAGTCTGTTGAATTGAAGATCACTGAACGATGATATAGTCTGTTGAATTGAAGATCAGTGAACAATGAAATAGTCTGTTGAATTGAAGATCACTGAACGATGATATAGTCTGTTGAATTGAAGATCAGTGAACAATGAAATAGTCTGTTGAATTGAAGATCACTGAACGATGATATAGTCTGTTGAATTGAAGATCAGTGAACAATGAAATAGTCTGTTGAATTGAAGATCAGTGAACAATGAAATAGTCTGTTGAATTGAAGATCACTGAATGATGAAATAGTCTGTTGAATTGAAGATCACTGAAGGATGAAATAGTCTGTTGAATTGAAGATCACTGAACGATGAAATAGTCTGTTGAATTGAAGATCACTGAACGATGATATAGTCTGTTGAATTGAAGATCACTGAACGATGATATAGTCTGTTGAATTGAAGATCACTGAACGATGAAATAGTCTGTTGAATTGAAGATCACTGAACGATGAAATAGACTGTTGAATTGAAGATCACTGAACGATGAAATAGTCTGTTGAATTGAAGATCGCTGAACGATGAAATAGTCTGTTGAATTGAAGATCACTGAACGATGATATAGTCTGTTGAATTGAAGATCACTGAACGATGAAATAGTCTGTTGAATTGAAGATCACTGAATGATGAAATAGTCTGTTGAATTGAAGATCACTGAATGATGATATAGTCTGTTGAATTGAAGATCACTGAATGATGAAATAGTCTGTTGAATTGAAGATCACTGAACGTTGATATAGTCTGTTGAATTGAAGATCACTGAACGTTGATATAGTCTGTTGAATTGAAGATCACTGAACGATGATATAGTCTGTTGAATTGAAGATCAGTGAACAATGAAATAGTCTGTTGAATTGAAGATCACTGAACGATGATATAGTCTGTTGAATTGAAGATCAGTGAACAATGAAATAGTCTGTTGAATTGAAGATCACTGAACGATGATATAGTCTGTTGAATTGAAGATCAGTGAACAATGAAATAGTCTGTTGAATTGAAGATCACTGAACGATGAAATAGTCTGTTGAATTGAAGATCACTGAATGATGAAATAATCTGTTGAATTGAAGATCAGTGAATGATGAAATAATCTGTTGAATTGAACATCACGGAACGTTGATATAGTCTGTTGAATTGAAGATCACTGAATGATGATATAGTCTGTTGAATTGAAGATCACTGAATGATGATATAGTCTGTTGAATTGAAGATCACTGAACGATGAAATAGTCTGTTGAATTGAAGATCACTGAATGATGATATAGTCTGTTGAATTGAAGATCACTGAACGATGAAATAGTCTGTTGAATTGAAGGTCACTGAACGATGAAATAGTCTGTTGAATTGAAGATCACTGAACGTTGATATAGTCTGTTGAATTGAAGATCACTGAACGATGAAATAGTCTGTTGAATTGAAGATCACTGAATGATGATATAGTCTGTTGAATTGAAGATCACTGAATGATGATATAGTCTGTTGAATTGAAGATCACTGAATGATGATATAGTCTGTTGAATTGAAGATCACTGAACGAGATATAGTCTGTTGAATTGAAGATCACTGAACGATGAAATAGTCTGTTGAATTGAAGATCACTGAACGTTGATATAGTCTGTTGAATTGAAGATCACTGAACGATGAAATAGTCTGTTGAATTGAAGATCACTGAATGATGATATAGTCTGTTGAATTGAAGATCACTGAACGATGATATAGTCTGTTGAATTGAAGATCACTGAATGATGATATAGTCTGTTGAATTGAAGATCACTGAACGAGATATAGTCTGTTGAATTGAAGATCACTGAACGATGATATAGTCTGTTGAATTAAAGATCACTGAATGATGAAATAGTCTGTTGCATTGAAGATCACTGAATGATCAAATAGTCTGTTGCATTGAAGATCACTGAATGATGAAATAGTCTGTTGCATTGAAGATCACTGAATGATCAAATAGTCTGTTGAACTGAAGATCACTTAATGATGAAATAGTCTGTTGAATTGAAGATCACTGAACGATGATATAGTCTGTTGAATTGAAGATCACTGAACGATGAAATAGTCTGTTGAATTGAAGATCAGTGAACAATGAAATAGTCTGTTGAATTGAAGATCACTGAACGATGAAATAGTCTGTTGAATTGAAGATCACTGAATGATGAAATAGTCTGTTGAATTGAAGATCAGTGAACAATGAAATAGTCTGTTGAATTGAAGATCACTGAACGATGAAATAGTCTGTTGAATTGAAGATCACTGAACGATGAAATAGTCTGTTGAATTGAAGATCACTGAATGATGATATAGTCTGTTGAATTGAAGATCACTGAATGATGATATAGTCTGTTGAATTGAAGATCACTGAATGATGAAATAGTCTGTTGAATTGAAGATCACTGAATGATGATATAGTCTGTTGAATTAAAGATCACTGAACGATGAAATAGTCTGTTGAATTGAAGATCACTGAACGATGAAATAGTCTGTTGAATTGAAGATCACTGAATGATGAAATAATCTGTTGAATTGAAGATCACTGAATGATGATATAGTCTGTTGAATTGAACATCACAGAACGTTGATATAGTCTGTTGAATTAAAGATCACTGAATGATGAAATAGTCTGTTGCATTGAAGATCACTGAATGATCAAATAGTCTGTTGAACTGAAGATCACTGAATGATGAAATAGTCTGTTGAATTGAAGATCACTGAGCA
Organism: Eptatretus burgeri; assembly: GCF_056783735.1. NCBI lineage: Eukaryota > Metazoa > Chordata > Myxini > Myxiniformes > Myxinidae > Eptatretus > Eptatretus burgeri. The sequence goes on along the minus strand of NC_140974.1, from coordinate 73,566,930 downwards.
AAATAGTCTGTTGAATTGAAGATCACTGAATGATGATATAGTCTGTTGAATTGAAGATCACTGAACGATGAAATAGTCTGTTGAATTGAAGATCACTGAACGATGAAATAGTCTGTTGAATTGAAGATCACTGAATGATGATATAGTCTGTTGAATTGAAGATCACTGAACGATGAAATAGTCTGTTGAATTGAAGATCACTGAACGATGAAATAGTCTGTTGAATTGAAGATCACTGAACGATGAAATAGTCTGTTGAATTGAAGATCACTGAACGTTGATATAGTCTGTTGAATTGAAGATCACTGAACGATGAAATAGTCTGTTGAATTGAAGATCACTGAATGATGATATAGTCTGTTGAATTGAAGATCACTGAACGATGAAATAGTCTGTTGAATTGAAGATCACTGAATGATGATATAGTCTGTTGAATTGAAGATCACTGAATGATGATATAGTCTGTTGAATTGAAGATCACTGAATGATGATATAGTCTGTTGAATTGAAGATCACTGAATGATGATATAGTCTGTTGAATTGAACATCATGGAACGTTGATATAGTCTGTTGAATTGAAGATCACTGAATGATGATATAGTCTGTTGAATTGAAGATCACTGAACGATGAAATAGTCTGTTGAATTGAAGATCACTGAATGATGATATAGTCTGTTGAATTGAAGATCACTGAATGATGATATAGTCTGTTGAATTGAAGATCACTGAACGATGAAATAGTCTGTTGAATTGAAGATCACTGAACGATGAAATAGTCTGTTGAATTGAAGATCACTGAATGATGATATAGTCTGTTGAATTGAAGATCACTGAACGATGAAATAGTCTGTTGAATTGAAGATCACTGAACGATGAAATAGTCTGTTGAATTGAAGATCACTGAATGATGATATAGTCTGTTGAATTGAAGATCACTGAACGATGAAATAGTCTGTTGAATTGAAGATCACTGAATGATGATATAGTCTGTTGAATTGAAGATCACTGAACGTTGATATAGTCTGTTGAATTGAAGATCACTGAACGAGATATAGTCTGTTGAATTGAAGATCACTGAACGAAATGGTCTGTTGAATTAAAGATCACTGAATGATGAAATAGTCTGTTGCATTGAAGATCACTGAATGATGATATAGTCTGTTGAATTGAAGATCACTGAATGATGAAATAGTCTGTTGAATTGAAGATCACTGAATGATGAAATAGTCTGTTGAATTAAAGATCACTGAATGATCAAATAGTCTGTTGAACTGAAGATCACTTAATGATGAAATAGTCTGTTGAATTGAAGATCACTGAGCAAAATAGTCTGTTGAATTGAAGATCACTGAGCAAAATAGTCTGTTGAATTGAAGATCACTGAACGACAAACTATTTGAAGAAATCACTGTTTCATTTGTCGTAAAATATTATTTTTTCAATGCACAGGGTGAGGCTCGAGGAAGAGCTCGCTGGACGACAGACTGGAAGTTGGACAAATCGATGGGGGAATAGGCGGAGGAGGGACAGACAGACTTGTAAACAACATTGGAATGAATAGATAAAGCTGCCGGCAAAGGGTGGTTGGGTTGATGAAAATGTAAAAGCTCACAGGTCGGTTTGAGAGACAACATGCGTTGACAATAGTATGCCAAACTTGATGGATTGCAGGGAAGAGAATAACAGTACAGACATCGGGACGCGATTCCACAGACCAGAGAAAAGGACGAAGGAAGTCGACGTGAGCAGAAAGATTATATTTGCAATTATCTTGCTTTTTGGATTCATGGGTTCACACCGCAGTTGTTGCAGAATATCCAGTAACGGGTCTTCCCGACCACTTTCAAAAATGCTTGAGAATCATATTTTTATTTCTGCAAGAAAAACTTGCGTCACCTTCAAAGTTGTGTCAAGAATCACTGCCATTGCAAGCATGTTCCAGAGATCGAATGGTGTTCTCATTGAAGGAGCGTCTCGTTCGATTTGCTGTAGTACGACATTTCAATGTAGTGTCGAGGAGGGATGGAATTGAACCAAAGTATGCAACTGCACATCAATTGTACCCTCAGGGCCTCAGCCTTTTTTTTTATAAAATAATTGTTCATCTCTTTGTGATGAAGAGCACGTTGACGTTCATTCTTCCTCTCCATCCATTGATGAGCTTTTCTTTGTGCGTTGCAAGGAACCTCACCGGCTCTTTGTTCCTTGCTTTTAATCCACCACTGCAAAGCAGCTCTTGGGAGAACGTGCACAAAACTTCACAAAGAACTCTTCCTCTCTCAAACCTCTCAAGTCAAATAAAGAATCAGTACAACCGACCCGAACAAACTTAGCCTCCATATACTTAAGAACGCAGTCGCTAAGCACCAGTGGTGTGGACGTTCGGTATGTTATTAACGTGTGCATATGTAAACACACGTGAACAGCACAACCTACGAATGTTTAAAGGCATCATGTCTTGAGTAGAATATGTTGCCTGAAAGGATAGTACAATGAAAGCACACTTACATTTGAGCTGTCTGTGTGGGTCCAATTTCCAATTTGACGATAAACTGTCTGATCGATGATGGACAGGTAGGGCATTGCATCATGTGATGCACCTGCGTTCTCTGTTTTCTGGCATTAGCTGGTGGAAAGTTAAAGGTCCGATTGTTGTCTTTCACCGAGGCATCAATAGTGTGTGTCGTCCGTTCAAAGGATGTTAAACTGGGCGTTTCGTCTGGCAGCATTAATTAGTGGAAGTTAAAGATCTCATGGTGTGATTCTCGAAGAGTAGGCGAGCCATCTCCGGCACCCTGAACAGGGGGCGTTGCATTAGCGGCACACCCTCAGCCAATGATGCTGCTCACATTCCTTGGGTTGCATACAAAACTGGAATGCCACTGGGTGGAGTGGAGCGCATACCTCCGCCAGGCTGAACAGTTTGTTTTGTATCCCTCTGATAGGCTGATCCGGATTCGGACCTGAACCAAAATCGAATTGCCTTCTTCTTGTGACCTGCCACCTCATCCAGCATGTTATGTCATAACTTGTCCACAACTTTTTGAAATATCAAAAAAAAATATATATATATATAATTAATTGTTTTTGGCCCTATCTCTCAATGGCGAAGAATCACTGAAAAAATTCTCGAATCCGGATCTGGATCTTCACCAAAATCGAATCGATTCATTCTCGTCACACACACACACACACACACACACACACACACACACACACACACTCACACACACACACACACACACACACACACACACACACACACACACACACACACACACACACACACACACACACACACACACACACACACTCTCTCCACCAAGTTTCATCCAAATGTGTGCGCAACTATGTGAGATATCCTGTTCACAGTCAAACAAACAAACACAAACAGGGGTGAAAACATAACCTCGGTCCACCTTCGGTTGCGGAGATAATAATAATAATAATAATAATAATAATAATAATAATAATAAGAGCGATAATTGTTTTGTAAGACATGCCCCCTACCAATGTGATATTTTCTAAGTCCAAAAAGGGCACAACTCTGTTAAAAATCGACGAAACACCCTGAAACTCGAACTTGTTCTGCAACTTATCATCATAAAACCATGTACCGAGTTTCAGTTAAATATTTTAAAAGGTGTGGGGGGGGAGGGGGGAGGTATGAAAAACCACAGGTGGGACGGATGGAGAGCAAACCTGTAGTCCCTCCGGTGAAACCGTTCGGCGACTCATACAAGGGTGTCTTTCACGAGGAGTCGTCGAGTTATAGCCTGTTCCCTCACCAAATCCCAATTCCCAAATCCCAAGTTCCTGACACCTCAAGTCGAACGTCATGAGGCCGAGCCAGCCGGTTTGTGAAGGATTTGGGCCAAAACGTTTCGTCAGTTGATCGAACCGCACAAAAAGGTGGAAATAATTGTTGCAGCGAATGAAGTAGTGGTATTGGTAGTGAGTAAAATAAGTGTGTGTGTGCATTTGAAAACAAAAGTTGCAGACGGGCTTGCGACAGACGCTCCTTTTACAAAGAAAGCTCGGTGGTGTCATGGTTAGAGCGTCCGCTCCGAGTCTGGGGGTTCAAACCCCGGCTGAGTCATAACAAAGACTTTAAACTTGGTACGTGCTGCTTCCTTGCTTGACGTTCAGCATTTAAAAGGATAAGACGACCCCCATCGGTTGGCATCCATGGGCAGGAGGAAATTCCTCCTTAGGAAATGCCATACTGAGTGCGGTGAGAAATTTGCTGCCATTGTTGTGATGTCGCTGGTACCCAGAATTCCCTGGGAAGTGACGCACTTCCCCAAAGCTCAGTGGATGTTTGTCTAATCTAACAGTCCTGTGTTGTGTTATGTTGCGTGAGCTTCATTACCATGAATGATTATTATCAGCCTTAGATAATGCCAACAAAATTTAAAAAGCAGACTAGATGACTGGGAGATTCAGTCAGTTGAGCACATAGGAAGAGACATGTCCTGCCAGGAATCCATGTACATGAGACGAAACTTGGGCCTCGGCCTGGGCTGAACGCTTGAGCAGCAAGGCTCATTTCAAGGTCATTAACCCAGCTGTTGAGGCCTGCAGTTTGAGGACAGCCTTGTGTCATGCCGAGCTGACGTTGATGACACTTGCGAAAACAATCTCAACACATTGCTGTTCCGTTCTCGTTCTCCTGCACATCACGATGTTTCATATTGCGTTGTCAAATTGTGAGTCTCGAATTGCGAGGTTTTCCACACTTGGGGAGTTTTCTGTCCTCCAACTCCTCATTGGGGAAATGGAACAATTCATTTTGTTTGGTAATATGGAGCACTTGGTTAAATGTACAACCTACTAGTTTTCATCGTCTGCTTCCGGATGCAGACAGGACAGATGCACCTTCGTGCGTGTGCACTGTTGGGCTCAGGAACCTACTTCTCCAACTCCGACTCCTACTCCTACTCCTACCTCTACTCTTACTTCTACTCCTCCTCCTCATACTACTACTACTACTACTACTCCTGCGTTTGGCCCAAGTCTTTCATGAACCGGTTGGTTAGGCCTGACGTCCGACTCAGGCTAGGGCAGGAATATGGAATTTGTTGTAAGTGCCAGCGATAGTTCACCTACTCTTTGTGAAAGACACCGTGGGAATCTTTAATAACATCCACCAAGTAATGTATCAGCAAAAGGGGAAGGATGTTGGGCTGAGGAATCCAAGATTTTATGTCTGGTTTTGCCACCGAATGAACCGGCACTGTGGACTCCCTCCAAACATAACCCCCTGATGTTTGCCTCCATTCACCCATCCCTAGGAGATTCTGCACTTGTCAGAATGTGAGCTTCGTGAGTTGGGTGTGCGGAACGCGGCACACCGGGCCCACATCATGTCCAGCCTTTCCATGCTTCGTGACGGTGAACGACGGAAAGGTACGTCCATCATTCCATCATGATACTACTCCATGTGGAGTTCAAGCACATCACCTGAGTTGCGCAACGAGCCCCGTTAAACCCAATCTTTTTAGCGAGGACTTCGTGCTTTCGAGTTGTCAAATCAATTTGTGGTGGCTCCACGATGCCATGGATGATGACCTTGAGTGAGGTATCAAGTCGGTGGGATACCTGCTGGTGTAACTCGTCACTCGAGGGAGGGTGATACAGGAATGGACACCTGGACGTTACCATTCCAATAGGGGTAATGGGATAAACAGCTGCGGTTTCCCCCACCCCGTTCCTTTTGCCATCTCCTTGACCCCAAACCACCTGCTCTCTCCCTCCCCCCTCCCTCACCCCCTCCCCCCCTCCCTCGCTTTCTCTGTAACACTGCCTTTAATTAATTACCGACTGCATTGTGTTCATCTCAAAGAGCTTCTCATGATGACCATGAATTAACGAGACGGTTTATTTATTTGTGCTTGTATTAATTATTTCGTGCAGTTGATTTGTGTTTGTCATGACAAAAAAAGAAGGTTTGAACCAAAAATCTCAGCTTTTATCAACTTTCAATACATTCAACGTGTGTCAATTTCAATACATTCAACGTGTGTCAATTTCAATACATTCAACGTGTGTCAATTTCAATACATTCAACGTGTGTTTGAACAACGTGTTTGAAAACCTCGGGGATAAACACCCTTACCCCCCCCCCCTCCAGAAAGGTGAAAAAAGCTGAACAACGGGGTCCGAGTACAGGATGTGCATCTGATTGTGTAGCATATGGTAAAATTAAACAATTAACGATATTAATTAAATTGTATTTTAATTTGCTTCATTCCATCATTCGCCACTTGTACACATTCAGTAAGCGGTCCATCCTGCCTTAATTAATTAATTATCATTGATTAACATGATTATGCTCATAATGCAAGTCGACTGCAATATAATGTCACGTGCCGAATGTAAGGGCTTTCCGATCGATGTTCGCTGTTGTTATCATCCACTGCCCTGATTTCCCGCCAATTTCGATCACAATAATGTAAAGGAGGGAAGGGGGTGCGGGTGGAGGAAGCACTGGGGGCGTGGCCTGTTCACTTGCTAATAAGGCACATTGGCCAATCAGATGCGCCGGGGGGCGTGGCCTGTTGGTTTGGAGATGGTTGATGAGTCGTCACGGACAGATGGAGCTGCTGTTGCGAGAGGTAGTCGTAGTAGTGCGTCCATAAACATCATGATAGATGTTGTATAAAGAGAGACCAAGCTCACGGCAGGGTTCGGACGAGGACAAAACATCAAGGTATCACGTTGGTATATACACATATTCGTTACTTGTCTGCCCTCGTTGAATATTTTTGATGTACTTGTCTGACGTTGTGCAGTCTGTCTGTAAACATCTCTCTCCGTAAAGGTTCCTCATCTGTTCACATTGTCTGTTCCTGTGTTTGTCTCTTTTTTTGATTGTTATTTCTCTCTACTTGACTTGATAATCAAAATGTATGTTTTTTTTGTTCAGTTGAAGTCATTACAGCTGATACATCTGTCCACTTCTCGCTGATGTAGAGTTTAGTAAAATTCAGTCACCACATAGACGAGCCATCCAGAAGGTTGGTAGTGGTAGTTATGACCTGATCAAATTGTATATGAGATGTGGACAAGAAGTTAAGGCGCAAGCACATGTTATTTTGCTAATGTGAGACCATGACCTGGGATTACCGAAATGTTATCAACCTTTTTGTTATGTTGATGAGGCCACTAAACGTTGACACAGCTGTCATGCACAGAATTGTTAAGCTGTTGCAATACCACAGGGCTCAACCCCCCCCCCCCTCAACCCTCCCCCACCCCACTCGTCTTTTCACTAACACCGGTTACAGTGCCTATAGAAAGTCTACATCCCCTTTCAAAATTTTCACCTTTTGTTGCCTTATTGCCTGGAATGAAATTGCAGTACATCAGACTTTTTACACCTTTATTTACACGTCGTAACCCACAACTTCCAAGTGATAAAAATTCGACAAATTTCAGAAAATTAATTTAAAATACAAAACTTGAATATCTTGGTTTGACAAGTGTCCACCGCCCTGAGTTAATACTTGGCGGAAGCACATTTCACAGCAATTACAGCTGTGAGTTTGTTGGGATAGGTCTCGACCAACTTTGCACACCTTGATTCGGCAATATTTGCCCATTCTTCTGTACAAAACTGTTCAAGCTCATCAAGTTGTGTGGGGAGTGTTGATGGACAGGAATCTTCAAATCATGCCACGGATTTTCTATTGGATTTAGGTCGGGGCTCTGACTGGGCCAACCAAGGACATTTATCCTTTTGTTCCTTACCCCCTCCAGTGTAGCTCTGGATGTGTACTTGGGGTCGTTGTCCTGCTGAAAGGTGAACTTCCATCCAAATTTCAGCTTTCTTGCAGAGGGCAGCAGGTTTTCCTCTCGGATTTTTCGGTATTTTGTTCCATCAATTTTGTCTTCTATCTTGGCAAGTGCCCCAGTCCCTGCTGATGAGAAACATCCCCATAACATGATGCCACTACCATACGTCACAGTGGGGATGGTGTTCTTTGTGTGATGTGCTGTGTTGCATTTGCGCCAAATGTAGCGTTTTGCATTTAGGCCAAAAAGTTCCATCTTGGTTTCATCAGACCACAAAACTTTTTGCAATATGGCTTCATAATCTCCAGAGTGCTTTTTTGCAGACCTCAAATGGGACTCAATGTGGGCTTCTTTGAGTAATGACTTCCTTCTTGCCCCACTACTGTACAGGCCAGACTTGTGGAGTGCTTGGGATATTGTTGTCACATGCACACAGTGACCAATCTTTGCCATAAAGGCCTGCAGCTCTTTCAATGTTGCCATCAACGTCTTGGTGGCCTCCCTGGTCAGTTTCCTCCTTGCTTGATCATCATGTTTGGAAGGCCGGCCTGATCTAGGCAAGGTCTTGATGGTACCATATGCCTTCCACTTCTTAATGATTGTCTTGACTGTGCTCCAAGGAATATTCAAGGCCTTTGAAATATTTTTATACCCATCCTCTGATATTTGCCTTTCCACAACTTTATCCTGGAGGACTTTTGAAAGCTCCTTGGTGCTCATGGTTGAGTCTTTGCTGTGAAATGCACTACCCAGTGGAGGGAACCTATGGGAACTGCTGATTTTATTCTGAAAGTATCAGAATCATGACAATTTCACACAGGTGGAGGCCAATTAACTTGGTGTGTGATTTTAGAGGTGATTGTTTACACCTGTTGGTTACCTCCACCACATAAGGTGAAGGAGGTTATGTTTTCACCCCTTTCTGTCTGTTTGTTTGTCTGTGTGCAGGGTATCTCAAAAAGTTGTGGACAGTTTCAGATGAAATTTGGTGGACAGGTTGGGTGTGCGACAAGGACGAACTGATTAGATTTTGGTGAAGATCCAGATCCGACAACAATAATTTTTAAAGTGATTCTTCACCATTGAGAGTTCGGGCCAAAAATGATACCTTGCACGATATCTCAAAAAGTTTTGGACGGATTCGGACAAAACTTGGTGGACATGGGGGTGTGACAAGGAAGAATTGTTTCGATTTTGGTGAAAATCTGAATCCAGCTCCGGATGTCATAATTTTTTCAGTGATTCTTCACCATTGAGATATAGGGTGAAACCGATATATAGCACGATATCTCAAAAAGGTGTGGACGGATTCGGATGAAACTTCGTGGATAGGTTGGGTGTGTGGCAAGGAAGAATTCATTCGATTTTGGTGAAGATCCAAATCTGGATCTAGATACGAGAATTGTTTAATTTTTGAAGTCATTCTTCACCATTGAGGGTTCGGGCTAAAACGTTATAGTACTGTTTAGCGTGATATTTAAAAAATGTAATGGGTCCGATATGTTCTTGTGGATCAGGCATTTGGTGGTGGAGGTTTACGCTCTAGCGAGTGCCCTTCCAGTTTATAATTGCTATTATAAGGGTGGTGGACACTTTTCCAGCCAAGATATTCTAGTTTTGTGCTTTTAACTAATTTTATGAAATTTGTAGAATTTGTTTTTCACTTTGAAGTTGTGGGTTACGATGTGTAAATAGAGGTGGGAAAAGTCTGATTTAATGTCATTTAATTCCAGGCTATGAGACAACAAAAGGTGAAAAATTTGAAATGGGGTGGAGACTTTCTATCGGCACTGTGTGCATAAATATAATGACTGGAATGCCGGAACGGTGAAGGATTTACGACAGTTGAAAAGCTTGAATGGAGATTATTTGATCATAACATTGGTGAAGTGAAGTTGTTTGAGAATGCGGTTTGGAAATGGAACATGAGAATGGAGGTTCGAGTACGGATGTTTGAAAATGAGAGTTTGCGGATGAAATACGAAACATGAGAATGGAGGTTCGAGTATGGGTGTGCTTGTGGAGTATAGACCCCCATATATTACATGCAAAATGGCAAAAATGAGGAAAATAGATACAATGAAAAGAAAGAAATGGAGAAATAAAGAGAGGGCGAGAAAGAGAAAGAAAGAGAGGGAGATAGGGAACGAAGGATGTACCAAAAAGGTTAGGGATAGGGTAGGGGTCCAGTGATCGCAATTAATTGCATTAAAGGTATTTACTTATGTAAATAAATAAATAAATAAATAAAGGAAGTGATGGGTAGTGTGGAAAGATAGTTCACAAACAGGCTATCAAAAAAAAAGAATTCGCATTGTTGCACATTTCTGCAGCACAAATCATCACAAATTTAAAACTGCACAGATTAAAGTCAAGTGAATCCCAAGAATAATGTCCAGTGTAAATAAATGTGTTTGTTTTTTTTGAAAAGGTTGTTCTTGTAAATGGAAGGTGAGACTTGTTCAATGGGCTCGTAGGATAATTCTGAAGTTCACAGTTTTTTTTGTAAATAAATATGTAAGTGCATTCAGTCGATCGTTTCTATGTAAGTGATGCATCGAGAATCCAAGGTTATATAAATGCATTTCATCTTTCTTAAGAATTTTGTTTTCATAAAATAAAAGATCAGGATGTGTCCGATGACCTTTATTTCAGACAATTCTCATGACACTTTTTTTGTCATAATAAGATTTTATTCATAAGCAATTTAGAGGAATCATCCCAGGCAAGTAAACCATAATTTAACCGAGACGGAGTAAGAGTAGAATATAATATTAGAGCGATGGATTTGGGAAATAAATTATTTAATCTATTGATGATACTAACATTACGAGATACTCTTTTACAGAACTCATTTACATGCGTACTCCACAAAAGGTGGTCATCAAGTATCACGCCAAGGAATTTCGTTCATTCGATCTTCCGCACTCTTTGTTCGTTTATGAGAATAGGTTCGAGGTGCACAGATAGTGCATTGCTTTAAAATTGTTAATACCATCATAGCCTGCACTTTTGTGATTTTTAAAAAAGTTTTTTGACAATGTCAAAAATTTCAGTTAGGTGGGAAGGAAATATAAATATTGAGTTCAGATTTTGACCATCCATGTAGTCATAAAATTTCTGGTTTCTTGTGGGAATATTTCTGGCTGGGTCAGCACCTGGAGTTACAGTATGGAGACAAAGTTTGTGAACCCTTGAGGAATTTTCTGTGTTTCTGCATAAATTTGACCTAAAATGTGATCAGATCTTCATCGAAGTCCTGATAATAGATAAAGAGAACCTGATTAAACAAAGAGGACACAAATAAACGTTTTCATTTATTTATTGAGCAAAATGATCCAACTTTCAATTTATTTGTCGAAAAAAGTATTTTTTAACGTTAACGTTGAGTAACTGGTGGTACCCCATTGAGCAGCAATAACTTCAACCAAACGTTTCCTGTAACTGTTGGTTAGTCCTGCACTTCAGCTTGGAGGATTTTTGTCCCATTCCTCCTTGCAGAACTACTTCAACTCAGAGATATTTGTGAGCTTTCTTACATGAACTGCTCGCTTTAGGTTCTGCCACAACATTTCAATTGGGTTAAGGTTTGGACTTTGACTTGGCCATTCCGAAACTCAAAATCTCTTCTGCTTCAGCCATTCTGTTGTAGATTTACTTGTGTGTTTAGGATTATTGTCTTGCTGCATGACCCACTTTCTGTGAAGCTTCAGCTCATGGACCTTCTCCTGAAGAATTTGCTTGTACAATCCAGAATTCATGATTCCGTCAATGGCAAGCGGTCCGAGTCCTGAGGCAGCAAAGCAGTCCCAAACCATGATACTCTCACCACCACGCTTCAGGGTTGGGATGAGGTTCTTATGTTGGAATGCAATGTTTGTTTTTCACCAAACATAGCGTTTCTCATTTAAGCTAAAAAGTTCCACTTTTGACTTATCTGTCCACAGAGCATTTTTTCACCAGCCTTCTGGATCATCCAGGTGGTCTTTGGCAAACTTGAGATAAGTGGCAATGTTCTTCTTGGAGAGCAGTGGTTTCCTCCTTGTTATCCACCCAGACACAACATTCTTGTTCAGTGTTTTCCTGATGGTAGACTCATGAACACTGACATTAGCCAATGCAAGAGAGGCCTGCAGATCCTTAGACATCCTAGGGTCCTTACCCTAGGGTCCTTTGTGACCTCCTGGATTATTGTAGGCCTTGCTCTTGGAGTGATTTTTTGTGTTGGACAACCGCTCCTGGAAAGAGTAACAAAGGTGTTGAAATTTCTCCGTTTGTACACCATCTGCTTGACAGTGGATTGGTGTAGCCCAACATCTTTAGAAATGCTTTTATAACCCTTTGCAGACCGATGAGCATCGACAACTCTTTTTCTGAGGTCTTCAGAAACCTGTTTTCATTGGGGCATGACACTCTTCCACAAACCTGTGTGGTGATGACCTGACTGATGGTGATGAACAAAGTTTATGTTTTTCATATGGGGCAGAACCATCCAAATCAAAATAAAGACCAATTACTGCACCATCGTTCCAAGAAGGAAGCCAGACATAACAACACACACACACGCAAATTATACCGCTGAGGTTGTTTACATTGATCAAACTCTCCCGAAGAGTACTTGACTGAATCGGGAATTGATTTTTAAATAATTTTTTCGTTGCCCGATTTGAACGAAACTTGATACTGCACACCGCAGGAGAATGGTGAGTAAGGTGGCCCTAAAATTTTTGCGCTATTGTGTACCGTTTTGGCTGTATTTCGGGAACATACATACATACATACATACATACATACATACAAGATGAGAGTTTTCGTAATATATATATATATATATATATATATATATATATATATATATATATATATATATATATATGTCAAATTGAACCCCCTAACTTGACGAGGCAGCAGGGCACAGATGGAGTCCCATCACAGCGATTGCTGTACTACCTGCCAGCATTGAGTGTCGCTTGCCTCGCGAGCACATTGTCTCTGCCCTGCTGATCACCAGTCAGGAGGTTTGCAGTCAGGAATATTAAATTCAACCAAAGAAGCACACTGCTGTGACATAATGCTGACGTCATGTACATAAATTACACCAACACATCACCTCCAAACGAGGAGGCATCCGTATGGTACTCAAACCTTTGCAGACTGAGATTAAAGCCTTTGCTCATGAACAGACGAAAGCAGAGACGTCGATCTCGATACATAGTCACTGTACACCCAATATAATATACCGATATAGGATGCACTGTATATTGCGTGTGATGTCTCCTACAATGGAATTTACAAAATGTCTCCCCCACCTTACTGTCATGTTTGCGAGAAAAATGAAACCAACTCTTTATTTTCAAAGTTTATAAACAAAACAAAGTTGCAAAACCTTTTTTTTTTTATTTTTTTTATTTTTTAAATCTTCACTTGACTTTCCTGTTGTTGTAAGACAGGTGTCGGTGAGCATAGATTGTGAAAATTACAAAATGAACCGAACCACTGTGTGCGTGTTTGTTTCTTCATCGTCCAGTTCAATATCCTGGTACAATAGAACGAAACCCCCCTAAAAACAGGGCGCTCGGCTTCCCTTGTCCATCTGTGGCCCACTTCTGGGCCGGTCGGGTTTCAGTTGTTGCAGTTTCTGTACCTGTTTGAGTTTTATTGCATTTTAATCCCCAATCTGCTAACCTTACTCGTAGATTGTGCAACGGCAGATGTACAGGGAAATGGATTCATGGATGTACGGTCGAGGATAAAGTTACAGACAGGTGTACAGGAAATTGACAACTACTGTAGGTATGAGGAAGAAATTATTTTCTTTTCTTTTTTTTTATTGTCTAACCAACATCACAATGCCGGCCGTTGGCCTCTTTAGCCTTTGCTGCTATTGTTGTTCACCAGGAGAAAAAGCAGCCGCTCGAAATGACAATGGCTATGTATCCTGTTTGTCAGTTTACGGTTTTTGTTTTTCTGTGTGAAGACGGAAGGCTTGAGAGTCGGGGGTTTGGTTGAGCCTGAGAACAATGAAAACCAGTCACCCACGTCCTATGGGCCACTTCATCCGCTTGGGACGCGTTTGGATCTGTAGAAACCTAAAATTCAACCTTGTTTTCTCGTGTAGGTAGTCCAAAGATTATGTTAATTATGACTGTGCTTTTAATTCAAGTTCTTTTGCTGATTCCACAAGAAGGTGGGATTATTTTACGTTGTAGTTGTAGTACTACTACTATTGCTACTTCTACTGGCTAGTACGGTCCTTGTTCTACTCGAGTCCGAGTACAGTCTGAGTCCTACTCAAGTCGTCGTCCTCGTAGTAGTCTTATTGTGAAACAGATTCATGAAGTCTGGAGTCTTGAGTCATGTTTTTTAAAAGTTAACAAAACATCGTAAAGAGATTTATAGGATTCAACCAAAAGTCATGGAACATGATTTAATGGCTGATGCATAACCAGCCTCGACGTGCAACCATTAAATATGTTGTCGTGAGGGCCTCCCCATTCTCTGATCACAGCCTGGACTCTCTACTCAAACTCCTGATACCAGGTATTCATGAGTCAGAGATGGAATGCTCTTCCTTTCCTTGAATTTCTTGTCCTCCAGTAGTTTCAAATATTGGGGTTGTTGTCGAACCCAAAATTGGTGTTTGCAGTATGTTCCACACACTCTTCCTTCAGATTTGAACGAGGTGTACCTGGACTTGTCGCTCTACAAAACCTACTTACGTAGTTTTGTGTTGTCGGGATACCCAATCATTGCACCTGATATGCAATGTTTTGCTTTGGCCACAGTGATGAAAGGCTTGTGTGCAACAGCTCTACTGTGTTATCGCATGGAATCTGTGGCTCGATGAACTGTCTCGGCACTTCCCCGACATCCCCTGAACGCTTTCGTCACATCATGGATGTTCAATGATACAAAACGCTCACCTATGTTCCATCTGGCAATTCATTGCAAACATATTCACTGTTTGTGGGTGATTTTGGATGGCCTGTCATCTTCCAATTAATGGTGACATACCTCATGATGAAACCATCCTGATGAGGGTGCCCACTCTCCGACAGCTAATTATACTCATTGTTGGAATTCCCTTCACTTTCCTTTGGGGCATGATGTTCTGCACCTGTCGACGAGATTCACAATTTAATATGTTTCCGAATGATTTCATGCTTTTGCAGGACTTACAGGATAGTCTGGACTCGACAGACTCCATAGAGTCTAGAGGTATATCGACTTGCCTTTGTCTCGGCTGGGTTCCAATCTCGGCCCAGCTATAAACTGTCATCCTGGTGTCTCGCAAGCAGGGTGAGTCGTCGTCGTGTGTACCGTCGCACGGATGGACGTTAAACAGGCGTCCCGGGTGGACGTTAAAGATCCTCCGGACACTCACTTTGGACTTGTCTAACTATTTGGTGTTGTGCGTTGATCCTCGCAAAACATTTACAAATCAGGGTTGCTTCCCAAATATCACACCTGGATTCCAGTTCAAAGGTGTGTCTGAAAAGTTATCCTGTTACATCAGAACACAAAATTTCCGTCATATATATATATATTGTTGTGGTTACCAAATTCGCAAACCACCATTCAGGTCCCTTAGGTGAGATATCTCGGTAAGTATATGTGTAGTTAGGCCCAAACCCGTTGTCTAGTGGGAATACATGTCATTCATGCGGGCTGCGACTCTTCAGGATAGCCGTTTTTCTTTTACTATCTTTATTTTGGACCAACCGCCATTATTACCACCACCAACCATGTCTCAACAGTCATCACAACATCAACCACCCACCACAACACCGCTTCACCACAACAGCCACGACCTTTACCGTCACACCTCGCAACCGTCGCATCGCCACCGTTCTTGCGCCGCTTGTGGGTACCGGTATTGGACTCGTGCAGGGCGCGCGCCGAACAGCGTGTACAAAACCACGGACTTTCCGCTCCAAAAACGGATCAAAAACGACTCACGCCCACTTTTGTTCCGTCCAATCGGTGAGCGAGGGGCGATTTGGCCCCGCCTCCAGGGCGTTGGAGGGCGGTCGCTATATGCAAATTCATGGATCAAAATGCATTCACGCCCACTTTTTCTCGGGCCAATGGGGAGCGAGGTGAAAGGTCGAAGGCAGGGGGTCAAAGGCGAAGCCACGGGGCTTATATAAGCGGCTGCGTTCGTCAGAAAAGGGTCGTGGTGTGCGTTGGAAAGAGTGAGTTCGGAGTTCAAGAAAGTGGTCGTGTGCGTTGGAGTTAAGACTTCGCAGTCGGGGGAGTTCGCAGGAGGAAGAGTTCGGAGTTGGAGTCGGAGCGAAGAGGACGGAGCTGTGGAGAGGCGGCGGCGGCGAAGGCAGACGAGGGGGTGCTCGCGTCGGTGCCGGGAGCTGCACACCAGGGAGGCCGACGGCGCGACCTGGTCGAGGTGGAGACGCTCGTCGCGGGACCCGAGGCAGAGTAAAAATCCTCCTTTCCCCGAGCATCAGCAACCCCCTCCTGTTTCCCCCCCCGTGCTGAGATAGTGCGACCAAGGGGGCCCCCTTCCCACCCCCTACCAGACACTGTCCGCGAGGCCCGCGGAGTTGAGGCACCACCGCCGCTCCGTGTCTCATCACCAGACGGGTAGGCCCGACACGGTCTCGGCCCCAGGCCCGCCTACCCCCTCATCCTGGAGGGTGGTTCTCTTTTCTTTTGCTTTGGGAATGTGTGTTGTCGGCGCCGTCTGTGAAGTAAAATTGTATAAGTGTTGCCGTGTGCTCGCGTAGTCGGTATTAGATCTGCATTGTCGCATTTGCTTTTTGTCTTCTTCTTTTCTATGTGCTTTTGGTGGAATTGTATATGTGTGCTTTCCGTTCATCGCGAATAAATGTGCTTTATGTTGAACTGTTTTCCCGCTTCGCTTCGTCATTTCTTTCATTGAATCCTCATCTTGCTTCACGTAAAGGGTTGGTAGTGGGCTGAATACGCCCGATAATTAATCGAACCGTCGAGGCCGACGATAACACCGCTCGGTTATCCCGATAGTACGGAACGGGTCGCTTAAGTGGCCCGTGTCCGAAGTCGACCTGCGGCGAGGTGCGATCGCCCGGTCTACCCTCCGTGTGGGTACTTAGGTAGGTCGAATTTGGCGAGCAACCCTATCCCACGCGGGGGCCGATTGGCTCGATCGCGATGAGACCGAAAGGTCCACCCGTGACTGGTTCCCGGCGTTAGTCCGAGAGGGTCACGACTGGATTGTCCGTCCGGTGGGCGACGTGCCGCGATTCGAGTTACGTGGCCGTCAGCACGCCGGCGGGCGCGAATCCGCGACAATATATATATATATAATATATATTCCTTCCGCTCGAATCCCAATAACTTGATGATGTGGTGCTAAGCATAACATGGCTTCCTTCTTGGGACTATGGTGCAGTAATTGATCTTTATTTTGATTGTCTCTCACATTTAATGAAAGGACGAGTGCGTGCATTTGGACACCACCTGCAAGCTTTGAACGGCAGCAGTTGAAGGTTGAAGTCCACAATCTTAAGGCAATTATAAGCTGTGCAAAGCCAACACTGATAAAGTGTAGTGATGGATACAAAATCATCCCACTCACGATGGTTGGCCTCTTTGGTGTTCTCACCTGAACCCTTGGCTCATGATGCTGATATCCCAGGTTCAAATCCCACTTACAGTACTGTGTTGATTTGTCCATCGTTAACTAATATCCTTTGTAAATCATGACAACAGGTACGCTGATGTTGATATGATACATTTGTCCTGTACTTGATTTACGTAGATGCTCCTGTCTGAGTTCTGTCGGCGAAAACGTCACACAGGCACCGCACGCTAAGACGATAACAAAGGAACCCAAACTCCGCTCTCAGGGAAAAACGAGAAACTGCACGACATTCCTGACCACATGCATAACTCGTCCGTCCACCTAACGACATTCAGACAATCCTCGAGAAATAATAAAGAGAATGGGAATATAGATTCCAGACTTAAACACGTCATCACTCCGAGTGATCCCATCACGCACGCCGCACAGACAATTCCTCTCAAACATCCATAAATGGGGTCATTTTGTCTACTCTTGATTTCCCATTATTCTCCTGTAAGAGGCTTTCTAGATTTTGTGTCGGTACACAGGATAAGGGATGGGTGGTGGTGAGGCTGGGGGTGGTGCGGAATGAATAAAGAAGAAATGAGGTTAGGGGTGAATAAATGAATTGGAAAGGCTTTGAAAGGGGAGAGGAGGGGAAAGGGAATTTGTGTACAAATGGAGAGTGCGACGGGGGTGAGGAGGTAGTGGAGAGAGTCGTCAATGTTTTGACATGTAGTTGCTTTACAGGAAGTGATCTCTACACCAAAGTCTGCTCAACATTCTCTCAAAAGCACTTTTCTTCCTTCGTACGGACAAAAAAACCCCCAAAACGGTGAATAACAAAATTTAATATCAAAGTGCAGATAGGCAATTTAGATTTGGGAGTGCCTTTAACAACACGAGTTCCCTTACAAGGAACTTCGACGCGGGAGGAAGGCCGTGAGGCCTATCAGAGCTTGCACTACTATTACCAACCTATGGTTGTTTGTGTAAGTCTGAAATGCCTCCAGGGAATGATAGAAGGGCGCACATTTAACACGGTCCACAGTCTGTAACTTCCATCTGAAGTCACATTGTTCGTTCTCCCTCTCTCTCTCTCTCTCATCTTCCAAAGATGTTTAAAAAAAAAAAAAAATTCCGAATTCCGTGATCTTCCCAAAACAATTCAATGTGTTCCATTGTTTCTGGGGTCGATTAAAGCCTCAAAGTTCTTTTGTGGGGTTTACAACCGAGCGCTTGTTTGAAACGTTAGCACTATCCTCGAACTCTTTCCACCGCACTCTTCACGATTAAACGAGGGCCCCTTCCGCACATTCAGCAGCACTTTGGATGCGAACCCCAAAAAGGTCTTGCTCAGGTATGTCTTGTGAAAGTTCGGGAGGTGCTCGTTAATTTGGTAAATTCAAGTTGTTGTACTCGGGAGCATCATACTTGTGCGTACTCGTGGGTTGTACACGTCCCTCCAGACTTTAGACGGTGCTATATGTACCATAGTTAAGCAACCATAGTTCAACCTTTAAATGTCATGACATCATGAACCTGCACATCCAGAGATCACATACGTGCACAGCGCCAACACTGCTCAATATTCCGCGCTTGGGTACGCCGTTTGCTCAAGTCTCTGTTATCCTAAAACTCATCGTCATAACAAGGGGATACACTTTGAACGCTCATCTTCTTCTTTCACCTTTTTTTGCATGTCCTTGCCTGACGAGCTTTAAGATTGAAGCTTCTGTTCAAAGTTAAACCCAAATAATAATCCGAGTTCTCTTCCAAGGAACTTCAAGGCGGGAGTAGGCCATTAGGCCCGTCAAAGCCTGCGCTGTCGTTGTTTGTCCGTGCTCTATCCTTCAAATGCTGAGGGTCGAGCAAGGAGCACGTACCATGTTTAAAAAAAGTCTTTGGTAGGACTCGGCCGGGGTCGAACCACCTGTATCTGAGTTAATTAGCTCAAACAGTTGTACATGAATAAACCCTGCCATTGGGGTGTGGTGCTATCAGGAGGTGGTGCATCTGAGAGTATGCCATCCTTTGTTTACATAAAGCTGGTTTTGCCTGTCTGCATTTAGGTTGTAGATATCAGAGACCCCACAGCATCTGTTGAAGAGAGTAAGCCATTGTGTGCCGCTACTTTGACCACTCTGGTTGTTTGGGGTTACATGTTTAACTGGAAGGGCACTCGGTAGAGCGCGTACCTCCGCCCTGTAACGCCTGGTCCACGAGAACATATCGGGCCCAATACATTTTTGAGATATCGTGCTATATATCATTTTTGGCCCTATCTCTCAATGGTGAAGAATCACTTAAAAAATTCTAGTAGTCGGATCCGGATCGGGATCTTCACAAAAATCTAATCCTTGTCACACACCGAACCTGTCCACAGAATTTCATCGGGATCCGTCCACAACTTTTTTGAGATATCCTGTACACAGACAAACAAACAGGCAGAAAGGGGTGGAAAACATTACCTCCTTCACTTTCGGTGGCGGAGGTAATTGGTCATAATTGCATGTGGTGGGAGTGTTAAGACATGGATGTGGTGAAGGCAGGATGAACCAAGTGACCTTCACCTTTGTATTAATCACCTTGTACACCTTCGCCGAGCTTGACTGACAATCAAGTCACAATGTCGATGTCTCTGTTCCCGACTGTTGTTGTGTTTCCCTCTCTCACCCCCTCTTGTCTCCTGCTCCTCTCGTTATGTGTTCTGTGTGTTATCTTTTATTTGAGCCTTGACAATGTATACCAAAAAAAAAAAATGGTGGTTTTGTTGTCTTGATCATGTTTCACCTGGGTCAGGGCCAGCACTATGAGGACCTACCTACCAACATACCTGTGTTAGTCATTCACCACATTCTATTGTGTGGAGGTGGTGCTGAATGAAAAAAGGAGAAACGAGGGTAGGGGTGAAGAAACGAATAGAAAAGGCTTTGAAAGGGGAGAGGAGGGGAAAGGGAATGTGTGTAGAAATGGTTTTGTGGACTATTTGTACACACATCCCTTTTGAGGAATGTGGGGGAGGGGGGGGGAGGTAGTGGAGAGAGAAAGGTGGAAGAGAGGTGGAGAGAGGTGGAGAGACACACAGAGACATAAATACGTGTTTTCATTTTGGACATAACGGTGAACGTTAATAATAATTTTTTGCCCATAATCTCTGACAGCACCTTTATGGTTACACATGTAGAAGGCATTTGGTGTGCAGTTGCTCCTGTTGGTGCGTTTTGTGTGCCATTGCTGTGGCATTGTAGTTCACCTGCCAGTAGGAGTACCATGATTGCTATTATTCAGACAGATTATACAACACCTCTGCCAAATGGCAGATTTCCTTCCACTTTTCTCTTTAAATTGGAGAACGGTTCTTCTCTGACGCTGTGATATCAACTTGAGAGGTTTGTGGTGGGTTCCATATTGAATGGTAAATCCATAAATGGTAAAAACATTTTTTTGTTGTTGTTTCTCATTTGTTAACTTCTTGTGTGTACATCTGTTTAAATAATTTATTTATGTCCACATATAACATTCAGAATCTGTGACGACATAATAAGGCTCCTCGAGGTGGTTTTTAAAGAGGCTTTCCAGTTAACCTATCCAGTTGGATCCATGAAAGGTATTTATACATCAGCCTGGGTACCAACACTCGTGGTATACCATTTTGAAGGATATTGTGGGATCAGTAATGGCCACAAACAAGCAAAAGTATGACGGGTCTTGTCTTGAGTCCGCCGCACGCAAGCCAACACAACACGACAACATTGGCGGTGATGAACGCATACTGAGCTCAAGCTAGGCGATTGTCGACACTTTTCGGCTAAACAAAATGGCAGTGAAGAAGAAATTCAGGGAGTGGAATGGAATGGGTGAAAGGTCTGAGTGCCACTGCTTTGGCACATGTGCCGGTCCGTCACCGACGTCATGCCAGGATAAAGAAGCGGATGTGGGTGAAGCCCTGGGTGGAAATCAGAAGGAAGGCTCGGGGAGCGTTCAACGAACCTGCTTGTGAAAATGACTGTGGAAGATAAGGGAACTCGTATATATATTTATTAGTAAATACCAAATACTCGTTCTCTCTGGGTACATTCCGCTGCGGTAAACTCACATTTCCACCTCTCCGTCTCCCTCCCAGAAAGACGTACTTTTAAAATGGGTATCTTTGTTTAAACAGACATGAATTTTTGTTCCAAGTAAATCCATAAATTGGCTTTCAAACTGCATCAGTTTTATTCGAGAAACAGTCACAAAAACTGTGCGTTTTGGCTCCAGTTAATGCAGTTCTGCAATATAAACAAGTATCGACTCTAACCACGCACGCACACGCGCACACGCGCACACGCACACAATTTTAATTAATAGTACAGTATCGGCTATAGCCTGGTGTTGGCTTAGTGGTTAGGGTGGCGGCTTGGGATCCCAGGGTCCTGAGTTCAAGCCCTGTTGGCTGCTGAATTAACACCAGGGGGGTTGACTCAGCCTGTCATCCTTCTGAGGTCGGCAAAATGAGTACCAGTGTACTGGTCCCGGTGTATGCCCCAGTTAGAATAGGTGTACCATATCCCTGTGTGTCACAAGAGGCGACCAGGGTTGGCGTCAGGAAGGGCATCCGGCCAGAAAACATTGCCTCAAGAAAAAGCCCAACCCCTGCACAGCAGGGAAAATGGCTGTAAAAACAGTCATTGTACAGTATCGGCTATTCCTAAAATATAATACAATTTAAAGGATTCTTGTGAATGATGTTAATTTCACAACATCCAATATTTAACTTCATTGTAAATCTCAAAATAGGTTCCTTACCGAAAGTAAGAACCTTAACCTGCAAGCAAATGAATGGTTTCCTGACCGTATGGATCATTATCTGGGCACCGTTCTTCCTCGAGGTTTCGATCATTTCAGCCCAGAAAGTCTCCAAACGGCGGATCCACAACCTCAGTCACAGATCCACAACAGTAGATTACCTACATCAGTAGATCCACAACCTCAGTCACAGATAAGTCACAGATTTTTGCCGATAAGACATCAGTGTGAGAGCCGTCACACCGCCTGCAGGACTCCATAATGGTTGCTATTAGGCCCCGTCTCCACACACTCTTCTTCGTTGTGGTTAACTGGAATGCAAGCGGAATCGTTTGTATACCGGAACCATATCCTCCTTCTCCCTCTTCTTTTTGTGTTTACTGGTGTTATCAGAGCCGTGAGGCTCTATAAACGCCACGCACCCAAACTCCTCGGCTCCAGCCAAATACAATCAAATATGCCACCGACTAAATACTGCACACCCTGTTTCCTATTTTTAACCAGCTTTCTTGAATACAGGATATATCCAGTTTGGATGTGAGATTCACTGATGTATTTAATAAATTCCGGCCCATGAGCAGCTAAACTTTTTGCATTTCGTTGGATAATTTTCATTCATCACCACGGGAATCCTGGGACTGTTTGGA
Organism: Eptatretus burgeri; assembly: GCF_056783735.1. Lineage (NCBI taxonomy): Eukaryota > Metazoa > Chordata > Myxini > Myxiniformes > Myxinidae > Eptatretus > Eptatretus burgeri. The sequence continues at coordinate 73,544,130 of NC_140974.1, read as the reverse complement.
GTGCGACCCTCTGCGTTTTTTGGCCTGATTGGCTGAATATTTTATTCATCGTCGTGGAAGAAAACCCCACCAAGCCCAAATGATTCATGGCTGCAACGGAGATTATATTAATTTTTTTCCGATCTGTTTTTTTTTTTTTGTTTGGGTTGAACAATTTACTATTTCGGTAATAAAACCAATTAACCCCATTTTTGTAATGTTCATATCCACGTCGGTGATTGCACTCTCAGTTTGGCTGGCATTATGGATCTTTTGTCTCAAGCTGAACTCCCACCGATTGAGTTAGTACGTTTACCGGGCCCTCAGTTTTGGTCTTGCTCTCAACCACATTTACGGGGGTCTTAATTTTGGGGACCATCCGGATAGCCTCAGCATTAGACAGTTTCCCCTGCGTCTTCACCTGTTGGATCTGGGCAGCTCTTTGGAATCCAGGACATCCTCTGAAGGCTACACTGTGTTCCCCAACACCATTAGCACAAGACATTTTTTCACTAGTACAGCTTCTGTGTTTGGGCTCTCCATTACATTTGCTGCAGCATTGTTTGCCACCACAGGCTGGAGCAGTATGACCGAACTTTTGGCTCTTGCAACATCTTCAGGAGGGCAGGAATGTATTCCCGTACAGTAAAGGCTTGATACCCCAGGAAAACTTTTAGTGGAAGGAGGACTGTGTTGCCGAAGGACAAAACCACCGAGGTGGTATTGACTTTGACCCCATCCCTGACCATGGTGAGACGGCGGTCGTCAACAACTCCCACCTCCACTAAATGGCTCTTGATGTCGTCAATTTCAATGTAGGGATCAATGCCGTAAATGACTCCTCGACTCTCTCTCTCAGAGACCGAGGAATCTGACACGAGACCCGGATGCCACCAAAATACGTCTCCCATTGAACGACTGATTTACACTCAATGAATAGGTCGCCGGATCTAAGCTTTTTGGCGCTGGACACGTCTCCGAATTCTTTTTTTAATCAGTGTAGCCATTTTAATTGGCTTTTCAGGCTGAAGGGTTTCGAGCCATCAGAGGCCGAAGCTTTGACCAATAGTTTAGCATGGTGCTCATCGGGGATAGAGAGGTCCTTAACCACTTTGGGAGGTTCCGACTCATCGGTACCCTCCTGCTGTGGTCTGACCCCTCTTCCTAGTTCGATTAACCGACCAAGATGAACCCTCGTCATCTTCGCCAGACACATTGATCATCCTTGAGCACCTCCTCCCGGCACCCCGGAAGATTAACTTGGCCAAATGAGCTGAGAATCGACCACAATACAGGCAAGACAGGATACAGAATACCGGAAAAAGCCGATGCACTCTCGACACGCAAACCGTCCTGTAATGGCGTTCTTCTCTATACCATGTCGACCGCACCCCTGTAGTTTTCTCCTACACAGGTGAATGACTGATGACAGTTCACTTTCGAACCATGTCCTGATGTAGTTATGTTACTTTGACGCTTCATGTTGGTCCACACATTTTAAACCATTGGGTCAATTTGATAGCATTTTATGGCGGATTATGATTGGGTGTTTTCACATTTGTGTACTATCGGCCGCATGTCAGGGGCCGCACTTTAGGCTACCAGGGGCCGCGAGTGGCTCGTGGGCCTTGCACTGAAAAGTAGGGCTTTAAAATATATATTTTTAATAATGTATTGATATAAATATCTCGTTAATATTTTTATGATTCGTATTTTATTTTACTAGTTATATTTTGTGTCGTTTTATGATCTTGAAGGAAACTTGTTTTAATCTGCTAACTGTAGCTCCCTGTGTTAGTACACGTCTGACTCGTTTTAATCTATTGACAAGTTTAGTGCTGTGTTGGTAAATGTCTGACTAGTTGTTTTAATCTATTGACAAGTTCATTGCTGTGTTAGTAAATGTCTGACTAGTTTCAATCTAATGATAAGTTCAGTGCTGTGTTACAAAACGTCTGACGAGTTGTTTTAATCTATTGACAAGTTCATTGCTGTGTTTGGTTGCTCTCATAGTTCTAATTATTAGCCCCTATTGGACTTAGCTGGGGGGTTGTGGATTTCGTCTTGATATTCGTGTGTGTGTGTGTGTGTGTGTGTGTGTGTGTGTGTGTGTGTGTGTGTGTGTGTGTGTGTGTGCGCATCCGCAACCATATCTTGGACATGTACGGACCAATTTTATTCGTACTCGGCCACAAGACAACTCATGATGGGATACATATGCACATCATTTTGTTTTGCAAGGTGATCAAAGATGGCTGCCCGGCGGCCATTTTAGTTGAAAAAAACCCCGATGTTGAACACGTCTTCAGCCATTCTCAGACATGCATTTACCAATCATGTTCAAACCTTGCACACAGATAACGAATGATGGCTTACATATGCACGTCATATTTTTTTCAAGATCAAATACAAGATGGCCGACTGGCGGTAATTTTTTTACTTGAATGTCTCCCCAACCATTTCTCAGACATGCTTCGTCCAATTTTACTCAAACTTGGCCCAAGCACGGTACATGATGGCAAACACGTGCACCTCATTTTATTTTGCAATCTGATCAAAGATAGCCGAGTGGTAGACTGGCGGCCATTTTAGTTGTACATAAATATGGGCTAGCCCTTTCACTCCGTACAGCAAAATTACTAAAACAACGGGGGCTCTGATATTTTATGTCTTTTATTTACTTGTTTCACCTGTAACCGTACCAAAAAATAGCTTCTTAGGAATACTTCTGTCTAAGAAAGGCATTCGTACAACGTGGAATGGGAAAGTATCTCGTTTATTAAATAATTTGGTGTGAAGTTTTTATTATTATTATTGATATGGATTTGTAATTCTCAAAAATAAACTGAAGTGTGAGTTTGGTTTTCCTTTTAAAATTCGAGTTATTTTGGATATCTATCATCATGAAACTGATCAAATACAAACCCCTCATTAATTGTTAGGAGATTATCAATGAATCTAAAGATGTTTCCACACCTTCGCGCAGTTATTAATTCATTCCTGCACATGTTCTGGACCAAATCAGACTCGTACATGTGCAGGGATAAAATTGTAAAGAAAGGGGACGGGTATGAACCCATGGGTATCCCTGCTGTCTGCTGGAGTATCTTGTCGCCAAATTTAAAGATCGAATACTTTCTTTAAATTAATTTTTTTAGAAAAACTACATGAATGTTGATTTTCCTTTGTAGACCAGTTTGCTCTGTTTTTGATATACTTTAATGTGTACTTTATTACCTCCTGCAAATGCTTGATCTTCCACTCTTGTCTCTTGCGGTTTTGTGTATAATGTTGAAAAATCACAAGTTGATAGACATTTAGCTTTACCAATTGTAAGATGTGGATACTGTCAGTTATTGGTTTGGAATTCGCAATGATCCAGAATTTCTTAAAACCAGAATAACACGCACACACACACACACACACACACACACACACACACACACACACACACACACACACACACACACACACACACACACACACACACAGACACACACACACACACACACACACACACACACACACACACACACACACACACACACACACACACACACACACACACACACACACATCCTTACATGAGCACACACATACCTAGTAGTAGGTAAGGAGATGTCAGTGTAATTCAAAGGCAGAGACTTTGTCATTTAAAGTTTTTCTCACACAATGGACATAGAATAGTACTATTTTATTGTTTATGAAGCTTTAAAAAAAAAAAAATACAGGAAGCCCTCCAATATCACGGGTTTCAACCAATTGTGTTCCGATTCTGTTGTCGCAGGATTTTAATTTCGATCATTCGCAGTTTTTGAGCTAAGATGAGTCATCGTTTGCACACTGTGCATGATCAATTACTTCCCATGACGAGCCTTGTGGTGTTCCTCACGTACCGTTTTTCAATGAGCCCAAATGTAAAGCAATAGTGGATAGACAGTGTTAGATGTACCAAAAGGCAGAGAAAGGTTATGACGTTTGGCAAAAATATCAAGTTGTTATCGATCGCTTTGTTCGAGGAGAAAATGCGGCACCTGTGTGGGCTGCCATTATGGGGTCAATAATTGTAGGTAGAACCTTCCCTATTGTACTCTTCTTTATTGATAAACCTTCATTTTCCTTCAAACATCATTATCCTTCAAACCTAATTCCCAAATGTTCATTTTCCAACTCCGTATTCGAACCAAATAGCCAAACACTTAATTTCCGACTCCCGGATTTGAACATCCATTCTCAAACACACATTGTTATTCCCAGCTCATGAAACAAATCGAGTTGAAGGGATTTATAACGGAACAGGTTTTTAACACCGATGAGATGGAAGACTATGTCATCTCGTACCTAGGTCTCCAAGCAGGGAAGATCGTAGTTCAAGGTAAGGTGATTTAAGGATCGTGTTACGCTTCTCCATTGTAGGTTGTGGAAATGCTGCAGGCACCTTCATCGTGAAGTTAATGCTGCTTTTCCGTTTGCTGAATCACCTTCCCCACTCACCCCTTCCCCACTCACCCCTTCCCCACTTACCCCTTCCCCTCTCACCCCTTCCCCACTCACCCCTTCCCCTCATACCCCTTCCCCACTCACCCCTTCCCCTCTCACTCCTTCCCCACTCACTCCTTCCCCTCTCACCCCTTCCCCTCTCACCCCTTCCCCACTCACCCCTTCCCCACTCACCCCTTCCCCTCTTACCCCTTCCCCACTCACCCCTTCCCCTCTTACCCCTTTCCCACTCACTCCTTCCCCACTCACCCTTCCCCGCTCCACTCCACCCTCTCCCCTCTAACAGCATCATCCTGAGCTAAATCTCACGGTTTTGTAATAGATTTAAGAGGTAAAACTCGTGTTTTTGTTTAACTTACACTGTATTTTTATGTTTATTTCAATGTTAAGGGGCTGTCACACCTTGACGATTTAGCCAGCGTATGCCGACGTATAAAAAATTTGTCTAAAACGCTGGCACACGTCGAATACGTTATGGGTAAGTTTTGTATACGTTAAGAGCACGCTGGCATGCGTTGTAGTACGCCGAGCTGGTCGACAAATTTTAACATGCTTGAAATTTTTCGACGTATGCCAGCGTATGACTCGCACATTCCGCATAACGCTGGCCATAAGTTGTAGGCACGTTATGCGATCGTTGACACACGTCGACACGCGTTACTTGTAAGTTACTCATAAGTCGAAACACGTCGAGGTAATGTTTAGTGTCAGTGTTCCAGACTCCATGGTTTTTTTTTTTTTCTTTTTTCTTCGGCATGACGGTGATGTTGACACTTCAATTTCTAGTGCGGTTATAATATAATATAATTAATAGGCTGCCGCTCAACGATTAATATCATAACCGCACTAGAAATCGAAGTGTCAACATCACCGTCATGCCGAAGAAAAAAAAAAAAACCATGGAGTCAGAAACACTAACGGGTTCCTCCTGTGTGAACCCCATTTTTATATACCAATTCCCCTGAACGCTGCCAATACGCCATTATACGGTATCTGTAAGTTAGTAACATGTTTAGTAAGTTCTGTGGTCGTCCGGAAGACGTCAATATGCATTGGAGATACGTTACACATAGGTTCAAAGCACGTTACTCATAGGTTAGAAATAAGTTTCGGGTACGCTAAACATTACCTCGACGTGTTTCGACTTATGAGTAACTTACAAGTAACGTGTGTCGACGTGTGTCAACGATCGCGTAACGTGCCTACAACTTATGGCCAGCATATGCGGAAGGTGTGTGTCATACGCTGGCATATGTCGAAAAAAAATTTCAACATGCTGAAAATTTGTCGACGTACTCGGCGTACTACGACGTATGTCAGCATGCTTCAGCATGCTCTTAATGTATACAAAACTTACCCATAACGTATTCGATGTGTGCCAGCGTATTCGGCAAATTTTTCATACCTTGGCATACGCTGGCTAAAACGTCAAGGTGTGACAGCGGCTTGACAGTTCGATGTCGAGTGCGGTTATCATTTGAATCGTCGAGCCGCAGCCTTTTAATAGGCTATGCCACGTGATCGTCGGCGATACGCTGCCGCACGCTATGCATAAGTTAGACTATCGTTGGGCATACATAGGTTGTGAACGCCAACAACACGCTCAGCATTCGTTGATATAAGTTATCTATATGTTATCAAAACGTTCCGTGTACGTTACTAATACGTTATGCCTACGTCCAACTCGTTATGAATACGTCCAAAATTGGAAAAAAAAACATCAATAGTTCAGCGTACACCAGCGTTTTACATACATTTTGATACCTTGCCAGACGCTGGCTAAAACGTCAAGGTGTGACAGGGCCTTTAACTCGATATACACTATGTATATACAGTATATATACATTATATATATATATATATATATATATATATATATATATATATATATATATATATATATATATATATATATAAACATATAGTTGTGCTTATTAATGGCTACTGTCGATCTTCATCAATATCTTCTCAAAGCCCAGGAACCGAACTCCGGCTTTCACATTGGCTCTTGGTTTCCACGATCGTGGTTTCACTATCGTGGCATTTTCCAGGAACCGAACCCCGGCTTTCGCATTGGCTCTTGGTTTCACTATCGTGGCATTTTCCAGGAACCTAACCCCCGCGATATTGGAGGGTTTCCTGTACAGGACACAAAGGGCAGGCACAAACTACAATATTGAACTTTCATAAAACATTTTTGGGATTAAAAGTTCACAAAATAAACCTTCAATTATTTTAAAAAGATACTGCAGATGATATGATGATGATGCCATGGCCAGAAGCTACTGAGAGCTAAAGTTGAATCGGTCAATACACTCCAAAGCATCGGCGATTGTCTGAGACTGCCGCACACTACACGATGATGCGCGATTGTCATGGATAGTCATATACAACATGTTCAACATTTATGATTGGCTCTGATGCACCTGTAAAACTAGTTGACAAGGCTTGTCAACCGCTGCACATCAAAAACTGTCACCAACTATCTTGTATTCTGACGGCGAGTGTGCGGCGGTCTTCATGAAAGAAAAAAAAAACCTGCTTCATGCATTTTTTTGTAGTTTAACGTCAACCAGTTGGTTGTCTCTATGAAGCACAGAGGTATTTACCTCCTGATGCTGTTTTGTACCTCTACAAGACAACGATACGTCCCCTCATGGAGAATTGTTGCCCCCATTTGGGCTGGAGCACTAGCCTGTCACTTATCTTTACTTGATAGACTCCAGAAACACATCGTTAACCTGGTTGGTGCAGAGATTGGTTCAACTCTTCAACCGCTCTCTCACAGTAGGTCAGTTGCCACTCTGTTCTCCAGATATTTTCATGGCTAATGTTCTGCTGGACTTTCTAACTCGGTTCCTCCTGTACGAGTGTTTGGACGTAAGACTCTGTTTGCCATCTCTGCACAACCATGCACCAAAGCTGATCCAAAGTGTAGAACGAAAGGTTATGCAGATAGTTTTATCCCTCGTGATGTCTCGCTTTGGAATTCACGACCTGTAACGTGCTTCCCATTATCCTACGATATACCCAGCTTTAAGAGGAATGTCAATTCATACTTCTTACATATTTGAGGTGACATCACATTTCACCTGACTACTTCTACTTCCTGTGTCTTGGATGTTTTCTTGTTATTTTTCTTTCTTTTATTTTGTTTTGCTTTATCTTTATCCTTGTCTAACTTTCCCTTAGCCCCTTAACTAGAGTGGATTTCTGCCTTGTTTGGGGTGATTTTCCATAATTAAAAAAAAAAAAATAATCAGCTGAAATGTATCCACAAATCATCTTAAATCACCCCACAATCCAAAACCATATTTTCTACCATCTTGAACCCCCCCACCCCACCCCACCCCAATCCCTGATCCTTCCTAATTTTCAGTTTTCCCTCCTTGGAGTTTCCTTTAGTGTCCATCTTGTCCACCACATGCATCCTCTCCTGCCCCCCTTTTCTTCCCCACACCCATTGTTTGTTCAAGTCTCCCTCGAGCTAGGCCTTCAACTCTGCTGTTGGTCTCTCTCTCTCTCTCTCTCTCTCTCTCTCTCTCTCTCTCTCTCTCTCTCTCTCTCTCTCTCTCTCTCTCTCTCTCTCTCTCTCTCTCTCTCTCTCTCTCTGTCTCTGTCTCTGTCTCTGTCTCTGTCTGTCTGTCTGTGTGTGTGTGTTCCTTTTTGTTCTGTTGCGTCCTGATCCATTCAGTGTACAAGCTTTTCCACGAGCCTCAACTATCGGCAAAAAAAGAAACAAATGCAGGTGATGCAAATGGTAGTTTGTAAGCAGATTTCACTCCATCCCTCTAAAAACTTCTTGAGTGAAAAATGACTGGTCAGTGGTAAGCATGATATCACATTTGCCATGTTGTCACCACTTTTATAAACAACATAATCACCATATGAGCTTCTTCTTCTTCTTCTTTCACATGCAGCACATGGCTGTGAGTAGCCTCGTTGGCCGAGGGAAGCTCCCTGGAGATTAAGGCAGGAATTTAGAACTTTGCCAGGCTGTCGGTGATAGCTCGCCTACTCTTCGTCGAGGACACCGTGGGATGTTTAACGCCCACCAACTAAGACTGGCAAATGGGACTCACATTTTAACGTCCATCTGAGGGACGTCACGCCACCCTGCCTGTGAAATTCCAGGATGATTCTTAGCCGGGTCGGGATTCAAACCCAGGCTAGATGGCTCATATGCTAGTGTGCATACCTCTCGTCTAGGCCATCCTTCCGGGTCACCGTACGAGGTATGTGAGGCTAGTCATACTGTATACCAGATATGAGGAAACACGTCGTTCCTCAGTTTTGCCTATTTGTTGTGATTATTAACTATTTTGAGCATTGAGATTTGGTTTGCAGTTTGAAGGTTGATCACTAACTGTGGCTTTGTTGTTTTTGAGTAAAACAAACAGACAAAAACATCCACTGAGCTTATACTTACGAAGAGCAGCCACACGTGGTTGCACATTCTCGTGGAGCTCGTGGAGCCGGACATGGTGTACGTACTTGCCTTCGCACAAAGGGCGGAAAACCTCGTGTCCCTGTCTGTGTGCCGACGAGCGGCTTGCTTGTCACGGCAGGAAATGGGGTCATGGAAATGCAACCCACAGGAGTTTGATCGTCATATCAGTTATCACATGGAGTATCAAGGAAATCCTCACCTACGGAGACATTCTCAACCCGAGTTGTCAGTGCCTGAGAAAATTGTTCGACATTTTTGTTGTTGTTGTTGTTATTATTATTATGTAAAAATTTTAAATCCAACTGAGGATGTATCGACTGCCATTCACGTCTACATTCATCCACATACACAAACAGGAGGATAACGATGGGATGATTAAATTGCTACATGTCACACCGATGAATTATATTAATATGAGATAAGGAAAAATAAAAGTCTCATGTCTTTGTATGAAGTGAGAAAAGAAATTTGCTCGAAAGAGACTGCAATCCATCCATGGACGTGTATAAAGCGGTCCATTCATCACAGAGGCCCGATGGTGCGACAAACACCGAACTGTCGTTTCTGTTCTGCTGTTTCCGTGCATTGTGCTTATTTAGCATTGGCCAAGGTTTGTTCCCTTAACGTCTGTGCAAGTTCACTCCTCTTGGGAACACGGTCATGTGACTCACTCACTACGAGCCATGAACAGTGTTTCACTCAAAGGAATTGTGTCGTGGGCATCCTGAATGTTGTACCTTTATTTGGCAATATGTGCAATGTGTCTCACGCCCACCTAATCATCTGGATGGTCAATTTAATCAAGAGCTCAATACGCTGAAGGAATTCTTCAGATTAGATCTTTATTTCTAACACACACACACACACACACACACACACACACACACACACACACACACACACACACACACACACACACACACACACACACACACACACACACACACACACACACACTGGAAAGTGGCCACATGTAAGTTGCAGGATTATGGCATGAGTGCTGGCTATACAGGTGCATCGAGCAAAGTAACAATATCACAGCAACATGCTGTCATGTCGACCAGCTGGCCAATGATAACATTTTTACTTACGCAAGGTTACTTACATAAGCAGCGAGACAGAGTGTTTAACGATGCAGAAGCTTGCCAGGTTATTTGTCTAAGTGACCTCTTTCAGTCCACAAGCCACTGAGTGGATTAAAAACATAAACAGGTTTTTTAATTTTTTTAAACACCTGTACTGTAAATGTGAAATGTTGTAACCCGAACCCTATTTCATTGCATTACAAAGCTGCGGGTGTGTGCGACTTCAAACATGATTGGAACGAACAAACCATGAAGATTACACTACATATTGGTGCAGATAAACACACTTAACGAAAGGGAATGGATAACTCGGACGTAATGCACATTCAACGTATAAAAATAACTTATGGTTAAAATCGATGGAAAATGCTACAGTTAGATGAGACAACGTCATCGAACAGGAAGTAAGATCAGCTTGACACGCTGGTCGAGCCCATAGGCCTTGCAGCACACCTTAAGCCACAGTCAGTGTGGACGAACATACACACATGAACGGGTAGGGATAATTTAGATATAATCACGCTGAAGTTATAGAATCATCGAAGGTTAAATTGGATGTAAAAATGTTATGTTTAAGTTAGAAAACTTTGCCAAATTGTGCATAAAGCCACGTGGGGGTGCTACGTCAAACTTCGTCCACGTTTTCGTCTTTACATGTTATCTATACAATAAAAGTGAATTTGTATACACGAGTACACCCACTCCCGATGGGACAGTAGATCTACGCTCAGGTCTGATAAGCAGATGTGTAATGCTTCAAGCAAGTCTGATTTCCTCCCTTTCACTTGAGTGTTAAACAGCAGTCGTGACTGTTTCAGAAGGTAATTCTACATGTTTGTGGTTTAAAAAATGTTTTACTTCTGGTCGGGTTGCCCCACGAAACGCCAAGATAAGTTATTTATGCACGTTAACATGGCCAAAAAACCCTTTGGGGAGGGGATTATTATGAGACTATTATTGGGGAGTGGATTTCCACTGGAAGCCTATTATTCTCGTCAGGATTATTAGGGGAACGAGCATTAAATTGCTTGGTCTCCTTTTGTTAGTGGTATATTATAGCTTGCCTGTTCGAAGAACAGAGAGCTATAGCGATATCCTCAGCATCAGCGTGAGCGTGAAAATGTTAAAGTTTTTTTGTGCAAGTTATTTAGAAGCTTGCCATTCATTTAATATGTGTACTAGGATGCTGATATTTGTCATGGAGGTTCCTTTGGGATATATTATTGATGGAGTGAAGTTGAAATTAAAAAATAATTTCAAATGTTTTACATTTTTGACCTGTTTTGAACTTAACTTTTTTGTAGCACATCAACGTTAAAGTTTTTGGTGCAAGTTATTTAGAAGCTTGCCATTTATTTAATATGTGTACTAGGATGCTGATATTTGGCATGGAGGTTCCTTTTGGGTATATTATTGATGTAGTGAAGTTGAAATTAAAAAAATAATTTCAAATGTTTTAAATTTTTGACCTGTTTTGAACTTAACTTCTTTGTAGCACATCAACGTTAAAGTTATTTCCTTTCTAATGTTTTTATCTACCACACTATTTTTTACTGATTACAATATACAAATACATATATTGCTTTAAAATTATTTGGATCAGACATCACTGCAATGCTTTATAAAAAATATTATTTGACTAGTCTTTTAAAAACGATAAATGTATAAACAGGTGAGCATTGGGTGACTTTGACACCAACTCTCTGGTTATTCCTTCCGCCAAATTTTGTGGAAGCTGGAGCGTTGGTACCGCTGCTCCAATGAAGTTGGGGCTAATGGGCAATGTTGGGGCTAATGGGGATGAATGCATTTTTTTTTTCCGAATTTTGATATTGTAATCACCATGGCAACCAGTTTGGATTGAAGCGAGAACATAAAAAATAATCTTCTTCTCCGAAACCGCAAATGCTATCGATTCGGTACTTGGCAGTTTCTGATCGACTACCTGCGGTGCAAAAAAAGAAACGATGTACAAGATTACTTCATCAGTTACGGGGTTTGGCTGCCGTCTTGGATTTAAGGTGAAAAAAAAAAAAATTAAAAACCCTCTCCAAAACTGCCCATCCGATGGAAGTGAAACTTTGTCGATATGGGTAAGTACACATGTGGAATATAGTGTCGTCATTCCTTTTTGCCAAGTTTTTTGGAAACACTAAGTATCTTTTTTCTTGTTTTTTTTTTGATATATGCACATTAGCAATAGCCATGTTGTGTCTTGATTACATAACCCGAGTTGTTTTTTTCCCGAGGCATCGACCAATCAAGCCAGCTTTCTGTGCTTATACATCGCCCCCGTTATTTATTTATTCATTTTGCTAGCAATCAAGGCTGTGCTTATACGCCGTATGTTTGTGCATTTTACATTAATTCCCGAAGCACATCAAATAAATCCAACTTAACGTTTTGACCACTTCTTGGAATCCCGTTTCAACCTGCTCCCCTTTCCCATTCCCGTTTTGATGGTGGTAACACCAAGCTTCTGGATCGGTTCACTTTCCACCTGTCGACATTATTTATAAAGCAACTGATCGGATCCGATAAAGCATGGCTTGCAAATATAGAAATATTTATTTGCCATTTGTAGTTCTGTTATCACTCTGAAAACAACTATATAGGATTCACACACACCTTAACCACTGAGGTACGATTCCATTGATCCCACGGAACTGTGTATCCTCTTGACAAGGTTCTCACCGACCTCTAATCATCCCCAATCTGTTGTGTAGAAGTTACGTGGGTGCCATCCCCCAGATGGATGTTTATAAACGGGCGAATCATGGATGAGCATCATTGATCCCATGGATTTATTTTTTTGTACGCAGTCTCATTTCTTGGACTGTACTATAGATTGTAAATAAACCATCAGACACAATTCATAACTTTGTGTGTACAGTAATATCTTTGGTGTGTTGAGTTTTGTGTGCCCGTCATTTTGATGGGCATTTCCCCTCGTATATATGAACTATCACATCAATCGATTAAACGGTTCAAGAGAAACAATGTTCTTAAGGTTTCCGTTCAATCTAATATGGCTACCAGACCATGTGACCGATGACGTTTTGCTTAACGCTCTTGCATCCCCATAGGTAGACGATGATATACTTTGTTTCAGATCCATTGGTTCAGTGGTTTGAGAGATGTTTTTTTTTTTTTTAAAGGTTTTAGCTTGAATCCACCATGGCTGCCAGACCGTGTGCCCGACGACGTTTAAATTTTCAAACGATATTCCCCATGGCCAGTCAATCATACATGCATGAAGTTTTGAGTAGATCTGGGAAGCCATTCTGGAGAAGAAGATTTTAAAGGTTTTTTTTTTTCTTCCCAAAAATTATATGGCTGCTAAATCACGTGACCAACGACGTCCTCAATTTAATTCTCTCAACAAATATCTTCGTAGCTCACCTACAATAATTTCCATATTGATCGGATAAGGATTTTGACACATCCAATTATGGCTGGCATACCATTCACCGATGACTTAATTGTTCTCAAGCTTTATTCCTGATGAGGAGTACTTGACGTGCTAAGTTTCAATTTTTTTTTTATTGAATGGTTTCGTAGAAGAAGATGTCTAAAGTTTGTCCTTTAATCCAATATGGCTGCCACACCACGTGACCTATGATCTACCAGTTATCAATAAAAATAATTATCCATGGGTCGTTAGCTGCTCCTATGTTGAAAGGTTTGTGTTAATCGCTCAAGTGATTGCAGAGAAAATTAATTTAAAAGTCAATAAAAGTGCAATACGGTGGTGGAAGTATGATTTAATAATTAATGAACTTGAACGGCACTCGGTAGAGCGCGTGCCCCCACCAGTCTGAAAGGTCGGATCTGAATCCGGACATGAACCAAAATCGAATCGGCTTGTTGTTGTCGTCACCTAACGAACTCATCCACCTTGTTTTGTCATCATCCATCCATAACTTTTTGAAATATCATTCCATATATCGTTTTAGTCCCACTACATTTATTTTCGAGGTGTCGAGAGACCAGAAAAGAACACGTTGTAGTCGTCAGATTGAAACTGCCCCAATTCAGTCCATCAAAGTTCACGTATTTCCAAAATTTCAGTTTTTGTCCTCTGAATCTCTCCCTTTATTACATCTCCCTTTCCCTGATTCCGTTAGCAATCAATAGCAATAAGCAATCAGTAAGCATCTGTTTGAGAATGTAGCATCGAGATGAATATCAGCTACAATGATTTTCATTTTCAGTTGGCCCTCATTACTCCTGATGTCATTTTAACTGAGTTGCAATCTCTTTTTGCCTCTCTCCAATCGACTGCAAAGCTCTTCTGAGCTATCTAATCTGAGCTTCATCCATATGGCAGCTTGGCTGCCGGGGAAGCTATCATTTCTTGGAAGCGCGGCTGTGCCGCTGATGCTGTGCCCCTCTATCAGTCCACTGGTACTCATTTCACCGACCTCGGAAGGATGACAGGCTGAGTCAACCCCACCTGGTGTTAATTCAGCCAACGGGTTTCAAACTCAGGGCCATAAGATCCCAAGCCAGCCACCCTGGTTATGTGGTTTGCGAACTCATCTTCATACATTAAAGATCTCCTGATGCCTTTGGAAAGGAGTAGATCATTGTATATGCCACTGCCCTGGACAATTTCCAAATCCCTACCTGCTGGTCTGCAGTGCATTACTCATCCCTGGTCCTCTCCAGCACATCCTGATACGGTGTGCATGAGAGATAGCGATGTATTGTCATTGTAAACTCTGGAATCATTGTGTTCCCTTCATGTCAAGGTTGAATGATCTTTTTGTCAGAAACATTTCCAATTAAAGACAAGTAAGGGTTTCTCTTTCATCACTTTAATCATCACCTTGTTTTCACATTACCCTTATAATGTTGTCCCATTTGTTTTTTTTTTACCTGATCTTCACTTAAACCTTGTCAAGTTTTTCATCCTCATCCTGATTATTGTCTTATCTCACCCTCAACCCATTTACTCCTGGTTCACATATTATCCCTTCTTGCTCATCCTCCTCATTCTTTCCACATTTCATACTTAGAAATTTTCTTCCCAAATATGTCCTCCCCAGAACTGAAGATGTGGTCATTGCAAGGTTTGAGCATGCCTACAAGCCACAAGACCTCCTTAGAATCTGCTGGGGATCTCATCTTGGGGATAAATCAAAACTATATCCCACCACGCCTTGCCACCTCCATGCACGGCACCCTTCCTCGAAAGCGTCCAGTGGCACCTGCACATTCATGGGATGCCTGCAGTGCGATATCGTGGAGTGAAGTTTGCACCTCGCCTCCATCTCCGATTCAAAGCCACTTGATGAATACGACCCCAGCACACATTTGCCGCACCCATGTGACCTATGAGCCTCACACACTTTACCAACCATCATTTTTGACTGATCATTTGGCCAGTGGGGCCAGGCCACAGCTGTTCTCAGACAGGTGAGTGGATTGTAGTTTGATGGTGCATGGGGAGGGAGGGTCGTATTTTGGAAAGAGTAACAGGACATTTGGCTACACTACTTCATTAGAGGTGAGCGTGCATACCTGGAGACTATCTTGCTGGCCCATCCATGAGACTTGCACAATAAAAAAAAAATAGTTAGTGTCACATATTGTTCTTTACAGTAGCTCACAGACAGACCTTATCGTTGGTGGGACTTGGAGTAAGATGGCTGCCTACATGGTGATTAAATGCCTTGCCTTTATCAGAGCAGCAATACACGGAGCGGCTGGTCCCATTACTTCATCGCTAATGATATTGAAGATGTCAGCAAACAATGGGCTATTTTACTCAGCGTTTGTGGATCTCAAACATATGGTCTCATGCATAGTCTGCTGTCTCGTGTCTCCTGCCAAACAATCTGACAGAACCTTCAAAGAAGTTTGTGATTTAATTCAACATTACCTTTATCCCAAATTGTCCCCAATTGTACACATATTCAAATCCAACTGTTTCGGAAATTTGGACAATCGGTTACAGCATATGTTTCATCTGAGGCACATATCAAAGTACTGTCTTCCCCAAAGGAGGGAAGAGAAAGTACATAAAGTTCAGGCCTACAGTCAACAGTAAAGGCAGTCCAGCAATGGCAATCATGTAAGTATGACACCCAAAACTGGAACGGGTCAAAGTTTAAATGGAAATTTCACAGCATGTTTTTGATGTTTCAGTCCATTTCATTAACCTGACGAATGCCAGTTTAAGGACACCGAGTGCAATTGCTGCCACTGTTTTGACCAAATTGTCTTGAGGTTTATAACAAGGTGGCCTGAAGTCGCTTCATCCCTGCTAAATTTCTCGCACCTCCCTCCCTCCATTCCCCTCCGCCCTCCTCCACCGTGGTATGCGGAAACACTAACTCGCCTACGCGGGAGTCAGTGGAAAGTTAGACGGCATGGCGGACACAAGTCGGTACAGTGTCGAAGAGTGGTTGGTTGGTTGCTTGTGTTTGGATGCATGACAGGGCACACAAACAATTGCTCAAGCGCAGACAGCTTTCATGGAATGCTTTGGGAAACCTTCTCCACCAAAGTAGATGTTAAAGTGGGGAATACAGGCTTTTGAAACAGTAAGTGTGAAGGACAAGAAGCGCAGTGGAAGACCGAGAGCCAGTGAACTTGGCATACTGCAGATCACGATGCAAACTCGCATGAAAAAAGATCTTCAGTTGAAACCCTGATGTCCATCATTTGTGAATGAAGTGAGTGATGCCGACATGGATCAGCGCGACGCAGGATGCAATGTCTTGCTTGACTCCTCCCCCGACTGCCCCATCTCAAGGAAAACACCTTCATCAAAAACACAATACTGCGTGTCTACTTTTAACAAGACACCTGTGCATTTTGTATTGTGTGTCCAGGACTATCTCGATGAAGCGTTCCCTCAAGCGGTGGATTGGACACAGATCACCAGCTCCTCTACCTGCTCCGTAGTCCATATCTAACGCCTCCAGACAACTTTTTGTGGGGCTTCATCAAGGAGAAAGTGTTGACAAACCAGTAGAGGACGATTAAAGATTTGCGCGCTGCAGTCGTGGCCTCTTCCACTTACTGTAGGTGACTCCATAAATGCTGCACAAGATGTCTCAGAGGACCAGGTGATGCATTCAGTGGTGCAAAGAGAATTGTGGAGCTCATACAGATACAATGACTGATTATCACGCTTCTTAAAACTAGAAGTGCACACTTTGATGTCGCAACATCACCAGATATTCCTCCAACCACATTATTAAATCATCATACATACTTTTTCCAAGTTTGATTTAAATCCTTGAACCCAGATTAAAAAAAACATTAAACAATGCTGGCTGCTAGACCATGCATGTGTCCGATCAGGTTGAAATTTAAAACATATTTTTCATGACGACTGGATCATAATTTGTGACGTTTCATGTCGATTGATCTTCTTGCGTATGGGCAATATGGATTGCACTAAAGTTTAATGTCCAAGTTCTGCAGCTATGTGGCTTCCTCAGGGGTGAGTTGGGCGAGAGCTAAAACTCCTCCCGGATAACTTCCGCACGGGACAGTGCGAGGTCATGTGCTCCATCGTCTGAACTCCTCCACAGTCACAGAGTGCATCTGGCCTCATCCTCCATCGGTGGAAGGTACTTCCGCAAAGGCCGTGTCCAGTGTGGAGCCTGCTGAGGGCTATCCATTGCCTACGTGGGAGTGTGAAACTGGGAAGTTTCCCCTTGATCTGTCAAGCCGTTCTGGAGAAGATTATTCCTGGGGGTTTTAGGGAAATCCAATATGACTAAAAAGCCATGTGACCAATGACATCTTAGGTGTTGAACTTTTTGTTCCTCATGGATAGGTGATCATACCTGTAAAGTTTTGCCTCGATCTGTAAAACTGTTTCAGAGAAGAAGGTTTTTTATGTTAAAAACAATATGGCTGCCGAACCACGTGACCGATGATTTCATCAATTTTTTTTTTCCACCAATACAATTTAGCCCTAGACGACCCTCAAAAATTTCATACTGATTGGATAAAGCGTTTGACGTATGCAATGAGACATCATCATTCAAGAAAATAAAGCAATCAGAGACTGCAGACCCTCGCCAGGACTTATTTTGTGTGGCATTTGTGTACTGGTGTGTTACGTAATTAATAAGAGACATAATTAGAACTACCACTTTATAACTGTCGGCAGTGATGACCGGATACCAAGACATCCTGCTTTGATCGGACACCTGACCCTGACCCATGACGTTTTTTTTTTTGTTATTATTCAATTCAATTCAGAATGTGATTAAAAGAAATTCAACACAGATCAAATGGAAGACCAAATCGGTAGAGTCCTGCAATGGAGTCATCAGAAGGAACCCAAACAAGGAAAAACCAAAGATGAAGTCATCAGGAGGAACCTGGATAGGATTCACATTTCAGCTGATACTGCTCCACCCTCAAACCCATCCAGGCACAGCCAAGTGAGCCTTATTCCAAAAAAACGCCAAAAAACAATTCAGATCAAAAAATTAAATAATTCTGGCTGCCAGACCGTGACTGATCAAGTTGAAATTTAAAACATGTATTCCCCATCTCTATGAGATCACAGTTTTGAAG
Organism: Eptatretus burgeri; assembly: GCF_056783735.1. NCBI lineage: Eukaryota > Metazoa > Chordata > Myxini > Myxiniformes > Myxinidae > Eptatretus > Eptatretus burgeri. The sequence goes on along the minus strand of NC_140974.1, from coordinate 73,525,566 downwards.
TTTCACTTCGATTGATTAAGCGGTTCCAGAGCAAACATTATTTAAAATTTTTCTGGCTGCCAAAGCATGTGACATCAATTGTTCCTTAACCTTGTGCACGCTTGCCTGGGGGAACATTTGTGTGAAGTTTTGCCTCGATCTGTCCAGCCATTCTGGAGAGGAAGATTTTTATATGCTTTTGGGTAAATCCAATATGGCTGCCAAACTATGTGACCTATGACGTCATTTATGTTAACCTTTTGTTCCTCATGGATAGGCGGTCATATGTGTAAAGTTTCGCCTCAATCTGTTCAGGAATTTCGGAGAAGATTTTTGAAGGTTAAAATATTTTTTATATACACACACACAAACACAAACACAAACACAAACACAAACACAAACACAAACACAAACACACACACACACACACACACACACAAACACAAACACAAACACAAACACAAACACAAACACAAACACAAACACACACACACAGTATATGGCGGCCGAATCTCGTGATCAATGACATCATCAATTTTTGTGGACCATTTTATCCCTCGATGACCCTCAAACTTTTTCATACTGATCGGATGTAGCATTCTGCATATGCAAAAATGACGTCATAATGAAGGCACCTATGATGTCATAAAATAAAATCACTCATTCCCCATGAGAAGTACTTGCTACGTGCCAAGTTTCGATTTTTTTTCCTTCATGCAGTTTCAAAGATAGGGGTCCAAAGTTTTTTTTTTTTTCCAACATGGCTGCCACATCACATGATCTATGACATCATAATTATCATTAAAACATTCTACTTGAGTAGTTGCACCTATGTTGAAAATTTTGTGTCAATCAGATAAGCGGTTGCAGAGAAAACATAGAAAATTAGCACGGACGGACAACTCCATAACATAATGCCACCGGCGACCTCGTCAGTGGAAGCATAACAACGTGGCGATATTGTAACGGACTCTGTCTGTCCGTCCGTGTGTCACGCTATCTCCTCCTAAATAGTTGTGCATAACTTCACCAAACTTGGTTGTGATGAGTCGTATCATTTTTAGCTCTGCCCCCTGGGCCCGTCAAAAGGTGAAATTCCAAAAAATGCAATTACGGGCACATTTTAAAGCTATACTTTGTATATGCAATCAACATTGGGGGACGCATTAAATATGACACGATTTTTGGGATTTGATCCCTGGTTCATGCCCCAGGTTGTGAGGTCGCAGGGGTCAAAACAGAATAATTTTTTTTCACTCAAAATTCGATCTTGGGTCATTTCTGGTGGAACTTTTGGCCGTCTTTCAACCTTGCTTTCGGTAGGAAACATGGGGATTCACGATGGCATGCCGTCGACTTCGCTCAAGTTATTATCGTAATTACAGTACTGTACAATAATACCTGTATATTTATAGAGTTCAAGAACGAATGCTTTACTGACGAGGGGTGAAGTGACTTTCAGGCCACCCTGTATAAAGAAATAGAGGCCGAGTCAGCAAACTCGGAAACAAGGACGAGAAACATGCAACGAATGTCGTTAACATCATTAACTTCAGAATAATGTTGGAGTTTTTTTACGAAGTTTATACCACGTGTAATGTCAATTCTGGGAATATGGGAATCCACCAAATGGTAGCAGATTTTGACATTGATGGTAAAAAGTTTTGCAAAAGCTGTGGTTTTTTTTTGGGTGGGGGGATAAAGAAGTAAAGAAATTCCTCTCGTATCTACCTATATGGTCGGCATTTTGAAATCGCCAATGACCACAAGCCACTGCAGACCTTATTCAGTGCTACCAAAGGAGTGTCTGTGTTAGCTTCTTCAAGGATACAATGCTGGGCACTAATTCTGTCAGCTTATGATTGCTCATTCACGTACAAGCCAAGCAATGAATTGGGGGAATGCCAATGCCACGAGTCACTTGCCTTTAAATGAAAGCCCCAAATTTGTACCCACTGTAGAAGATTCTGTGCTCATGGAATTCCTAGTTTCTTCACCAGCACTGGCTGAAGAAATTCGTCAATGGACAGATTATGACTCGATTTTGTCACACGTGCGCCGTTGCATAACCAGTGGATGGCCTGACTCGATGGATACAAAGGTCCAGGCATATTCACTGCACAAATTGGAACTGAGCATTAAAGATGGTGTGATCTTGTGGGGTAGTAGGGTTGTCGTGCCCCCATTAGGGAGAAATAAAGTGCTGGAAATACTCCATGACGCACACCCAGGAATGGTGTGAATGATGCCGTTTGCGCAGAGCTATGTTTGGTGGCCGAATCTCGATTTATATATCGAATGTACACTGTACAGTTTGCCACTGCAATGGTTTCAGGGAATGGCCCTTGAAACCTCGGGAGCAGATACACATTGACTATGCCAGACCTCTTGGGGCCAAAATGTTCCTCGTCAATACTGATGCTTATTCTAAGTGGATCGATGTGCATCCCATGACAACGACCTCATCTGAAGCAACCTTTTGCTAATTAAGAATCACATTTGCTACATGTGGATTACCCACAACTCTAGTGTCATATAATGGCCCACGATTCACCAGTACAGTATTTCAAATGTTTTTGGATATCAATGGAATCTCCTACCCTACCTCAGCACCATACCATCCAGGGTCCAATGGGTTGGCTGAACGTTAAGTACAAACATTCAAGGGTGGGTATGAAAAAGCTCAAACGGGATAGCATCGAGTTGAAAGTGGCCCGATTCCTTTTGGAAATACCGCGGAACACCCCACCCAACTACTGGGAGAATGCCATCAGAGCTTTTGATGGGAAGGCAGCTGAAGACCTACCTTGATCTGTTACAGCCATATCAGTCTGTGAAGGTCCACAGAGTCCAAGTGAAGCATAAGTCCTAGCATGACGGACGCACTAAGGAGAGACTTTTTAATGTGGGAGATTGTGTGTATATGCTCAATTTCGGTAGTGGTAATTTCTGGCAGGGACTTGTGGAGAAATTTGGTTCTTTCCTCATTGTGAAACTCTTGGATGGCCAGAATGTGCGGAGGCACGTGAACCACGTGAGACTGTCAACCCCTGATTTAACCGGTTAAATATCTGGTCCATCAGAACCATCCGTTGAGGCGAATACACAGGAAAGGCCTACAAATATCATTCCATAGGGAAACGCTCCAGAAGAAGGCTCCCGCAAACAACTTCATCAGGGAGTTCCTGCTGCGGAGGAATGTGAACCACCACCTGTAACACCACTGGAAGATGATACTGTCGCCGTGACGTGTGAAACGCTACAGAACCAACACTGTCGTTCTTCTTTCAACAAAAAAACCCCGAATCGACTGGACTTGTGAACAGGATACACCGAAGAGTTAACTTGGATTTAACTCTCAATGAAGATTCCGTTTTACTGTCGTTCACAAGATTTTTCATCCATGGTGTGAAGGCAAACTGCTACGGTCCTGCAAGGTGGTGAAGAAAGCGTCGACGGTTTAGTTTTCATTTGTGGTTCCAGAAAATGGGGGAAAAGTGACATTTTGATTTGTGAATTTTTGACATGAACTGTTGAACATCATCGGTGATGTTGAAGATTTTGAATGCTGGGTTTGTGATTTATAAACTCCATGTTTCTTCGCAAAACCTTATTGTTGCTTACTGGTGCGCCTTTTATTTCGAGTGCATTTGAACGAGTGTTCGATGTGCATGTTTAAGGGAGGAGTGTAGCATATTCTTTACATAACTCGCAGACGGCCCTCCTATTGTTGGTGGGGTTTCGGCCCTGGAACTGGGGTGACGGAAGTTGGAGTATAAAGATGGCCGCCTGCATGAAGTTTTTGTGTTTCCCGGTGATTAAACGCCCCATCTTTATTGGACGAGCCCTTGAGTGATACATTTCAGTTAGGGTTGGTATTTTTAACAGAATTTAAGGTTTTGGTGGAAAAAAAACATTGTCTGAATGTTTTTCATTGTTATTGAGCACAATCGTTAGTTATACATATGAAAGCTTTCAGCCAAACAAACGACAATGGTTCTCTGAAATGTTTAATCAATCTCCGATACTTCCAGACTCCTGAGCATTTTGTCGCCATCTCTATCGTTCATGCTGTGAGTCTTTATTGTGGTACCGGAAGCCATTTTGTGTGCCGCTCACCCTTGTCATTGCATTACATATCTTTAATTGCCCCCCTCCTCCCTGCTGAGCATTGAGCATGTGAGTTGTTTCTGTCAACCTATCAGCCTCCTCCCTGTTTACGAGCCATTTCTCTCCTGTGCCCAGCCAGCTGGCCAATGCATCCTCCTGCCGATTAGATGCTCCAGCCCGATTTTCCTTTCACTTGCAAATTGTGGCACCACCATGGCGCCTGCTTCCATCGCCTGTCCCTCCTTTGCAATGTACTTTCAGCCTTCCATCACCCCTCCCACCATTGTCACCATACTCCTGCAATGTGTCTCTCCGGTGGCCGTCTGCTCGGTTGAATTCCACAGTCCAGTTTTTAATGTGCTCACACTGGCATATAGTGATCGGGATGTTTTATTTGCATTCTGTTGGATTTTAACTTGATGAGGCTTATGTCAGCGTTGGCCACATGCTGCATGAAAGACTTGCGGTTTCAGTAAAAAAAATGCAGATATTCATGTATCGGACTATCAATTCGACAATTCTTTGGAATGCCCACAAGGTAGTTGTTGGACCATTTACCAATCGTATTGTTGTTCATTTTACAGGAGCACAAACATGGTTGGATCAAAACAGAGGGGCCCAATGGTAAGCATTCCTTGTCTGCCTTTTTGATACCATAGTTACCATAGTCCTCTTAAGAGATATACCAGTTATTGTGGATTTATACTCATACAAACTCAATCAAAATGTTACTCCATTCACATAAACTTTCATCTATAACAGCAAAACGACCTTAACTCAAGACCTGTCGACCTAGTTACCATTTAATGTAGCCGAGATGTGGCATTGTTCACCAGTTTAACGCAATTCGAGTCCGAGTCTGGTACCCAAGGTGTGAAGTTGAGTCCAAGTCACTAGAATATTTAATACAATGCAATGAAAAGATATAGACATCATTACAAGGTAATGGCTTTCCAAAATGATGAACAATTTGAACCTCTTCAGAGCTTCTCCCCGGCCTGGCCTCGTTTTGGACCTCGTTTCCTCATGGAATTTGGATTTCCCTCGATTAAAACAGCAAAGTATGCTGAGATCTTCAAAATCATGCAGACTTCAAAATGCAAATTGCTATCATCATGTGACGTGACACTATCCCAGGAGATGGAGCAGGACGTAGCGCGCTGGAAGCGGGGGAAAAGACAAATAGTGAAAGGGGACATGTGACAATATCAGATCTCGTGGGGACTGAATGTCAATGTTCAGCACCCATCGTAAATACAATTACTAAAGGATGTACAATTTCAGAAAAAAATAGGGTGCCATTTTTGTCTGATCACCTTGAAGACTTTCATTTTGAGGTTGAGTGAGGTCACTTACTCCAAAAGTGTAGTGAAGTTTTATTTTTATTTTTTTTAATGGAATTAGCAACGTAGCCATGTACATGTTTTCTACAAGCACATTAAAATAAATCTGGGCTGAAAGGATCGAAACCTCGAGGAAGAACGGTGCCCAGCTGATGATCCATGGGGTCAGGAAACCATTAATTTGCTAACAGGTTAAGTTTCTTACTTTGGATAGTGGATTTTGTGGATGGTGAGGAGTTTTCTTGTGTTGATGTCTAACTTAATGATTTCTGATTGGGGCTAGTTTACAATTCTGCAGTTATATCAGAACACTGGTACTACGAGTTGGTTTGTCGCTTTGATTTTATTTATTGGGGAGAGGTACGTTTTCAGGATCAGCTTCGTTATACGCAAGTATTCTTTGGTGATTGTTTTGTGCATTTGTTTGTGACATATTTGGTGGCCCTCTTCTACTCCGAGGTATTTGTGTGATGCTTCGTTTTCTAACTGCTGTATTGTTGTTTCAAGGTCAATTTTTATGTTATCTGTTTTTGTTGGTTTACCTTGTACAAAAGTGCACTTGACACACTTATTTAGTCAAAGGTCCATTTGAATGTCCTCAGAGAAGCATTTTACTAGTTTTAGCTGTTCTGTCAATTTTTCATCATTTGCTGTGAAGAGCTTTAAATCATCCATGTATCGTAGTGTGTCACCTTCCCTGTTTCTTTGGTCATTTTCCTGTTGTATGTCAACATGTTGTATGTTGTATGTTGTATCCGTATCCGTGTCCTTGTTCATTGATGAGGTTACTCAGTAGGTCCAGAGCCAGACAAAACAGGAGGGGGGAAAGACTGTCACCTTCTAAGATACCACGTCGTTTCTTTACTTCTGGGATTTCAATCTTTTCTTCCATGTGAGGTAGTATCAGAGTTGTGTTCCAGAGTGTCATTGCTTTCTCAATCAGTGAGACTATCTGGGGGTCAATTTTGTACAATTGCATGCATTTTATAATCCATGAATGTGGGACACCATCAAAGGCTTTTTTCTGTAGGCTATCCAAGCTGTGGATAAGTTGGTTTGTTGGATCTTGCAATTTTTGAGAATGGTCTTGTTTAACAATAAATGGTCTATTGTTCCATGGCATCTTCTCTTACATCCTTTCTGCTCTGCCTCCAAAGCTCCTTGTTGAGTGAGGTGGTCATAAACTGTATCAGTGATTATATCTGTTAAAAGTTAGTATGTTGTTGATAGGCATGTTTATTGGTCTATGTTGGGAAGATGGGTTTCTTCAGATTTGCAGATTAAAAGAGTGCTACCTTCTGTGAACTATTCATCCAATGGCTGTTTCCCTTGGATGAGTCCGTTAAATGCTCGAGCATAGTTAGGATGGAGAGAATGTAATTGCTTAACGTAGTGAGGATGGAGAACATGTAATTGCTTAAGCAAGACGGTCAGAATCCCATCCGGGCCTGGGCATTTGAATTTCAACACTTTTGTGAGATGTTTTCTAATTTTTTCTTCGTCGGTTGTCATTGGATGCATTTCCTGTAGCTGTTGCTTTTTAGCTCACCTGGAATGTAGTTCCGGGGGAGCTTATGGGATGGCATATCATCCGTCCGTCCGTCCATCTACAAACATTTGCAACTTCTTCTCTGAAACCACACACACAATTTCGATAAAACTTCACCACAACCCTCAGTACCTGGTGTGTACCTAAGTTTGTTCACATCATAAAAACAAATATATATATATATATATATATATATATATATATATATATATATATATATATATATATATATATATATACATTGTTTCGAATTTTTGCCCGTCCGGCGTGCGATCGGCCACGTAACTCGAATCGCGACGCGTCGCCCACCGGAACGGACAATTCAGTCGTGACCCTCCTGGAACTACCGCCAGGAGCCAGTCACGGGTGGGGGTTTAACCTCACCACGATCGTGCCAATTGCCCACCCGCGCAGGATAGGGTTGCTCGCCAAATTCGACCTACCTAATTACCTGCGCGAGTGGTCGACCGGGCGATCGTACCTCGCCGCAGGTCGACTTCGGACACGAACCGCTTAAGCGGCTCGTTCCGTGCTGCAGGGATAACCGAGCGGAGTTATCGTCGACCTCGACGGTTCAGATTACTTATCGGGTGTTTCAACCCTCTATCAATCACTTACGTGATGCAAGATGGAACTTTTTTTTTGTTTTTTCTCCCCATTACCTTCAATTTCTATCCTCCCCATTACCTTCAATTTTCATCCTCCCCACTTTCCAAACATCCCCCATTCTCCCAACTAATCTCTTTCTTATCTCAAAAAAAAAAAAAAAAAAATACCCAACAACAATAACAACACGCTCACCTTCTCCCGATTCTGCTTCTTCTTCTTCCTCTTAACTTCCTCCTCATCTTCTTCCTCGATTTTTTTTTTTCTACACTTCCATGACCAAATCTGTTGAACTCTCTCATACATTAATATTAACAACAAAAACGATTTTATAATGCTTCATCTTCCTCTCTCACACATGTGGTACTCTTTACTGTTTCATAATGCACGACTCTTCTGCCATTTTAACAGACTGCTCTCATTTCGACCTCTCCTTCATTCCTTGCCTAAAAAATCCAACTATGACAGCGCTTCTTCTCTCCATTCTCTGAATTCGCCTTTATTGCATCCATCAAGAATTGTGTTAAATCGCATCTCTGACCTAAAACTTTTAAAAACCACAGTTTGCTATGAATGTTCGCTTTCCATCAACCATTCTTTTTTTCCAACTTCAGTGCCAACTCACCCCCCTCACCCCTCACTCTCACTCTCAAAGCGACCATCCCACTCTTCTCCCTCCAAGCCTCCCTCTCACCTCTCTCAAAAATTCCCCCTCACCCTTCTCCCACCTTTCATCCCCCTCACTCATCCTTCTCAAAGTTGCCCCCCCTCTCATCCACCAAGCTGCCTCCCTCCACTGCCCTCTCACCTCCATCTCTTCACTCCACCTCCTCAAATCCTGAACTTCCTTCTTCCTTGTCTCTTGTCCCCCTCTCCCCCAGCACCACAGAGCCTTTTCTCCTCCTCATTCGGCCCCCTCCCCGAGCTATTCTGCAGTACCCCACACTCTTTCAACAACCCTCCTTACCTCCCCCCTCGTCCCTTGTCCTACCCTCCCCCTCCCCCTCCACCTCCTGTACCCAAAGCCTCCTCCCCTACCTCTTCATTAAAAGTGTGGACCTCAAATATCCGGGGCCTTCGCTCAAACCTTTCAGATCTTTCCATACAGGTTGCCACTGACAAACCAGACATAATCTGCCGAACAGAAACTTTCCTCTCCCAAGACGTGTCTGACTCCCAAGTATCTCTCCCTGGTTACTCCCTCTTACGGTATGACAGATACTGAGCCTCGTCCTGGTGGAGGTGTTGCTCTCTTCATCAAAGACTCTATTCCTCACTCTCCATGCACTGCTCTCACTCCCCACACCCCCAGGAATACCTCTGGCTTCGGCTTCCCCTCCACTCCCTCCTCATGTTTATATGTGTACTGTACCGTCCACCGAACAGTGATGACTCCATCTACACCTCACTATCCGAAAACAAGGACCAACTTCTATCTTCTCATCCAAACTCTCTCTTCCTCTTATGTGGTGATTTCAATTGTCATCACGCCAGCTGGCTCGGTGTGGGTACCTCTCTCACCTGCCATGGCACCTCAGAAAAAGCTTTCTGCGACTCATTGGGACTGACTCAATCGGTCAACTTCCCGACCCGGATCTCAACCAATGGTACTCTATCTCTTCTGGATCTGATTTTGACAAATTTCCCTGACAATATCTGCTGCTCTTTCTTTGCTCCAATCGGTTCTTCTGACCACGTCCTTGTCAAAGTGGACATCTCTCTGGCTGTTATCAGAGAACCACCTCACCGCCGTCGAGTCTGGCATTTCACTCAAGCCGACTGGCAGGGTCTCCGAGCAGCCATCAAACTGACAGACTGGTCTCCTATCACTACTTTCTCAAACATCAACTCATCCTGGGAATTCTTTCAAAGAAACTTGCTCTCCCTCATGCACAGATTTATCCCCTCTCGTGTTCAGTTGTCTTACCCTTCCTCCCGCCCTTGGTTTACTGAAGCTTGTGGCGAGGCAGTTGTCCTGAAACAACTTGCCTTTGCTTCATGGAAAGCAAACCCAACTGAGGGCAATCTCAGTTCCTTCCACAAAGCTCGGAACAAGTGTGTATCTACCATCAGGAGAGCCAGAAAACAACATCTTTCTCATCTCAAGTCTGAACTCTCAAACCTCTCTCCCTCCTCAAAATCCTGGTGGCGTCTAATCAAATCTGTTTCTGGTGTATGTTCCCCCTCCATCCCCTCCCTTACCTCAAATGGCCGCACTGCTGATTCCACACGTGATAAAGCTGAATGTCTAAACTCGGTGTTTGCAGCTAAATCTTGTGTCCTAAACCCATCACTTTCTCTACCCACCTTACCCAGTCGCACCCAACTGTCCCTGGACTCTGTATCCTTTTCTCCTGACAAGGTGGAGAGCTTGCTTTCAAACCTCGAGTCAGATTCTGCAACCGGTCCAGACGGCATCAGCCCACGTGTCCTCAAAGCCTGCTCTTCTGCTCTTGCTCAACCTCTCTCTGTTATATTCACCCTCTCATTTGCCCAAGGTCATCTGCCATCTGCTTGGAAATCAGCAAACATCACTGCCCTGCATAAAAAAGGTGCAAAAACAGATCCCTGTAACTACAAACCAATCAGCCTTCTCCCAATCGTCAGCAAGGTTATGGAATCCATCATCGCTTCAGACATTAAATCCTTCCTCTTCTCCAATGGCTTGATTTCCAATCATCAATTTGGTTTCAGACCAGGTCACTCTACCCTGGATATGCTGCTTCTGCTCTCCCATCAATGGATGGAGGTCCTCAATGCCAGACAGGAAATCCGAGCCGTATCCCTGGACATATCACGTGCTTTTGACACAGTCTGGCACCCTGCCCTACTCACCAAACTCTCTTCCCATGGTATTCAAGGCCATCTCCACTCATGGCTCGCAGACTTCCTCTCCTGTCGCAGTCAACGTGTGGCCCTAAATGGAGTTCTTTCATCCCCTCTTCCTGTGCAGGCTGGAGTTCCTCAAGGTAGCGTTCTGGGCCCTGTTCTTTTTCTGGTTTTCATCAATGATCTCTCTGACTCTCTGGAAAATCCTCTATTTCTCTTTGCCGACGACTCCACCCTCTGCCCTATCATCTGTCATCCCTCAGACTGGCAAGCAGCAGCTTCTTCGCTCACTGCAGATCTGGATAAAATCACAAACTGGTCCAACACGTGGAACATGTCTTTCAATCCGGACAAATCTCACACTCTCACTATGTCTCTTCGAAAGGACCGTTTAGAACCTCCCCCCCATCCACTTTCTCAACAATCCTCTGGAAGAAGTCTTTTCTTTCAAGCTTCTGGGTCTCACTATCTGCCATGACCTTTTCTGGGAAAGTCACATTTCCAACCTTGCCTCAAAAGCCAGTCGCCGACTGGGAATCCTCCATCGTGCAAAGTCCCTCCTCGGCCCTCTTGAGCTCCTGACCACTTACAAAGCTGTGGTCCGTAGCCTGATGGAGTACTGCTCTCCCCTCTGGGCTGGTGCTCCTGCCTCCCACCTTTCTCGGATTCACGCTGTCGAAACCAGGGCATTTAAGATCATCGGCATCTCCCGCAATGAAGCTGAGTCTTTGGGCCTCTCACTCAATCACCGCAGGTTGGTCGGTGGTCTTTCTGTCTTCTAACGACTCCTCTCCAGCCTTGCCCCCCCCTGCTCTCTCTGCAATTTGTCCCCACCACATTTCCACAGGGCGCTCAAGGTCCGCCAACAACCCCCTTCTGGTAAAACTACCAAAATCACCAATTGCTGCTCATCTTCACTCTTTCATTCCTCTTTTTTCCCGCCTTTGGAATAAACTTCCTCACTCTATTCGTTCCCATTCTTCCCTCCAGGCTTTCAAAACACCTGTTCACCACCACCTCTTATCTTCCCCCATCCAAATCCTCGATCTTTTCTACCCCCGATAATCCACCCAAGCCCACTTCCTTCAATTCCCCTGCTTTCCTTCCTGAAAGTCCCTGTAATGCCTATCTTCTCTTCGCCATGTTCCCCGTCCCATCCCCATCCCTCTCCCTTCCACAGTTCACCTAATGTGTCTGTTCCCCACTGTTTTGTCCCTTCCACTCCCGCCCCTCTTGTCTCGTGCCCCCTTGCTGTGAGTTGTGTGTTAGCTCTCATACGAGCCTCTACAAGGTATACAAAAAAACAACAACTTTCAAACAGAGGAAAGGACGCAACGAAACGGGAAACAGTTCAACAAGCAAGCACCTTTATTTTACACACATGCACGTATCTACAGCCATGCAATCAATGTGAGAAAAGCAAAAAGGAAAATGCAACCAAAGCAAAAGCACTACTACCGACTATAATTATTTACAACACTTAAACAATTATACTTGTCCAGACTCGGCGCCACATCATGCATTCAAAATAAACAGGAAAGACCTCCCCATAGGCAGGGAGGTAGACGGGGTCCATGGACCAAATGTGCGCAGAACCTGGAGTAGCGGCCAGGTTCACGAGACCGAAAATGTCTTACCCGCGTCCTCGTGACGCGATGGCGGGCAAGCCGCAATGTCCGCGCAGCTGCGCCCTGACTCCGTGCCCCTGGCGTGGCCGGTGAGCCCTCTCCGGCGTGCTCCGCGCCAGCACGGTTGGGTCGGCACCACGGTTAGGGTGGGGAATGAACGGGGCTACCGGCACTATCTCAGCATGGATGGGGGGGAAATTGTTGATGCTCAGGGTCGAGCGAGGGGAATGGCTGGCTGGCTTAGTCGATTGTGAAAGCGAAGGTGGCTCGATTCCAACAACGAGACGAGCCCAGCGACGAGACGAGCGACCCCCACACTACAACTCTGTTTCACACAGACTCGCGTCTTTTATAGATGGGGGGGGGGGGTGGGGAGGAGCCTGTATGCAGATTTTAGGATCAAAACGCGATTGGAGGTGGGGCCACGCCACCCTCTGTCCAGCCATTGGTGTGGCAAAAAGGGGCGTGAGCCTCTTTTGATCCGAATTCCTCTCCCGTAAAGAATTCACATTCATCGCGCTTGGAGGCGGGGCCATACCGCCCGACGCTGCCCATTGGACGGAGGAAAAGGGGTGTGAAGCCTTCCCGATCCGAATTTCTCTCCCGTAAAGGCATCCATTGCACTCGCGGCTTGCCGCGTCTGGCAGCAATCACCAAACGGCTTCGGACAGTACGACGTTCGGTGTTGACTGGTGGTGGGGTCGATGGTTGTGGAAGGAAAAAGGCGGAGGTGGTGGGGGGTTTGCTGTTGTGGTTTGGTGGTTGGCGGGCGTCGTTTGGGAATGGCGGTGAAGCGATGTTTGCGGGATGGAGTTGTGGAGGTAAAGAGGCAAAGGTGGTGGTGTTTGAGTTGTTGGCGGCTTAATGGTCCAAAATAACAATAGAGAAAGAAAAATGGCTCACTCAAAGTGTCGCAGCCCGGATGAATCACACATATTCCCTCGAAACAACAGGTGTGGGCTAACTACACATGAACTTATCGATATATCTCACCGAGGACCCTTTATGGTGTATTGCGAATTTCCACAGCCGTAACACTATATATATATATATATATATATATATATATATATATATATATATATATATATATATATATATATATATATATATATATATATATTTCTCTCCCGTAAAGAATTCACATACATCGCGCTTGGAGGCGGGGCCATACCGCCCGACGCTCGCCCATTGGACGGAGGAAAAGGGGCGTGAAGCCTTCCTGATCCGAATTTCTCTCCCGTAAAGGCATCCATTGCACTTGCGGCTTGCCACGTATACATATATATATATATATATATATATATATATATATATATATATATATATATATATATATATATATATATACACATAAATACAAAAAATATGTATTTCGGGCCTGAAGGGGTCAACATGGGGGCTGCTCCCCAAAATAGGTATTTGCTTTTTTCTCAGAAACTACACATGCAATTTCGATGAAACTTGACTACAACCTTCATCACCCATGATGTACCAAAGTTTATTTACTGCATTAAAAAAAAACATCCATAAGTATTGGGTCGTCGATGTTGTCTAAAAAAAAAATTTCAGATTTTTTTTCTACCCTTATTATCAGTATTTCCGTCTATATTTGTTGGGTAGTCGATCCAGTCGAAAAAAAAAATTTTGAGATTTTTTTTTCTTCCCTTATCAGTATTTCCGTCGATATTTTGGGTAGTCGATCCAGTCGAAAATGAAATTTGTTCTTCCCTTATCACTTTTTCCGTCGATATGTTTGTCTTTCTGTTCGGTCCAGTGCTCCGTTAATACAATGGCGATTTTGATGAAACTTGGTTGGTAGGTTCATACCATGACCTAGTTGTGTGCAAATGAGAACTGTTGGTATGGACACCACCGTTGCCCAGCAACGGGTCTTTGAAATTTTTGAAAAATCATAAAAAAATATTTTTTCGAAAATCATAAATCGGGCCACGAGTGACTGGGGCAGTACATTCAGCCATATTGTCAAAAATTTCCAGCGGGATCCTATGAAAACTGTCGGAGGAGATGGACTTTGAATGAACCCTGGTCGAAAACAATAAAAAAACGAAGTTCGTTGTATCTCAGAGACTATGAGTCAGATATACATGAAACTGGTATGGTAGGTTCATGGTATGTCCTAGTTATGTGTGAGAAAGAACCGTTGCTATGGACCCCTCCGTTGCCTAGCAACGGCTGAAAAACCTCAATGTGGGGGTATTTTAACGAAAAAACAATATGCAGCATTAACCCTTGAAGCTAGAATCATGAATTTTCTCGTGTTTAATCCTCAGGTCATTCCCCATCGAATGGGCCCATCGCGTCAGGTTCTATTGGGTAGTCGACTACCCATGTCCGCCTACCGGCTTGTTTGTCTGTCTGTGTGTTGGGTAGTCGATCTAGTCGAAAAAACAAAATTTTGAGATTTTTTTTCTACACTTATTATCATATCAGTATTTCCGTTGATGTGTTTGTTGGGTAGTCGATCTAGTCAAAAAAAAAAGAGATTTTTTTCTACCCTTATTATCAGCATTTCCATCGATATGTTTGTCTGTCTGTCTGTGTTGGGTAGTCGATCTCGTCGAAAAAAAAGAAAATTTGAGATTTTTTTTCTACCCTTATTATCAGTATTTCCGTCGATATGTTTGTTGGGTCATCAATCTAGTCGGGAAAAAAAAATTTGAGATTTTTTTCTACCTTATCAGTATTTCCGTCGATATGTTTGTCTGTCCATGTGTTGGGTAGTCCATGTAGTCGAAAAAAAAAAAATTTTGAGATTTTTTTTTTCTACCCTTATTATCAGTATTTCCGTCGATATGTTTGTTGGGTCGAAAAAAAAAATGTTTGTTGGGTCGATCAAGTCTAAAAAAAATTTTTTGAGATTTTTTTTTCTCCCCTTGTTATCAGTATTTCCGTCGATATGTTTGTCTGTCTGTGTTGGGTAGTCGACCTCGTCGAAAAAAATTTATTTGAGATTTTTTTTTCTACCCTTGTCAGTATTTCTGTCTATATGTTGGGTATTCGATCTCGTCGAAAAAAAAAATTGAGATTTTTTTTTTCTACCCTTATTACACTGAACAACAAAATTTTTTTACTGGAGATGTGTAAAGTGATTTAGACTAATTTGGGTACGCTGATTTCAAAAATCATAACCGTTTTGCTGTATCACGTCAGGACTTTCAGTAACAGAAATATTCCCATTGCCTAGAAGTCAGGATTTCAATGAAATTTACAAAAATTCATTTATTCATTTATTTCATCATGAATGCTTCAAAATTATAGAAATTACAGAAAAACTCCACTAGAATGGAATTAAAAATGCTTTAGGCATTTGGCTTTGTGTTTGTGCTGCTCTGTGTCAGTTTCACGATGCAGGAACCAGCAGAAATCGCCCATCATGTTCGGGTTGTGCCGCCCTTGGTAACGCGTCTCCATGAGTGAAATCTCTTGGTGGAATCGCTCGCCGTGCTCGTCCGAGACTGCTCCCAAGTTGTCAGGGAAGAAGTTCAGGTGCTGGTGTAGGAAATGGATTTTCAGGGACATCCTGGAGCCAAGTTTCCTGAAGGACTCCAGCAGCTGCTGCACTATTTCTTCATAGTTGTCCGCGCGCTCGTTCCCCAAGAAGTTGTCCGTCACAGCTTTGAAGCTCCTCCACACTGCCAGCTCTTTGGGGTTTAGAGTTGTCGGAAAAGTTTCGTCCTTCATAATCTGTCGGATTTGCGGTCCAACAAAGACACCAGCCTTGATCTTGGCCTCCGACAAGGTGTTGCCAAACTTTTCCTTGAGGTATAAAAACCCACGCCCATTCAGATCCATTGCCCGTACAAAACTTTTCATCAAGCCGAGCTTTATGTGGAGTGGTGGAAGGAAAACCTTGGCTGGGTCGACAAGGGCGACATGCTTCACGTTGTGTCAACCAGGTACATGCTCTTTTCGCTCTTCCCAATCTTTCTTCGTCCAGTGATTCTTGTCGTCTCTGCTATCCCAGAGACAAAGGAAGCACATGTATTTCGTGTAGCCTGACTGCAGCCCTAACAACAGCGCCACCACTTTCAAGTCTCCGCAGATGTGCCAGTTGAAGTCATTGTACTTGATGGAATCAAGCAGCTGCCGCATAGTCTCATAGGTCTCTGTCATGCCGAACGCGTGAGCCAGTGGGACTGATGGTTTCTCGTTGCCATTGTGGAGCAAAACAGCCTTCAAGCTGTTCTTCCCCGAGTCGATGAAGAGGCGCCAGTCTGCAGGATCGTGATCACACCCAAGTTCTTTCAACAGACCGTTGATGTCACTGTAGAATGTCATCGTGTCTTCCATCTCAAAGAACTCAGCCATGTCTCTGTGACGTGCTCTGAACAAGGATATCTTGGTGTTAGGTTCAAGTAGATTCCACTGCTGCAGCCTTGATCCAAGCAGCTCTGCCTTCGCCTTTGACAGCGAGAGATCTCTTACAAGATCATTTAAGTCTCCCTGGTTCAGAAGGTGTGATTCTTGAGTGTCGGGTTCAAAAGGTTCATCATCACCATCCTCTTCACCACTGCTTACAGCTATGTTCTGATCAGCTGGAGGTGTTGGAACGGGGTTCTCGTCATCATGAGGCACAGGTTTACGAGCAGAGACGCAGTCATCGTACTTGATGTGACCTTTAGTCTTCTTGTTGAAGCCGGCGATGCTTGTGCAGCAGAAATAACAATCATCATGATGATTCTGCGGCTCACGCCATATCATGGGCACCGCAAATGGCATGCTCGCGCGCTTGCCCACCAACCACTGAGTCAAGGTTGTGTGACAGCTTGTGCAGCAGATGTGTGGTGCCCAGCTCTGTTCTTGGTCCCCCACCTTACACCCGAAGTAGTGAAAGTAGGCGGCCTTCATTTTCACTGCTGTAGATATACTTCGCTGTTGATCTTTTTTGGTATACCGACCACAGACATAACAGAAGTTGTCAGGATGATTGGTACAGGAATGCCTACTCATCTTTATCTGAAAGAAAGAAATATAACACAAGTTAACAACAATTGTACGAAATAGACATGTTAAAGACATATGTAAATTTCATTGAAATCCTGACTTCTAGGCAATGGGAATATTTCTGTTCCTGAAAATCCTGACGTGATACAGCAAAACGGTTATGATTTTTGAAATCAGCGTACCCAAATTAGTCTTAATCACTTTACACATCTCCAGTAAAAAATTTTTTTGAAATTTGTTGTTCAGTGTTATCAGTATTTCCGTCGATATGTTGGGTAGTCTATCTCATCGAAAAATGAAATATTTGAGATTTTTTTTTCTACCCTTATTTTCAGTATTTCCGTCGATGTGTTTGTTGGGTAGTCGATCGAGTCGAAAAAAAAAAAAATTGAGATTTTTTCTACCCTTATTATCAGTATTTCCCTCGATGTGTTTGTCTCTGTGTTGGGTAGTCGATCGAGTCGAAAAAAAAATTTGAGTTTTTTTCTACCCTTATTTTCAGTATTTCTGTCTATGTTGGGTCATCGTCGATATAGTCGAAAAAAAAAATTTCGAGATTTTTTTTTTCTACCCTTATCAGTATTTCCGTCGATATGTTTGTTGGGTCATCGATCTCGTCGAAAAAAAAATTGAGATTTTTTTTCTCCCCTTATTATCAGTATTTCCGTCAATATGTTTGTCTGTCTGTGTTGGGCAGTCGATCAAGTCGAAAAAAAAAATTGAGATTTTTTTTTTCAACCCTTATTATCAGTATTTCCATCGATATGTTTGTCTGTCTGTCTGTGCTTGTCTGTATGTGTCTGTTCTGTCCAGTGCTCCGTTAATGCAATGGCGATTTCGATTAAACTTGGTTGGTAGGTTCATGGTATGCCCTAGTTATGTGTGAGAAAGAACCGTTGCTATGGACCCCTCCGTTGCCTAGCAACGGCCGAAAAACCTCTAAATGTGGGGGTATTTTAACGAAAAAACAATCTGCAGCGTTAACCCTTGAAGCTGGAATCATGAATTTTCTTGTGCTTAATCCTCAGGTCATTCCCGATCGAACGGGCCCATCGCATCAGGTTATATTAGGTGGTCGACTACCCATGTCCGCCTACCGGCTTGTTTGTTTGTCTGTGTTTGTCTCTGTCTGTGTGCTTGTTTGTTTGTCTGTCTGTTTATGTGTTTGTTTGTTTGTCCACACAGAACTTTCGTGTTTTTCTCTGCAACCGCTTGTCGGATTGAGACGAAATTTTCACCATAGGTGTGAGTACTCATGCAGAACATTTTAATGATAATTATGGTGTCATAGGTCACGTGGTGTGGCCGCCATGTTGGAAAAATGGGAAACATTTGGACCTCTGTATCTGAAACCACACCAAGGAAAAAATTGAAACTTGGCACATAGAAAGTACTCCTCATGGGGAATGAGCATAATTTTTTTATGATGTCATAGGTGCCCACATTATGACATCACAATTGCATATGTAGAATGCCACATCAGTATGAAAATTTTTGAGGGTCATCTAGGGATAAAATGGTCCACAGAAAAAAAAATCATGAAGTTATTGGTCACGAGATTCAGTAGCCATATTGTTTAAAAAAAATAATAACCTTCAAAAATCTTCTTCTCTGAAGTGACTGAACAGATCGAGGTGAAACTTTACACGTATGACCGACCACCTGTCCATGAGGAATAAAAGGTTCACACATATGATGTCATTGGTGACATGGTTTGGCAGCCATGTTTGATTTACCCTAAAACCTACAAAGATACACCACTCAAAAGAAGTCCTGATGAGGGGTTGCAATCTCTGATTGCTCTTTTTCTTGTTTTCTATGTTGTATTTCTTTTTTATTTGTCTGATTTTTTTTTTCATGTGCTTTGGACTTCTGTTTTCCCTCTTAAATTGTTCTATTTGTCCCATATCCACCCTCAGTCAGTTTCTCTGCTTCTGAAGTCTCTCTTTCCAAGGTAGTGTCTTGTTTCTGGTCAGGTTATCAGAAATATATTTTTGTGTCGTTGTTTACCTGTCATTTTCTCTTGGACATAGTGTTGCTGAAAAACTCACATCGTTAATTTTGGAAGCATTTCAATAACTGCTTGATTTATTCTCCTTACTTTTATCTTCAACTGTTTATTGTTGTTTATTTGGTGGAGATGCAGTCTTTCCATCCATCCATTTGGAGCATACACTGTACAGAGCGTTGGTGCTGCCTCAGCAGTCTCCTGGGCTATTGAGCACAATCCTGGACAGGTCACCACTCCGACGCAGGATATTCAAATGACTCAATCATCCGAGCAAGCTGGTACTTGTTTTGCCAACCTCGGAAGGATGACAGGCTGAGTCAACCCCACCTAGTATTAATTTAACGGCTGAGCGGGATTTGAACTCAGGACCCTAGGATCTCGATCCCACCACCCTAACCATTAAGCCAACACCAGTCTTGATGCTGTCTTTGCTTGCGTGATATTAATTTTATTTCCTCTATTTTATTAGTCAGTTCATCTGGCCCAGTGATCTTCACTATTATTTAGAGGGGGGGGCACTTTTGCCAAAAAGACATCAGTGTGAGAGCCGCCACACTGCCTGCAGGACTCCATAATGGCTGCTATTATGCCCTGCTTCTACATCTTCTTATTCGTTGTGATCACTGGGCTACAAGCTTGTTTATACACTGCAACCATGTTCTGATTTAGTTGTGTTACTTTCATGCTTCACTTTGGAACACTCATTTGAAAATATTGGGTCAGTTTGATAGCATTTATGGCGGATGATGTTGGGGTGTTTTCACATTTGTGTATTATTAGCCACACTTCAGGGGCCGCACTTTAGGCCACCAGGGGCGGCCAGTGGCTCGTGGGCCGTGCAATGAAGAACAGGGTTCTAGCCTTTGCTGTTCATTGTCAACCTCATCTTCCTCCTCTTCATTCTGTTGTCCATTTAATTATTTTCTTCCTCATTGTAATCTGTCCTTGTTTCTCTTTTTTTTGTTTTGTTTGTAAAGGTGCTATTTGATCTGAGTTAGTAACTTCAAGTTGATCTTTCTCTACGGGTGCTGCTGCAGCATTTCCTTTTGTCGTTCTCCGGTCCTGTTGTGGGGTTTTTTAATTTTGCTTCAAGATTCAGTTCTCCAATCTGTTTCCCAATTTCTGTTTCTGTTATTGTGATTAAATATGAAATATCATCTGTTTCTGTTTTCCTCTCTTGTTCTATTTTCTGTGTAACCACAGTAAGTTCTGATGGTTGTTCCTTTTCTTTGGGAGTTTATACTCTGGGAATTTCACCCCAAACGTATGTCCCTCTTCGGTTTTGTTTTCTCATGTGATTTTGTTTTTCCTGCTGCTTGCTTCTTCATAGTTTGTTTTTTCTTCTTTGCTATCATTTCTATTTTGAGTTTGTTCTCACTACCCAAGGACTCGAGGTCTTTGTCTTCGATTTTGTATTTGTTTTTTATTCTTTGGATTATTTTCTTTAGTTTTGGGTTTCTGTTTCCTTTCCTCAACTGTTGTACTTGACCTACTTCCTTCCTCAGTTTCTTTCTTTCTCTCTCTCTCTCTCTCTCTCTCTCTCTCTCTCTCTCTCTCTCTCTCTCTCTCTCTCTCTCTCTCTCTCTCTCTCTCTCTCTCTCTCTCTCTCTCTCTCTCTCTCTCTCTCTCTCTCTCTCTCTCTCTCTCCTTCCATGGTGGGATTTGGCTTCTATTTGTGGGGCCTGATTTTTTTCCTCTTCTGGTGTTGTTTGCCTGGTACTTTTTCTTGAATCAACAATGCGGCTGCAAAACACACGATATTGATTTCTTTCAAGGTGGATGATTTCAAAATCATTTTTCTTCTTGAATGGATGGTCCGTCCCACTCAGGTTTTTGTCCATTTGTTGTTTTCTATGCGATGGAGTTTTGGTCTCTCTCTTAGTTTTATCAGTTTTAGCTCTTCTATTTTGTTGGCCAACTCTTCTTTCTACCTACCCTGCTCATCATCATCTTCACCCTCTTCATCTCCCTCATGTCTCCGTTGACTTTCTGCCCATCATCCGCCTTTTCCATTCTTTTCCCCGTTGTCTGTGCCTGAGTCACCTGGTCCTAGTCTCTGAATCGTTCTTGCCTCTCTTTTATTGGGACACCCTCGTTCTCTCCTTTCGCCACACTCTTTCTTTGCCATCTTTGGACCGGCTCTATGTCGGGGTTTGGCTCCCCTTCTCATTGCACATCCAAAACTTCCTCTCGTGCCATATTGGCCAAATCCCTGCTATCCCTTTCTTCACCTTCAAACGAGGACTTAGCTCTCCTCG
>NC_140974.1:73441785-73501785 GCF_056783735.1 Eptatretus burgeri | reverse complement strand
CTAGGATCCCAAGCCAGCCACCCTAACCACTAAGCCAACACCAGGCTATTGTGTTTGTCTATTGGAGTATTTTCAAAAAAGGCCAAGACACTTGTCAGGGCAGCACCAATAGAATGGACATTGTATGCAACAGTGCTGACAATGGGTTGTAGGACCTTGCGGATGTTATATTTCCCTTGATTAACTTTGTGGGAGAAAAACCTCAACTTCAGACCAGTTTCAGGCCTTTGTTCCATGTTAACTGTTTGTTTCACAGAGCATCTTAACATGAATTGTGTGAGTGGTTATCATGGAGTGCGGTGGTACTCCATATAGAGGGATGATGTGGGAAAAAATGGCCACCCATTCAAATGTATGCCTGGTGTTGGCTTAATGGTTAGGGTAGTGGGCTTTGGATCCTAGGGTCCTGAGTTCAAATCCCGCTCAGCTGTTGAATTAATACCAGGTGGGGTTGACTCTGCCTCTCATCCTGCTGAAGTTGGCAAAATGAGTGCCAGCATGCTGGTATTCTGTGTCGGAGTGGCGACCCGTCCAGGATTGTGCCCAATAGCCAAGGAGACTGCTTAAGCAGCACCAACGCTCTGCACAGAGTACGGTCCCAATCTCCTCTCATCCTCCTCCATTCAAATGTGTGCACAATGATATGCTCATTAACTCCTACAGTGGTCATCAGCATTTAAAAGCCATAACTTTTATTCTCGAGCGTTTTCTGAACTACCAAGATTTAAAAAGACACCACAAATACATTGCTAAAGTACCACATCGGGAGATCGCGAAAACACCAATCTGTACTTCTTATTCTTTACTTTCTTCCCCTCTCAAAGCAATGTAAAACTGTAGCCCGACCTACCTCAATAACTGCTGAAGCCATGATGGTGATTCTAATGCGAGGAAGTTACTTTGTCTCTCGGCTAGTGCACGCAACCCAAAATTTAGAAATATATAAAACATTAATCTTTTTATTCGGAAAATAAATTGAATGTAAATGTGAACGCAACCAAGTCAGTCCAGAATTGTGGGAAAGGGGATGGGGGGTGGGTGGGGGGGGGATGGACATTCCAAAAGTGATACATATCCAAACCATCCCCCAAATCAACTGAAACAAATATAAAAACAATTTAATAATATCGATGGAATTAATCCAAACCACAACAACAAAACATATAAAACATTCAGCATTTTATTATTTTTAAAACGATAATCGCATCATTTTGCAAATGTGGTAATCCACATTGTGGACTGAACCAAAAGCCAGGATTGAGAAGGGGAGGGGGGGGGTAGAATGTGCCAAAAGCCAAATTTAATAACAGATGGATTTAATCCATACCAAAAAAACAAAATACACACTCGGTGTACAATGAAATGGAAGACCAAGAAGGAACCTGAAGTAGTAAAGAACAAAGATGGAGTCATCAGGAGGAACCTGGATATGGATCGGGTTTCAGGCACTACTTCACAACCCTCAAACCCATCCAGGCACAGCCAGGTGAACCTCACAGAAGACTTTCTGCAAAAAATCACTTCTCCTGAGAGAGATGGATAATGAAAGAGGAATAGAGCAAAAGAGATGGAAAAAGAAGAAAAAGCAAGAATTAGAATGAATAAAGAGAATGTGAAAAAAATATGTGAAAGGAACAAAGAACAAAGATGTCAAGAAGAACCCAGACAGATAGAGTTCAGCAGTTACTCCTCAGGCTCAAATGCAGCAACATGTACAAGCTACTAGAGGTCCATCATAAGGAACACACTTGCTCTTTCCATGAAATGGACTGATCAGGTGAATTCAGGTGAAAGCTATGATCCCTTATTGATTGCACCTGTAAAATCCACTTCAATCAGTGTAGACGAGGCTGAGGAGACAGGTAAAAGAAGGATTTTTCAACCTCGAATGAGACGTGGATTGTGTATGTGTGCCATTTAGAGGGCGTATGGTCAAGACAAAAGATTAAAGTACCCTTGAACAGGGTGTGATAGTAGGTGCCAGATGCACCGGTTTGAGTGTGTCAAGAACTGCAACACTGCTGGGTTTTTCATGCTCAACAGTTTCCCGTGTGTATCAAGAATGGTTCACCACCCGAAGGACATCCAGCCAACGGCAGGCCAGTGTCGAAAACGGCTCATTGATGAAAGAGGCCAAAGGAGGCTGACACGAATTGTACAGAGCAACAGATGGGCTGCAGTTAGTCAACTGACAGTCCATTACAACATTGGTGCCGAAAGACCCACAAAATAATGCATAACTCGTACCTCCACACCAATGGGGTATGGCAGCCGACGACCGTACAGATTTCTACTTCTTTCAGCAAAAAACAAGAACCTGTGGTTGCATTGTGGGCTAAGGAACAAAAACACTGGACACTGAAGAATTGGAAAAACATTTCCTGGTCTGATTAATCCTGGTTCCTGCTGTTTCATGCTGATCGGAGGTCTCGGGTATGGAGAAAACCACATGAGTACATGCATCCATCATGCCGTGTGTCAACATTTCAGGCTGCTGGTGGTGGGGTGATGGTGTGGGGTGTGTTTTCATGGCACACATTGGGCCCCTTGATATAAGTGGAGCAACGTTTGAATGTCACAGGATATGTGAACATCATTGACAATCAGGTGCATCCCTTCATGTCAGCAGTGTATCCATCTGCGAATGGATTTCTTCAGCAGGATAATTCCCCATGACACAAGACTATAATTGTCCAGGAATGGTTCCATGAGCATGACAATGAATTCCGCTTTCTTCTGCCCAGTCACCAGATCTCAATCAAATTGAGCATCTGTGGGATGAGATGGAACGAGCTATTCGGAGTAGAGATCCACGACCAGCCAACTTGACACAACTGTGGGAAGCATTGGAGTCAACATGGGCCAACATACCTGTGGAACGCTTTGGACAACTTGTAGAGTCCCTGCCCCGACAAATTGAGGCTGCTCTGATGGCAAAAGGGGGTGAAACTTAATATTAGGAAGGTGCTCTTCATGTTTTGTACAACAAGTGTATAAAACAGTAAGCATTTTCTTTATTAAAAAAATTGCAGAAACACCAAAAAAAACCATTAAAAACAAGGACAAATGTGTCCAAGAGCAGCGTCCTAAAGGTTTTGTCGGCTAAAATTTTTTTATAAAAACAACAACTTCCGATATTTCGTCACGTGCCTTGATTAAGCCAATAGCGAGACCCGTCATAATGTATTTACGTATTTACGATATATAGTGTATTTACGAAATAAATAATGTATTTACGAAATTACAATACGATAAATGGAATAATCTTTAAATAGTAACGTGAACTTTTCGAAACTTTAAAGCAAATGTCCGAATATATTTAAAAGTTCATGATAGACGCTCTCAAAAGGCACCGTCAATGCGAGGATGTGTACATGTGCTTAGTATTTAAGGATATCCGGATCTTGTATATACAAGAGCCGAGTCCTAGAGGTTAAGGTTTTGTCTTCACAAGAAGAAGAAGAAGAACAACAACAACAACAACAACAATAACAACGCCGAGCTCTCTATGAGCAGCGTTCGCTACGCGAGACGCTGCTAAAAAGTAAAAATATGGAGGAATGAAATCTCAAAAAGACAACCAAACAAGGTGGGAATGATACCACATTACGATGTCACAATAGGACACCACAATTCTCTTTTGGATTACCATCACGACATCTTTTGACATTTTCTTTTGTTGTGTGATTGTGATGGATGAAGAAGAAAAAGGATAAACTTGAAGATTGACAACACATTACGATTCCACAATACGACACCACAATCCTCGTATGGTTTGGCATCATGATATCTTTTGACGTTCCATCACAATCCCACAACAAAAGTAAAATTATTTGTAAAACAAAAGCAAAACTAAAATGCGAAAGGGTTCTAACGGGTCATTCTAAAGGGTAATTCTAAGAGGGTTCTAAAGGGTAATTCCAGAGGGTTCTAAAGGGTAATTCCAGAGGGTTCTAAAGGGTAATTCCAGTGAGTTCCAAAGGGTAATTCCAGAGATTTCTAAAGGGTAATTACAGAGGGTTCTAAAGGGTAATTATAAGGGGTTCTAAAGGGTAATTCCAGGGAGTTCCGGAGGGTTCTAAAGGGTAATTCCAGAGGGTTCTGAAGGGTAATTCCAGAGGGTTCTGAAGGGTAATTCCAGAGGGTTCTGAAGGGTATTTCCAGAGGGTTCTGAAGGGTAATTCCAGAGGGTTCTGAAGGGTAATTCCAGAGGATTCCAAAGGGTAATTCCAGAGTGTTCTAAAGGCTAATTTCAAGGGTTCCAAAGGGTAATTCCAGGGGGTTCTAAAGGGTAATTCCAGAGAGTTATAAAGGGTAATTCCAGAGGGTTATAAAGGGTAATTCCAGAGGGTTCTAAAGGGTAATTCCAGAGAGTTCTCGAGGGTAATTCCAGAGGGTTCTAAATAGTGATTCCAAAGGATAATTATAAAGGGTTCTAAAAGGTAATTTCAAGGATTCTAAAGGGTAATTTCAGAAGGTTCCAAAGGGTAATTTCAGGGGATTCTGTGGTGTAGCCATGCCCACGGGGAGGGGCATGATGATGATGCATGATGGGCGTGATGGTGGAGGAGTGGCCGTGGGGTTCAGCGAGGGATATGAGGTGTGCACGCCGTCTGAGGCGTCGTAGTAATGCTGGAGTCGGCCGGCTCGTGAGTGTACCGCGTACGGAATAAAGGAGAGCCGCGGGCACAGTACGCCCGCGCTCGCACTCGTGCAACACAGCCCGGCTCGACTGTTCCTCCGCTTCGTGTCTGCCTGCTAAGTATCTCCCAGTACAGTACAGTACAGTTGGCGACGAGGATCGGCGGATCGGCGTGTGTAAGGGCGGTTCCAAGCTACGGAACCAAGTGTCTCACGGAACATGGCGGAAGGTCGCGGCACGGCACACGGACGTGTACCCGTGTTCGGGGGAGATGAGTTCGAGTTGTTTTCTGAACAGTTGGGTTGCTACTTTCGGGCAAATGATGTAGAGGATGAAGAGAAACGCAAGGCGATCTTGCTCGCCTCGCTATCAACGGAGCACTACCGCCTGCTGAGTGATTTGGTGGCTCCAAATAGACCCAGTGATGATATGCTATCCTTTCAGGACATCGTGACGAAAATGAAGACCCACTTGGCGCCGGAGAAGTCGTTACATCTCGCGCGGTTCCAGTTCGATCATCTCGCTAAGGGTGGCGAGGAGCGCGTTGCGGACTTCGTGGCACGAGTGAAGCATTCGGCTGTGCCTTGCAAATTCACGGCAGAGGAGCGTCCGACAAGGCTCAGAGATCGTTTTATTTCTGGTCTGCGAGACGCAAAGATGGTAGCGGCTATCCTGCGATTAACCGACATCACATTCGACTCGGCGGTCGTGACTGCTTCGTCTGTCGAACAGACGCTCACGGATGTCCGTGCCATTGCTGGCCAGGACGCAATGAGTAGCTCCAGCTGGAGTATGGCAGCTAATCCCGAAGTCAATGCGGTAATCGCACAAGTTCCGCGAGTCACGCAGCCCGGAGTCCGAGCGGTGGCTCAAGTGCCGCAGGTCGCACGCGCGCCTGGCGGTGCGGGACGAGGGGCACCGCAGCACGATCGCACCGGGAGCGAAGGGGCACCGCAGCACGGTCGCGCCTGGAGCGAAGGGACTTTCCGCGGCTGCTGGGGGTGTGGGGGTCCGCACCTGCGACAAATGTGCCCGTATAAGAACACCGTGTGTTTGCATTGTCACAAGGTGGGACATTTGAAGCGTGTGTGTCGGATGGCGGGGGCCTCCGTTGGGGTCTTGGGTGACGAGGTGCGAGAGGACCCCAGTGACCTGGAGATCGGCCTGCAACCGGGGCCTGACAATGCCGGCGAGCCAGAGCGGGAGATGCAACCACGGTTGAGTCTGTTTTCCGTTGGTTCGGAGATGACGACGCCTTTCACGGTTGAAGTCGAAGTGAATGGCCAACCTACTGTGTTTTGCGTGGATACCGGGGCTGCGGTGTCGGTCATGGGTGAGCGGGCGGCTCGTGGTCTTCGCGGTATTCGCCTGGTCAAGACGGCCTTGTCGTTATACACGTACACCGGTGAAGCGATTGCACCGCTTGCGAGGGCCGACGTCTCAGTGCGCTACCGAGATCGACGCGCCCGGCTCTCGGTGTTCGTTGTACGAGGGGAGGGGCCCCCCCTGTTGGGTCGAGACTGGCTTGCGCACCTCGGACTGGGTCTCCGGTTCGTACCTCCAGATGTGCCGGTACTCTCTTCGAGGCCTTCATCGAGTACCGAGGGCGAGGCTCTGGCGGGCGGCGAGAGCCGTATCAGCTCTCGCGATGAGTTCCCGCGCTTCGCTCGCGATGAGTTCCCGCGCTGTGGCAAGGTTCGAGAGGCAATGCGCATCGGTGTGGTTCAGGCAGCTTCAACAGGTGGCGGTGGGCCCGTGGCGTTAAAGGGAGTCGCGAGTCGCAGCATCAAGTCGACAACCAAGAAGCGGACTCGTGATGCGGGTTGTGGGTTGTTGTTCATGGCATATGTGTTTTTCCTTGCTCTATTGATGCAGTTTAACGTTGTTGAAATAAATGCCAGCAGTTCTCGTGTAAAAGTGGATGTGATGGAGATCATTAAATGGGAATTGGATTATGATCAATGTGATGTAGGGGCTTCAGGGACGGTGGTGGCGAATAAAAAGGTTGAGTTGGCCGTCCACTGTCCCGGACCGCAGGTAATTACTTTGTCATGTGCTGGGATTTTATCAAAAAAGCGCGCTGTACGGAAAAATGAATTTGCGATGCTTCGAGTATTATTCGTAATGATTTATAACGAGCCTATGATTGCAGTGTGGTTTAAGTGGAGTTGCTCCTGTCTAGCGGCCGTGTGGGTCTCGGAGATCGACTCGGCACCAAGACTGGTGCCCTGGTCTGCGTTACCTCCACCTCTGATTGCGAGCACAACTCGCTGTGTTCGCTCAAGGCCGTTTGGACGGGCGTTGGCGTCTCGACTGATGGTGGTGCGTGAGTTGTTTTGGCGCATTAAATGCATGCAGCCAGCAGCGCTGTTCAGCGCCCCCGGCCAAGGTCTAAGGCTGGCGCCACGACTTCCAGATAGCGGGCTGCCGGCCTCGGGATGTTTATCTACGTCGGGTCTGCCTGGGGGGAGTGGGCCGGAGGCGTTTGATGGGGCCGGAGGAGGTTAGCTCGAGAGGTCGTTACGACCTTGGCCAGAGTCATGTCAGCATGGGCCACCTGGGGGGGCGTTTTTGCTGCATAATGCTGCTGTGCTTCTCATTTTGCTGCTTCATATCGGTAACGCGGTCAGACCTGACCTTTGCTGCTCCACTCGCTCGCATCGACACATTATATGATGTGGTGTGCTATTTTCATTTTATTTCCATGATTATTATACGAAGTCCTTCGTGTTCTGCATGCTTCTTATAATACTGATCATTTAATAATCATACTTTTAGGAGGGAGGAGTGTGGTGTAGCCATGCCCACGGGGAGGGGCATGATGATGATGCATGATGGGCGTGATGGTGGAGGAGTGGCCGTGGGGTTCGGCGAGGGATATGAGGTGTGCACGCCGTCTGAGGCGTCGTAGTAATGCTGGAGTCGGCCGGCTCGTGAGTGTACCGCGTACGGAATAAAGGAGAGCCGCGGGCACAGTACGCCCGCGCTCGCACTCGTGCAACACAGCCCGGCTCGACTGTTCCTCCGCTTCGTGTCTGCCTGCTAAGTATCTCCCAGTACAGTACAGTACATTCCAGAGGGTTCTAAATTCCAGAGGGAATTCCTCTAATTCCAGAGGGTTCTAAATAGTGATTCCAAAGGATAATTATAAAGGGTTCTAAAAGGTAATTTCAAGGATTCTAAAGGGTAATTTCAGAAGGTTCCAAAGGGTAATTTCAGGGGGTTCCAAAGGGTAATTCCAGGGGTTCCAAAGGGTAAGTCAAAGATTGTTCTAAAGGGTAATTCCAGGGCGTTCCAAAGGTAATTCAAAGAGGGTTCTAAAGGGTAATTATAGAGGGGTCTAAAGGGTAATAAAGGGTAATTTTGACACAGTCTGGCACCCTGCCCTACTCACCAAACTCTCTTCCCATGGTATTCAAGGCCATCTCCACTCATGGCTCGCAGACTTTCTCTCCTGTCGCAGTCAACGTGTGGCCCTAAATGGAGTTCTTTCATCCCCTCTTCCTGTGCAGGCTGGAGTTCCTCAAGGTAGCGTTCTGGGCCCTGTTCTTTTTCTGCTTTTCATCAATGATCTCTCGGACTCTCTGGAAAATCCTCTATTTCTCTTTGCCGACGACTCCACCCTCTGCCGTACCATCTGTCATCCCTCAGACCGGCAAGCAGCAGCTTCTTCACTCACTGCAGATCTGGATAAAATCACAAACTGGTCCAACACATGGAACATGTCTTTCAATCCAGACAAATCTCACACTCTCACTATGTCTCTTCGAAAGGACCGTTTACAAAACCCCCCCATCCACTTTCTCAACAATCCTCTGGAAGAAGTCTTTTCTTTCAAGCTTCTAGGTCTCACTATCTGCCATGACCTTTCCTGGGAAAGTCACATTTCCAACCTCGCCTCAAAAGCCAGTCGCCGACTGGGAATCCTCCATCGTGCTAAGTCCTTCCTCGGCCCTCTTGAGCTCCTGACCACTTACAAAGCTTTTGTCCGTAGCCTGATGGAGTACTGCTCTCCCCTCTGGGCTGGTGCTCCTGCCTCCCACCTTTCTCGGCTTCACGCTGTCGAAACCAGGGCATTTAAGATCATCGGCATCTCCCGCAATGAAGCTGAGTCTTTGGGCCTCTCACTCAATCACCGCAGGTTGGTCGGTGGTCTTTCTGTCTTCTACCGACTCCTCTCCAGCCTTGCCCCCCCCTGCTTTCTCTGCGATTTGTCCACACCACATTTCCACAGGGCGCTCAAGGTCCGCCAACAACCCCCTTCTGGTAAAACTACCAAAATCACGAATCACTGCTCATCTTCACTCTTTCATTCCTCTTTTTTCCCGCCTTTGGAATAAACTTCCTCACTCTATTCTTTCCCATTCTTCCCTCCAGGCTTTCAAAACAGCTGTTCACCACCACCTCTTATCTTCCCCCATCCAAATCCTCGATCTTTTCTACCCCCGATAATCCAGCCAAGCCCACTTCCTTCATTTCTCCTGCTTTCCTTCCTGAAAGTCCCTGAAATGTCCATCTTCTCTTCGCCATGTTCCCCGTCCCATCCCCATCCCTCTCCCTTCTACAGTTCACCTAATGTGTCTGTTCCCCACTGTTTTGTCCCTTCCACTCCCGCCCCTCTTGTCTCATGCCTCCTTGCTGTGAGTTGTGTGTTAGCTCTCATACGAGCCTCGACCAAGGTATACAAAAAAAAAAAAAATTCCAGAGGGTTCTAAAGGGTAATTCCAGAGGGTTCTAAATATCGATTTTAAAGAGTAATTATAAAAGGTTCTGAAGGGTAATTTCAAGGGTTCTAAAGGGTAATTCCAGAAGGTTCCAAAGGATAATTCCAGAGGGTTCAAAATAGTGATTCCAAAGGGTAATTATAAAGGGTTCTAAAGGGTAATTTCAAGGGTTCTCAAGGGTAATTTCAAGAGTTCTAAAGGGTAATTTCGGAGGGTTCTAAAGGGTAATTCCAGAGGGTTCTAAATAGTGATTCTAAAGGGTAATTATAAAGGGTTCTAAAGGGTAATTTCAAGGGTTTTAAAGGGTAATTCCAAAGGGTTCTAAAGGTGTGCTAAAGGTAAAGGTGTGCGTGTGTGTGCATCCGCAACCATATCTCGGACATAAATGGACCAATTTTATTCGTACTTGGCACAAAGACAACACATAATGGTGTACATAAGCATGTCATCTTTTTTTTCATCAGATCCAAGATGGCTGATTGGTGCCCATTTCAGTTGTAAAAAACCTGATGTTGATCACGTCCACCATTTCTCGGACAAGCATTTACTGATGTTCAAATTTGGCACATAGATAACGAATGATGGCTTCCATATGCACGTCATTTTTTTTTTCGAGATCATATCCAAGATGGCGGACTTGCGGCCATTTTGTTATTTAAATGTGTCCCCAACCATTTCTCAGACATGCATGGTCTGATTTTGTTCAAACTTGGCACAAGCACAGTACATGAAGGCGTACACGTGCACCTCACTTTATTTTGCGATATAATCAAAGATGGCTGACTGGTAGACTGGCTACCGTTTTAGTTGTACATAAATATGAGCTAACCATTTAACTCCATACAGCAAAATTACTAAAACGACGGGGGCTATGACATTTTATGTCTTTTTTACTTGTTCCTTGTAATATCAGATAGCCCCCAATATAATTTTTTGCAGTAGCTCGGAACCTCTCAAGCCTGTAAAACAGTTTGTGATGGTCTTGTAAACCACTAATTGTTTGTGCTTCAATTTGCTGATGCACGTCATTTCAATTTTCTGATACATCGGTAACTCATGCACACATTTACCATTCCTCTCACCTTTCATTAGTTTTCTTGATCCCATTCCCGTTCCCTCAATTCACTGCTAATTCTACTTTGGGATCTGAACAGTTGCCCTTATCCTCTGATCCAAGAATGTGAACTCTGATCACCATCCCAAAATTGATTAGTCGTTCAAAGACTGCCCAAAGCTCTGCACTATGTACCGTGAGTTGCATCTGTTCAGCCGAGCCAGAAACATTATATAGGGAGAGGAAGGAGGGAGAGCATGAGTAAAGGGATTAGAATGATGAGGGATTGGATGCTGCTCTGATTTGTCAGTCTTGTCACATTTTATTCTTCTGATGAATGATTTGACCTTTCTGCACTGAGATGGCCTCGACTATCGAAACACAGCTAAACATTTTACATGTGATTGGTGATGTACCCTTTGGTACTCTGGCCAAAGGCAGATTCTGTGCTGCAGAAACAGTCCCGAGGTGCATCGGTGGCATCGTTTGCCATTGCCTTCTCAACATTAGTCAGCGGAGGCATTTGGAATTTGGCCAAGGTGCGAGTGACAATCGTATACTCTGTGAAAGACACTGTAGGATCTTTAACGTCCACCCGTAGCAACCATTGCTGGCATACGTATCTCCAGCTTCATGTCCCATCCAATGGATTGCACACTCGACGCACTACAATGAGAGTTTATAGTAACCTTGGGAAACGAGCCGAGACTGGACCCTGAAAGACAAGTGCGCTAGCACCTCTGAGTTATCCTGCCAGCACGTAACGGGTGATTACTGAGCCTTAAAACTTTGGACTTTGTCTTTTGTCCTCATTTCATTTTAGCTGCAAAGAAATTTGTAAATCCTGTATGTGGTGTTAATTTTAACATGATAATGATGTCGTTTTAGGTTCAGGCTATTTTGAAGTCACAAAAAAGTGATCACTTATGGTCGTCACGTCCTTACACCCAGTTCTCAGACCTTGAGCCACCCTTGCCTAATAAATCATCGTGGTAGTTAATAATCAATCGACTTACACCTGAGCCTTTGGGTTTATTTCGGAAATCGGGAAGCAGGTGTGTTAGTTACACTGAGCATGTCTCTTCTTTGTTGGTTGTTAAACCTTTCCTATAGTGCTGCTACTAACTCATCTGTCACCTTGCTTTCATTACTGACCAAACCCTTTTCTCTGTGGTGACTCTTTATTTCAGCCTTCAATCTCTCACTGCCCCTCTGACATTGCTTGCATCTCCTCCGTGTGTATCCTGTCTTTTGTTAATGCTTTTTCAGTTCTCTCAATTGTTGTTTATTTTTTAACCCACCCCTTTGTGTTTTGCAGCTGCGCCACGAGAGGCTGGTAATGATTAGTCCTGAAAAGTCGTTGAAACAGGAGCTTGAAGAAGAGCTAAACTTGAACAGGGAGGATCTGCGCAGCCATGCATGGTACCACGGTTCAATCTCCCGAGAGGTAGGAGAACAATTTAATGGGAGAGAGAGTAAAATGGGAATTTGGGGATGGTGTTTTTTTTTTTTTTGGTATACAGAGTCAAGGCTCATGGAAGAGCCAGAAGACAGAACGCATTAGGATGCACCAGAACAAAACGAATAGCAGAAGAGAAGGGGAAAATGCTAAAATGCAGGGCCGAGAGATAAAATAGACGTAGACAGACAACAAGGGATGCGGGCAAGGACGAGGGGCAGAGGAGAACGGTGAAAGAATGGGAAAGGGTTTTAGCATGGTTTTAGAGAAGAATAGGAAAAACGTGTGTTATATACCAACACTTGTTTTATTTTCCACCAGAGGGCTGAATTGCTGCTTATCAAAGATGGTGACTTCCTAGTTCGAGACTCACTATCGAGGCAAGGTGATCTGGTTCTCACGTGTCGTTGGGCAGGCAAGCCACTTCATTTCATGATCGAGTACTGCTATTCCACACCAGATATGCCTGAACCTGGGTATCGCCTTGAGCATGAAGTGTTCAGAAGTGTTCCAGCACTTATCTGTGCACATATTGGTGGGCAGCTTCCTTTATCAAAGTGTACACCCGCCTTTCTGGGCCAACCAGTGTTGCGGAGTGTTCCCCTGCGTTGTCTGAGTTCAAAGCATGCTGAATTGCTCTGTCCAGCAGCAGAGAGTAACAGCTGGCAACAGAAATCTGGAGGATCTTTTCAAACCTGCTCATCATCTGGGTCTTGCACGTAAGTTTGTTGATTGTTGAAAGTAGTAAGACCCACGTTATTTATACTTTCATATTTTGTACACACATTATTTCATCTCTGCAGCCTCTCAAAATGATGAGAGAGCCAAAAATTCAGTAATGGAGAGGATGAGGGGGGGGGGGGGGAGAGGAGAGCGAGTTCAATTTGCTTTTCAAATATTTTGCTTGCTAACGCCACCGCAGAAAGTTCCAGTACGGAGATTTAACATTTTGTTGATTATTACAAAATGAAGTTTGTCAGCTCATGCCGAGGGATGTATTATTCCAGTGTGACTAATTCCCTATCCTTCTGGACTTGATCTTGGACTTCAGACTCACACAAAGGACTTCGGAGAGTCCAATATAAATAGTATTTCTAATTGTTTGCGAACAAAATATTCTTCCTCATTTCCCTGAAATTCCTCCCTCAAAGTTGGTAAACATGTCACATAAATGTCCCTGTTGGATGATTCATGTTTAACATTATTTTCCGCAAATAATGAGACATACACATTTCAAAAAGATATGCATTTCTCTTACATCACTACTGTATGAGGGGAAAGGGGTGAGGAAAGGAGAAGAAATGCAATGGTGATAGGTGTTAAAACACCCTTGTGTACGCAATATGCACATGGCCTCTTCGTGAGGCAGTGATGAGAGTCTGGGTCAGGATGTGAGCTGCAGCTGTTGATATGAAGTGATGAGAGGAGGGAGGGGAAGATGATGTCCCTGTCTTCCTTGTAAGGCACCAACAAAGTTGTACTCTTCTTTTAATTAATAAAGAAGTTGCCTCTATCTAAAGGAAGTTGATATAGAATATCCTTTTAACTCTGTTTTCTCTACTGTTGGAACCAACAGTAAATGATCTCTGGCTAATTCTGTGCATGACATCGTAGGCATCCCATGTGTGATGGATATGCAAAGGGTCAATGCCTTATTTAGGCAAGAACATTGCTAAGAGCAAAGATTTTTTTTTAACATTGCTGATTGATTATATTCCCAGGTTCTGGTCTTCAAATTGTTTACACGAGAGAAGAACCAGTAATTTATGAACGTGTTAATTATCCCAGAATTACTGGATGACTTGTAATATCCACTCCCCTCCCCCCACCCCCCACCTGGAGCACTGCGATACAATACACATTTACATGGAGATAATGGAGCCAATCCCCCACCCTGAACCCCTTGACTACAAAAAAATATTTACTGTGTAAAACCTTCCTGTGCACATCCTGAGTACAATCACTAGTTTTCAACTTGTTCCATCCAGTGGTTGAGAAGTGCATACAAGTCAAACAAACGAACAAACAAATTAATGAACTTCCAGAATTATATTTCGCATTATTTTCTCATTTGAGATATGTTTGAAAATTGGCCTGAATAGTCAAATTTGTAAATTGCATGTTTATAAAATATTTCACAAAGAGAGGCATTACGGTCTCTTTTTGTGAAAGTCAGTAGTTGGGCCATTGAGGTTAAAGAAAGAAAAGTATGAGTGAAAGATTATTCCAGGAAATTAGAAGAATGAAACAAGGATGAGAAGGATGAGCGAAAGTCCACCGTAACAATCCTGGCATGGTCTGTGGGTGGACACGAGATCAAATCTTCTGTTCGTACGGTCACCAATTTATAAAAGGATAGGACTTGGGGCTCTCCACCATCCACCGGGAAAGCTGAACCGATCTTTTCTTTGGTCTCCGACGTACAGAATTCCGGTGAGTCCTGTCGCCTACAGTGCATTTGTTGATTCAAAAAAAAAAAAGATTGGAGCCGAGCAAAGACCCTCAATGAAACAGTGCGAGGGGAACCTCCCAAACGAGAGGTTTCCGCACCAATTTCCTAACGGCGGTGGATTTACTCGTACCGCAGTTATGTGTTCCCCATTCCGGACCATGCACCAATCCAACGCTTCGATGGTTTAAAAAAGGCTTTATCTATACTAATAAATGTGTGTGTGTGTGTGTGTGTGTGTGTGTGTGTGTGTGTGTGTGTGTGTGTGTGTGTGTGTGTGTGTGTGTGTGTGTGTGTGTGTGTGTGTGTGTGTGTCCGTGTGTCCTCTATCCATCCATCCAATGGGACCATATTATGTGCAGAACGTTGGTGCTGCCTAAGCAGTCTCTTTGGCTATTTGACATAATCCTGGATGGGTCGCCACTCCGACACAGAATACCAGCATGCTGGCACTCATTTTGCCGACCTTGGACGGATGACAGGCAGAGTCACCTGCTATTAATTAAACAGCTGAGTGGGTAGGATCCCAGGCCCACCAACCCAAACCATTAAGCCAACACCAGGCATTGTGTGTCCTCCATAACTCTAAAACCATGAAACCTATTCGCCTGAAACTTTGCATGTATGCCAAGGGAACTCCAAGAAAGTGCACAAGTGAAAATTGGGTGTTTGCATTAATTGAAACACCCCTTTTGAAGATAATTAACGGCCTTATTTAATTATATCCTTTATCAGGTGCATCCATGGTTTATATAAATGCAATGTTGTGTTTTGAAAATTTGTTTATTGAAATTTCCACAAAACAACGGTGAAAGCTACTCAAGGTCTTTGGGTTGTGTGCAGTACGTTCACACTGACTCCAATGTACCGATTCCTGAAAAATTGTGTCCCAGCAGATGGGGACGTGTCCGGATGGTGTTTGTGTCCGGGTGGTGTTTGTATCTGGATGGAGTTTGTGTCCGGGCGTTGTTTATGGCTGGATGAGACTTTGTCTCCGGACGGGCATGAGACAAGAAGGGCAGGAGAGGGAAGGACAAAGCAATGGGGAACAGAGACATTATGAGATCTGTGGAATGGAGAGGGATGGGGTGGGGAACAGGGGGGGGTACAAGATGGACATTACAGGGACTTTCAGGAAGGAAAGCAGGGAATTTGAAGGAGGTGGGTTTGGGTTGGATTAATGGGGATAGAAAAGATCGAGGTTCTGGATGGGGGTAGATAAGAGGTGGTGGTGAACGGCTATTTTGAAGGCCTGGAGGGAGGAATGGGACTGAAGAGAGTGTGGGAGGTTATTCCAAAGGTGGGGAAAAAGAGGAATAAAAGAGTGAAAGTGAGCAGTGATTCGTGATTTGGGTAGTTTTGCATGCGTGTGTGCGTCCACAACCATATCTCAGCCATGTATGGACTGCTTTTATTCGTACTTGGCACAAAGACAACACATGATGGTATACATATGCGTCATTGTTTTTTTGAAGGGGGCAGCTTTGAGAAGGGGGAGTGTGGGGCGAGATTTGAAATGGAGGGGTGAAGTGGGAGAATTGAGGGAGAAAGGTGTGGGTTGAGCTTTTGAGAAAGGTGAGGGGGAAGCTTTGATGGGGAAGAGAGAAGTTTGTTTTGAAGAGGGAGGAGGCAATTGATTTGCGAGGGAGGGGTGAGAGAGTAGCTTTGAGGGAGAGGGGAGATGATGAGAGCAGGCACGGCCAGGGTGGAGGAGGGAGAAGGGAGGGGTGGGGAGAGGGGAAGGATGAAAGTGGGTATAGGTATTGTGGAGATGGGAGCAGGTGGAGGAGAGGAATAAAAATTGACGGGTGGGAATAGGGAGGGGGAGGAAACTTTGAGAATGGGGAGTGGGGAGGGAGATTTGAAGGGGAGGGGCAAGGGGGAGATTTGAAGGGGAGGGGCAAGGGGGAGATTTGAAGGGGAGGGGTGAGGGGAGAGATTTGAAGGGTTGGGGAGATGGGGAACATTTGGGGAGAATTGAGAGAGAAAGGTGTGGGGGAGCTTTTGAGAAGGGTGATGGGGAAACTTGGGGGAGAAGAGAGTGAAGTTTGCTTTGAAGAGGGAGGAGGGGGCTGAAGTGAGTGGGAGGGTGAGAGGGAAGCTTTGAGAGAGAGGGGAGACGATGAGAGCAGGCAGGCACGGTCATGGAGTAGGAGAGAGAAGGGAGGGTGGGGAGAGGGGGAGGATGAGACTGGGTAGTGGTATGGTAGAGGTGGGAGTGGGCAGGGTGAGGAACAAGATTTGAGGGGGTGGGAAGAGGGGAGATGTGATGAGAGGAAAGAGAGAACATGTTTGAGATATTGAGGAATGGTCCGAGTGAGAGTGTTGGACATTTTAAAACTATACAGTTTGAGATACCAGAGGAGGAACTGTTAGTAAGGCAGAGGACAGTGGAGAGATGCTCAGATGGGGAGCAAGATGGGAGGGGTAAGGAGGGGTATAGTATAATAGGGAAGAAGTTAGGAGGAGGTAGATGCCTTAATATGCTTGTAAAGTTTTGCTTTGCTAGGTTTCATGGTTTTGGAGTTTGAGGAGACACACTGACTGATTGACACACACACACACACACACACACACACACACACACACACACACACACACACACACACACACACACACACACACACACACACCCTCTTCATTGCCACTACCTTGCAGTTGCGACATTGCAGATGCAACTTGAATGTTGCATCATCTGGGAGAAACAAAATTCCTTGACAATGCTTCACAAGCCATTTCTCTGTCATCCTTAAATCGTTCGACATGATAACTGAGAATATGTATTATACCTCAGTCAAACAGTTCCTTGCTGTAATTAGTCTATCATAATTATTCTCTCCAAATTTGAAGAGAGAGAGACCATAACCCTCTCAGCTTAGGTTGACAAGGCATTCTTGTGATGCAAGAGAAATGAAGGATCCTTTTACTTTACAGTTTCAATTTGGAATGTTCATGGTATGAACGTGATAATAACTTTTTGAATGAATTTGATTTGAATAGTTAGAAGCTGGGCACAAACATTTAGAAGTTTGGCAAAAACGTTTTCTGGATCCTCCAAATTTCCTACTGTCTCTCTATAATAATAATAAGTGTGTGTGTGTGTGTGTGTGTGTGTGTGTGTGTGTGTGTGTGTGTGTGTGTGTGTGTGTGTGTGTGTGTGTGTGTGTGTGTGTGTGTGTGTGTGTGTGTGTGTGTGACAACACTGAGATACATGATCCTCACTTCCCCTTCCTTCATCCCCACCCCAACTCACCAAAGTTGTTTCCTTTCTTTGTTTCATTTTTGTAAACACAAATTAAAACATTTGTCGACATGTCTTTGTACAAGATGACATGAATGCAGTGCAAGAATATATTTGTGGGCCAGGAGAAAACCTGCTATGGGGATGTTGGTGAAATGTTGTGTGGAAATGTTGAATCTGTGAGGATGTTAGATCATATTGATTCTGACCTTCGATCTGCTAATTTTCTTGTTCCAACTTTTGACTTTGACTTGGCTTGCCGAAGAAACAGCGATGCCGCTGGTTGGTGTGTAGGCCATGTACTCTTTGAAATGCATGAAAGGAGATATTTGCAAATCCACTTGCTATTTCAGTTGTTATTTTCCATATGTGATGAGCTCATCCTCCTGTCATGACAGATTGAATAAGGGACTGCCAGAAATATTGTCTGCACAACATTCAGCAGACTTTATGAACATGATGGGGAAAAACACCGGTATAGTGAAACTTCTACTCTGTCTCTCTTCTTTCGACTCGATGATTTTTCTTCTGACATATTTCAGATGTATTGCTTACTCGCACATTGTTTTCTGTCTGGCCACTTCAATTCCATGAAAAGGTCTTGTTTTTAAAAACGTTTTCGAAAATGCAAAAATATGATATAACCTGCAATGCATATCACATTTTACTCCCCAGCACCAAACGTCTCTTCCTGGGATCAAGTGCCAAGATTTCCCTCCCAGTCTGTAACACCTCCAATTCCTCCAAAACTCTCCACACACTGCACAAGGGCCATTCCAACGCTGCCTTCCTCATGTCCATCCTCTCCAAGCTCTGTCATACAACAAACACATGTTACAACCCAAAACTTCCTGAGCACCTCAGATTGCCTTGAACCTGTGAGCGATGCCTTGAGTAAGATACTTTGGGATGATATCAATGACATTAAAAGATCAAGCCCTCGGAAAGAATGCCTCGGTAAGGATGAAAATGATGACCTGCTGAAAGGATATATTCCTCCAATAGACTGCCCAGATGAAACTGAACTCGATGGCCTCCTAAAAGGATTTGGTCTTCAAAGTGACTGGCCAGATGATAGGACTAAGCAATCTGGGCCACCCTCATGTGATGGGCCTGACACCGAGCCATACCACTGGCTCATTGCACCGAGCCAAGCAAAGCTAGATAGTCCGAGCCAGGCCTCGAGCCACGTTAAAGATGTGGCTCAGATGGGCGACAGCACTGACAGCATGCAGGAGTTTGTTTGGCCAGAGGTGAGTTTGATTGTTATGCTAATTGAGGATTATTATCTTTCTCTCTGTTTGCATGTCCCATCAACTACACTGTACCAAACACAGCTAGATTGATGGGATACGTGGGAGAAGGCCACGCAACTTTCCAAATAAATAGATTTACAAGCCAGTAGGTGGACATGGGTAGTCGACTACCCAATAGAACCTGACGTGATGGGCCCGTTCGATGGGGAATGACTTGAGGATTAAGCACAAGAAAATTCATGATTCTTGCTTCAAGGGTTAATGCTGCAGATTGTTTTTTTCGTTAAAATACCCCCACATTTAGAGGTTTTTCTGCCGTTGCTAGGCAACGGAGGGGTCCATAGCAACGATTCTTTCTCATGCATAACTAGGACATACCATGAACCTACCATACCAGTTTCATGTATATCTAACTCATAGTCTCTGAGATATAACGAACTTCGTTTTTTTATTGTTTTCGACCAGGGTTCATTCAAAGTCTATCTGCTCCGACAGTTTTTATA
Source organism: Eptatretus burgeri (assembly GCF_056783735.1). NCBI lineage: Eukaryota > Metazoa > Chordata > Myxini > Myxiniformes > Myxinidae > Eptatretus > Eptatretus burgeri. The sequence goes on along the minus strand of NC_140974.1, from coordinate 73,482,457 downwards.
GGATCTGGCTGGAAGTTTTTGACAATATGGCTGAATGTACTGTCCACAGTCGCTCGTGGCCCGATTTTTGATTTTCGAAAAAATTAATTTTTTATGATTTTAAAAAAAATTCAAAGTCCCGTTGCTAGGCAACCAAAGGGGCGTTGGCAACCAGTACCAACGCGGAACAACGAGGTCATAAACTGATCCTACCACCCAAATTTCATCAAAATCGAACAACTGCAAGGGAGTCAAAAACCCCCGACAAACACACACATGGACAGACCGACACCACGACCAACAAATAAGGGTAGATCAAAAAAAAGTTTTTAATCGAAAAAAAAAAATTTCGAAATTTTTTTTTTCCGACTCAATCGACTACCCAAAAAACATGAATACACTATTACTGGGTCATTCATCTTTTCAGCCTCAGAGATTCATTTGGTGATTTTGAAGCCAGATCCATATTTAATGAAATGGAAGCCCAGGAAGGAATCCGAAGAAGTAAAGAGCAAAATCAAAATAAAGACCAATTACTACACTGTAGTCCCAAGAGGGAAGCCAGACATGACAATACACACACACACACACACACACACACACACACACACACACACACACACACACACACACACACACACACACACACACACACACGTACACACACACACACACACGTACACACACACACACACACACACTGGTAAGTACTTATAAAAGCTATTTTATTTGAAGTTATAACCTTAACTTACATGAAATTCACTGATTTCCCAACTGCCCGGATCATCAGCTAGACACCGTTTATCATGGAGGTTTCGATCCTTTCAGCCCAGAACCTCTCGAAACGGCGGATCCACAACCCCGGTCGCAGGTCCACATCAGTAGATTACTCAACATCAATGGACGCATAACCTCAAAGTTGTGCCCAGACAGTCAGTCAACACAGCAATGTAATATCCTCATTCAACCTTATTTAATTATTACTTTTATTTAAAGTATTACTACATATGAATAACTTTAATCATACACCACTTTATTTGATGATGTGTTAAGTGATAAACACTTCACCTTGTAGACATGTCCATGACACAGCACCTCCATCTAACCATAGATTCAAACTGTCATTCAAATATTCAAACTGTCATTAACAACCGATTTTAACATGCTGCACTGCGCATCTTAGCAACCACCGACAAATTATATTAATGCTTATTTATAATGTATTTTCATCTAAATACCTCCATGATTTAATACCATCTGTAAACATATATATATATATATATATATATATATATATATATATATATATATATATATATACATATACATATATATATACATATATATTTAATGAATAATATTAATTAAATAATTTCCCTCACTAAAATAATAAATTCATGATTATTATATCAAATGCAATGCAATAGCAACTTGTTAACACAAAAACCAACCAAACTTAAATAAAATGTGATGATGGAGTCTAAAGACATTCTCACAAGACCTGATCAAACAAACAGCTAAATATCCTGTGTTTGACATGATGGAAAAAAACCTTCTCAGCACATTCCACAAAATCATCCTTTGCTGAACAAATTATTGTAAATCTAAGTAGCTGATTTTTAAAGAGATTATAACCCATTTTAATTGGTACATTGTGACCTGGAAAGGTGTCCAAGACGACCGAGAAACTGAAATCATCAACTTTATGATATATACTTGTACTAAAACCATTCTGTCCAACTCGAACCAACACATCCAACCAACCAACACATCCAACTCTAACCAACACATGCAGCAACGATACAATCATTACCACTCCTGTTTACAATCAGACTATCTGGATAAATCTTGTGAAGCTGCCTCTCAAAAAAATTATAGGTAACCACATAAATATCATCCATATAATGACTTGTATGAGATAACTTTTTAGCGAATCCTAATTTTTTTCTCCTTCATCAATTTCTGCATGAATGGAAATTCACAGAAAATAAGAAAAATGTTGCTAGTAGGGGGCTGTAATTCCCAACCATGGGAATAACCCTGAACCTGTTGAAACATTATCCCACAAAAAGACACAAAAGTATTAAATAAAATAAAATTAACATCATCCTTAAACTTCTGATTTGCAAAACAATGAAAACTTGATTATTTATTTTTTAGAAAAGAATGTTTCATCAAACCTGACACATAAAAACTTAGTAAAAGAGTTTTAAAAAACCTTGTCAATCACTTTGAAGAGTGAATCCCTCACTAGTATTAAATCCAAATTTGTATATAAAGTTTAAAAATGAAAAACTTCAACTGCTTTAATATTGAGGCATCTAATTCTATCTAAGAACTCTAAAGAAGATTTAGTGCTCCAGAAAGTGTTAATACCACAATTCTTCTCAATTGATAAACATTATTTCCTGAACTGTTCTCTAACAACTTGTAAACCTGAGTTAAGTATAACTGATAACTGTTTGGTGGAACACTGCCTGGCACCCGCTGTAAACCTATACTTGTTTGGGTGGTTATGAAACTTAGGGATCCAGAAAAGCAGAGGAATACAAAGATTTCCCTCTTTACATTTAATACTGAAATTATTACCTAAAACTTCCTGATGCTCAGGGATAATATCTTGGAGCGACTTATAACAAGGAATATTTGTGCTATTTCCTACACAAGTGAAAGTAACCATATCAATGCCAACTCTTTTGATAAAACCGCGACATACAACTTATTATAAACCACAACAAAATTATTAGCAGCCTTATCCGCTGGAACTATTATGTAACTATCATGGAGCTCCAGAATATCTTTACGAATACTCACTCGGCTTGTTCAACACCGGTTTGGACCGACCCAGTGAAAGCAAGCCCTGACAACTAAAAACGTAATCCTATTATCCAGGACTTCCACAACTCTGTTAAACTATGCATTGAAACTGTTTACAGATATCTTAAACTTGGTGCACATTTTGTTAACACAATTAGACACCGAATCCATAATTGAAGACCCAATGCAGCTCCAAGGTTGAGTTATTGGTTCCCAATATTTAGCTCCCATTTTCATGAGATCCCTAATTTCATCATTACTTATTACATTCAAATCCCCAGAAACTACGTGTCCACAAGGACCAGATAAAAAAGGGGAAGATGAACATGCACAGTCAGTTTCCAAAATGTCCTTTACTATATCTATACTAAGAGTTTTGAGAAATTTACCATCATTGAATAAGGATTGTCCTTTGGTCTTTGTGAAAGTGAAATAAACCTTCAATGGGTTTCACTGCCTAACTTTACCTGGTAATAAGCTCACTACACGAGTATCCCTAAAAATGGAATGAAGCCGAAGCCTGTCTACCTGCTTGCTGGGAAAAAAAAAATCACAAACTAAGAACTCGCGGATCCTATCAACTTTGGGAGTAGACTTCTTTACAAGAACCCTGCTACAAAAAGCTTCAATCAAAAACGAGCACATGTCATATGAACCTGCTAAACTCCGGAGAATATTAGCTCAGACTTGTTTGGAATATGACCTCAGAAGAACATAAAAATCATGAAAAACTTTTCCTTCATAAAAACCTTTAAGTTTATCAATTATCTCTGAAATTTCCATTTTGGATCTGGACGACACAGACTACGACGCCCATGACCTCTGGGTCTCCTGATTGGATTCGCAAAATACTTGTTACCACAAACATTACCTTGAGAAACCGACCAAGTACCTTGTACCCTGTCATTAAGGCCCAAAGGATAGATCGCACATCATGTGCTGATCCAAAAGTCCTCTTTGCATCCTAGCTCAACATTACACTCCTCTTTATTATCAAAATCATTAACATTAACTGAGTATAATTTGAATAGAACACCTAAAAGCATGCCCAACTTCATTAAAATGATTGTATAAATATGCCTTAATATCTATCAGACAATACAGCAGACCTATGTCCATCCAAACATTACCAACATACTGCAATCCACAATCTCCACAAGTGAGAAGATAAATAATGTACTGTGATTTACATCCCAACAACCATTCACAATCAACAACAAAAGTCTTACCTGTCACATGACAAACAAAAGTTTCACTTGGTCTAAAAACTTTACAGCACAAACATCGAGAGGAATTACACTTTTTAAAAAAACACCGTTGCAAGTACTTGAGAAAACATACTGACTCATCCTGACACTGTATGCTTTTTCGTTTTTCATAAGCCTGACATTAAGACGGAGTCATCAGAAGGAACTTGGATAGGATTCCGGTTTCAGCCGCTTGTCCACAACCCTCAAACCCATCCAGGTGCAGCCAAGTGAAGAACCTTACAGAAAACATTTCTGCAAGAATTCACTTCTCCTTAGAGAGATAGATAATGAAAGAAAGGAATCGCGAATAAAAGAGATGAAAGAGAAGAAAAAGCAAGAATTAGAATGAACATAGAGAATTGTGAAATAAAAAAATTAGAAAGAAATATGAAAGGAACAAAGAACAAAGATGTCGGGAAGAACCCGCATAGATAGATTTCAACAGTTACTCCCCAAGCTCAAACGCAGCAACATGTACAAGCTACCGGAGATCCGTCAGCAGGGAAGCAAAGTCCACACAGCATCAGGGTATGATACAAGTACAATGAAAGGGAAGACCAGCAAGGAACCTGAATAAGTAAAGAGAAAGATGGAGTCAGCTTATGGGATCGCGCGTCGTCCGTCCGTCCATCCGTCCACATATACTTGCAATTATTCTGAAACTCCACATACTGTGTGATTTCAATGAAACTTTGCCACAACGTTCAACACCGTGTATGCACCAAAGTTTGTTCATGGCATTAAAAAAAATCGCGGTCTGATGGGGTCTATGGAGGGAGTTTACCCCTTGTCCTCCTCTTTACATTTAATACAGGAAGGTTGTCCTCCCTAAAGAGGAGGACTTCTCAGAAATGGCACCCAATTTCGATGAAAGTTGATGACAACCTTTCTCACCTGTGATGTACCAAAGATTGTTCACGACATAAAAAAAGTCATGGTCGAGGGGAATTACGGGGTGGGGGGGTTGTCCCCCAAAAGAGGTATTTGCTTTCTTCTCAGAAACTACGCACACAATTTCGATGAAACTTGACCACAACCTTTATCACCCGTGATGTACCAAAGTTTGTTCACGGCATTAAGAAAAAAATTCTATTGGTATTTGCTTTCTTCTCCATTACATATTTTGTGGGTCATCCATGCCTACCTATGATGGTCATCATCTAGTGGTTCCTTGGTTATCCTATCCAGCCACGACCAGGTGACAGCCCACAATTCTGTAAGGAAGAGGTCGTGACAGACTCAGGAAGAGATTGTGACAATGGATTCAGGAAGAGGGCTCCACGGGTGTGAAAAGGTGAATATAAAATGGAGTCGGTGTGCATTGCAGAGTTTAGATTTGGGGAGGGTAACAAGGAAAATGATTTTTTTTTCAGCATGTGAGCGACCTGGAGGGGCATGAGATGGGCAGCTGGGGGGTGAGAGGGCAGGAGTAGCAAAGCCAAACCACAGTAGGTAGCCATATTCCATGAAATTTAGAATGAAGGCTTGTATCCAATTATACACTGAGGACAGGGATGTGACTTGGCCCTGTGATGGTGAGCTTTTGAGGTTAGCAACTTGGAGGTGTGATCTACTCATAGCTGACTAATAGCCCCAGTAGCTCCAAAGACTGTTCCTCTCTCAAAAGCTAACCACAGCAATAAATTGGAATATTTGCCTGCTGATCATTATGAAGGGGAAAAGGAAGAATGCGGGTCTTTAATGCACCAAAAGACAGGTTACAGGTAGATGACCAGTTACTTGTTTTCTGCACATCTTTCGAGAGGGATGCTGTTGCAGCCTGTTGGCAGAGAGGTGCTGAATTATCCTGCACAGAGTGGAGTCGTCTGCAAAGTGAGATTTTCCAGTGCTGAAGATCAATGTCAGAACATTACCTTGAGGGACATTGACATGTGGTCGTTTCCCTACAAAGCAATATGCTGCCTGTGAGCGCAAAGGAGACGCTAGGCAAAGCCGGAGAGGAGACTGTAGAAGACAGTACAACCACCGACCTGCCTGCGGTGAGAGAGTGAGAGGCCCCAAGACTCAGTCTCATCACGGGAGATACCAATGATCCGAAATGCCTTGGTTTCCACAGCGTGAAGCCGTGAAATATGAGAGGCAGGTGCACCAGCCAGAAGGGGAGAGCAGTACTCCATCAGGCTGCAGGTAAAAGCTTTGTATGTGGTTAGGAGCTCATGTGTGCCAATGAAAGACTTTGTACAACGGAGGATTCCCAATTGGCGACTGGCTTTGGAGGCCAGGTTAGAAATGTGGCTTTCCCAGGAAAGATCATGGCAGATAGTGAGACCCAGAAGCTTGAATGAAAGGAACTTCTTCCACAAGATTGTTGAGAAAGTAGATGGGTTGGGGGGGGGGGGGGTGATGGAGTTCTAGACGGTCCTTTCAGAGAGACATTTTTTCTTTTTAATCTGTGAAGTATTGGTCCAATATATGATGAAAGGCAATCTAAAAACAAATTCTATCCAAAACAAGCTGTTGTCAGCTGTCAGCTGAAGTTTGTTTTATTTGATTTCTTTTTAAGAAATATAATATTTGCTATAAAACAGTTATTTAATGTAATGTACAATCCAGAGCGGAGTCAAACTTACAATGGCCACGATGGTAACGTGTGGTCTCACTGTTCACCACTGATGTATATCTGTAAAGAGTACATGAAATATTGCAATGCGAGCCAATCAGAGCTGTGCTACCTGCCATTGTCATCTATTTTAATGGAGATTTTTGACAATCCCACCTTAGCCCTCACCAAACCCCTCAAGATCCATTTGAACAATTTATTTCAACAATAGAAAGAAAAGATAAAGAACGATGTCTCAAAAGAGAATCTTTAGTGATGAAACAAAAATGCCATTTTAATCAATTTTTGAAATCGATTGTGGCTGCCTCTTAGTTTGGGGTAGCTTTTCACTTCCCAATGAGCACCCTCCATCTGTGATTGGCTCATGACATTAAATTTGCAAAACTTTCACCATGAGGATGTCATTTATATTACCCCCCCCCCCCACCCCCTTCCCAATCTCTCCACATCTCAAGTTAAAAAAATAAAAGCTTATATTTTTGAGTAAATGGTATTTTGTCATGCTGGAGGATCACATCAGACGTCAAGCAAGCAACAATCAAGGGAAATTATTTTGATTCCCAACTGGAGTCATGCTTTATTGAGGACTAGATTTTCAAACTTGGCTAATGTGGAAAAACTCGTGACATCTTAGGGCCTCTCACCTACAGGGTGCAATCTCTACCTCCTGAGGTTTCGAGTTGTTGGGACAGAATCAAGAGTTTGTCTCATTAATACCGCAGGCCCTTAATGATGGTCGATGTCTTACATGCCTTCCCTCATCACTCGGTCCTTCTGACAATACACAAAGTCACAAACGAGCCTTCTATCATCAGCCTTCGTTACACCATGCTGTAATACCTTTGTGTAGAATGTCTCCACGCATCCAATTACAGTGGAATAGCCCCACCCTTCACCTTTCACCCACACCCCCTCCCCTCCCCATGAAAATATATTTGGTCCATATTCATCTTCCTTGTTATCCCTTATCATGCTTCCCATGTCTTCACATTCCATCATCAGAATACTGAGGGTAACATCGCACTTGTCTTACAGGAAGAGAAAATATCATCATTCCATCCCCTGGATTTTCCTTCGCTGCTGCTACCAGGACCCAACAAACCTCTGGAGGTTTCAATCATGCGACGGGTTAAGGAGCTCGTTTCTGAACAGTCACCGGTTGAGCTTGCTCGGTACATCGCTCTGGAAAATCTGAGGGTATGAATATATCTTCATAAAAACTTGCATACCCAGGATTTGTAGGATTTCAAAAAGCAATTATTGTGCAGAATAAATCTTGTAGTACATGGTGACAGTTTGTCGGGGCAAATTGCCTCATTAACCTCCGCCATCTTCGAAGATGGAGGGAGGTGACTGTTTTCACCCCTTTCTGTTTGTTTGTTTGTGAACAGTATTACGGAAAAACTCCTCGACGGATTTCGATGAAACTTAGTGGGGGGGGTTAGGTATGGTCCAAGGATCATGCCATTAAATTTTGGACTTGGTCCCCCACCCCCCCAAAAAAAATATTGTAAGAGAATTTTTTTTTTTTGCATTTCTACATGTTTTAAGTGATTTCCAACCCATCCCCCCCCAAAATTTTTTTTTACCCCCCCCCAAAGATAGAGAATTTTTTTTGCATTTCTCCATGTTTTAAGTGATTTCCAACCCCCCCCCCAAAAAATTGTTACCCCTCCCCCCAAAAAATTCCCCCCCCAAAAAAATTGAGAATTTTTTTTTGCATTTCTACATGTTTAAAGTGATTTCCAACCCCCCAAAAAAAAATTTGTTACCCCCAAAAAGGATTTTTTTGCATTTCTACATGTTTAAAGTGATTTCCAACCCACCCCAAAAAATTTTTGTTCCCCCCCCCCCCAAAAAAATAGAGAAAATTTTTTTGCATTTCTACATGTTTTAAGTGATTTCCAACCCCCCAAAATAAATTGTTACCCCCCAAAATAAATTGTTAGAGAAAATTTTTTTTTGCATTTCTACATATTTTAAGTGATTTCCAACCCCCCAAAAAAATTGAGAAAATTTTTTTGGCATTTTTACATGTTTTAAGTGATTTCCAACTCCCCCCAAAAAATTGTTACCCCCCCCCCCAAAAAAAAAGGAAAAAAATTTTTTTTTGCATTTCTACATGTTTTAAGTGATTTCCAACCCCCAAAATTTGTTACCCCCCCCCAAAAAAATAAAGAATTTTTTTGCATTTCTACATGTTTTAAGTGATTTCCAACCTCCCCCCAAAAAATTGTTAGAGAAAAAAAATTTTTTTTTTGTATTTCTACATATTTTAAGTGATTTCCAACCCCCCCTGCCCCCCCCCCCCAAATGTTGGAGAAAAGAACTATAACTGTCAGCACTGTTGACATCATATTTAATGAATAAGATATAAGGTTCACTTGAGTGACCCAGCAGTATTGGCGGCGGAGGTTTTGCACTCTCCCGAGTGCTCCCCCTCTAGTTGTCACATGAGATTCACCCGTACATTACTTCAATCGCATGAATTACAACTACTACTACCACTACTACTATTACTAATCCACATGCCCAGCTAAGGGGTGTAGCGAACCCCAGCTAAGGGTGCAGATGACCTAAGGGTTTTTTCTTTTTTCAAAAAACCTCTGAACCTATCGATTAGTAACGTGACAAACACCTTCGATGGACCGGATCACTTCAAGTTTACAAAATGAAGTATATTTGTAAAAAAAAAAAAAAAAAAAAAAATAATGGTTTGTTAAAACTAAGTGTTTTAAGGCTGAACATTGATACGAGAGGCAACCTCCAAAAGTATTGTTGCGGATTCGCGCCCGCCGGCGTGCAAACGGCCACGTAACTCGAATCGCGGCACGTCGCCCACCGGACGGACAATCCAGTCGTGACCCTCTCGGACTAACGCCGGGAACTAGTCACGGGTGGACCTTTCGGTCTCACCACGATCGTGCCAATCGGCCCCCGCGTGGGATAGGGTTGCTCGCCAAATTCGACCTACCTAAGTACCCACACGGAGGGTAGACCGGGCGATCGCACCTCGCCGCAGGTCGACTTCGGACACGGGCCACTTTAAGCGACCCGTTCCGTACTATCGGGATAACCGAGCGGTGTTATTCGTCGGCCTCGACGGTTCGATTAATTATCGGGCGTTTTAGCCCACTACCAACCCTTTACGTGAAGCAAGATGGAGATTCAATGAAAGAAAAGACGAAGCGAAGCGGGAAAACAGTTCAACATAACTCACATTTATTTCGCGATGAACGGGAAGCACACATATACAATTACACCAAAAGCAAATGTAAAAGGAGAAGAAACACAATATTACACAAAAAGCGAATATAAAACAGAAACACAATGCAGAGCTATCCGACTACCGAGCACACGGCAACACTTATACAATTTTACTTCACAGACTGCGCCGACAACACATATTCCCAAAACAAAAGAAAAAGAACCACCCTCAAGGATGAGGCGGGCCTGGGGCCGAGACCGGGTCGGGCCTACCCGTCTGATGATGAGACGCGAAGTGGCGGTGGTGCCTCAACTCCGCGGGCCTCGCGGACAGTGTCTGGTAGGGGGTGGGAAAGGGGCCCCCTTTGTCGCACTATCTCAGCGCGGGGGGAAACAGGAGGGGGTTGCTGATGCTCGGGGGAAGGAGGATATCACCCTGTCTCGGGTCCCGCGGCGAGCGTCTCCTCCTCGACCTCGGTCGCGTTGCTGGCCTCTCCCTCTGCAGCTCCCGGCACCGACGCGAGCACCCCCTCGTCCGCCTTCGCCGCCGCCACCTCTCCACAGCTCCGTCTACTCGCCCTCTCCGTCTCCTCTCTTGGCTCGTCCCAACTCTTCACTCTTGACTTCTCCCACTTCTTTCCAGCTCCACCGACGACTCTCTTGGACTCCGCACAACTCCCTTTACTGAGGAACGCAGCCGTTTATATAAGCCCCGTGGCTTCGCTCTTTCACCCTTGACCCTTTGCCTCCGACCCTTCACCTCTAACTGGCTCCCCATTGGACCGAGGAAAAGTGGGCGTGAATGCTTTTTGATCCATGAATTTGCATATAGTGACCGCACTCCAACGCCCTGGAGGCGGGGCCAAATCGCCCACGCTCTCCGATTGGACGGAACAAAAGTGGGCGTGAGTCGTTTTTGATCCGTTTTCTGCGGAAAGTCCGTGATGTTTTTGAATACGCTGCTCGGTGCGCGCCCTGCACGAGTCCAGTATCGGTGCCCACGAGTGGCGCGAGATGGTGTGGATGCGATGGTGGCGAATTGTGACGGTAAAGGTCGTGGCGGTTGTGGTGAAGCGGCGTTGTGGTTGGTGGTTGTTGTTGTGAAGCGGCGTTGTGGTTGGTGGTCGTTGTTGTGAAGAGGCGTTGTGGTTGGTGGTTGTTGTTGTGAAGCGGCGTTGTGGTTGGTGGTTGTTGTGTGATGGCTGTTGAGACGTGGTTGGTGGTGGTAATAATGGCGGCTGGTCCAAAATAAAGATAGTAAAAGAAAAACGGCTATCCTGAAGAGTCGCAGCCCGACTGAATGACATTTATTCCCTCGAAACAACGGGTTTGGGCCTAACTACACATATACTTACCGAGATATCTCACCTAAGGGACCTGAATGGTGGTTTGTGAATTTCGTCAACCACAACACTACCCCCTCCCCTTTTTACAGACTCGTCCCAAGTCGTCAAATTTTCGTGTGCCATCATGTGTAGTTTTCCCCTAGTACATTTTACCTACGGATCCCTGAGTGCGACATTCATGGTATTCGTGTCCCCAAAATAAATAACCTGAGGGCTGAGTAACTACTGAAACAAACTCACTCACACGGACGACTTAAATAAAATTGCCGGCGCTAAGACAGACATGCCGGGGGCGCACTCATATGTACAGTACATCTTAACCTTAACTTACAAATTTTACACTAAACCATGGCCCAGGATCACTGAACTCTGCAAAAAGAAAGCAGTTAGCAGGGAGCCAGGCTGCTCACATGCAGTCTCTGACTCAAACAATGCAGGTGACAGGGAACATGGCCGGCTGCTCACACGCAGTCCAAGGCCTTCCCTTTTGAACTGAACGCAGTGAACCACAACGGTGCATGGGCTGCACAAACGCAGTCTCCGTGCCAGCTCAAGTGGCACACGCAATGAACACAACGAATGGATGGATGAATGGTTTGAACTGAAGGCAGTGAACCACAACGGTGCATGGGCTGCACAAACGTAGTCTCCGTGCCAGCTCAAGTGGCACACGCAATGAACACAACGAATGGATGGATGAATGGTTGGACGCAAACACGGTGCACGGGCCGCCACTGCAGGCCCGTGTTGTAGCTGCCAACAGGGCAGTTCTCGCAGCTTGCAAACTGTTGCCTTGATCCTGGCGCACATGGCAATGAACAGGGGGGGGGGGGCAAAGCAAAAATTGAACGGGGCTGGTGAATAGGGGCAGTGGGCATGGCATGGCAAAGGCAGCAGGCAAACACAGCCCGCAGAAGAAGGCCGCTGCAGGCAAACACAGCCGGCAGAAGAACTGGCCGGCACAGGCCTTGAAGCACCACAGCTGCAGACGATCCGGCCGGTACAGGCCTTGCAGCAACACAACAGCTGCCGATGAAGTGGGCCGGCACAGGCCTTGAAGAAAAACAGCCAGCCGGCAGATGAAGTTGGCCAGCCTTTGCCGTTCGGTGGAGGGAGTGCGGTGGTGCTGGCCACTCGGAAGGTGGGCTCGGACCTACCCTACGGTCTCCCTCCCAACCTATCGCCTTTGCCTGTCACTGTACATACCCACTCCCTTAATTTGTCAAACCCCAATTTAGCCCCAACTTATTTTTTTGTTGTTTTTATTTTTACTTCCCCACTATAAATCGTCCCCTAACCCCCTGTACTGTCCTTGTTCGGCTAACCTATCCTGTCACCTAGCCTACTCCCAACCCCTACATTCCCTTCCCGGAGGGGAACAAGGGAGAGCTAGCGTCCTGTGCCGAGGCCCAACGAAGCCTCAGAATGGCCTCCCCAGAGTTCGGCGATCTATAACCAAAGTGGGTCCAGCGGCCCACAACGAGAGCGAGGGGATGGATGGTGCGGAGGGGTACACTTCCTAATCTACCCTAACCATTAACTGTTAAACTACCCCAGGGCTTTCAACAAGCGCCTCTCGCTTAAACTATTGGTTCTAACAACCCAGATTCCCGTCGCCTGTGTTGGTGTCCTCACAATTTCGGGCCTCGCCCCCCAATTTTCTCTCCGTACCCTCACACGGTCTCATGGCTGGGACACGTGGCTCCCTTTGGCAGGCACGACCCTCTGCCGAATCTCCCGCTATGGCACCCCCGGGCACTACACTGCCTCCGAGCCTACCAGCTCCCTAAACACCGGGGAGTGCCCCCCATGGCACCTCCCCTGAAACGCACACGTGGCAGGCTGGCTTCCCAGGCCCCTTTCCGAGGGTCACCCGTGCCCACAACACTGCCCACGCGGCTAATGGCGCCCCGGGCCCCCGCACCAAGCAGGCGCACCCGTGCCCACTACGCTATCCTGGCCCCCCATGGGCCCTTGGCCTACTACGGCCGACTAGCCTGGTGCCCGGGGTACCCACTCAGCGATACTCACCTTTCACAGCCACGCTCCCAGCCCGTCAACAGGGCTCCTGCACCCCTCCAAACGGGTTTCGAGCCTACATTCACACCAACAGCAAAACGACTTCCATATTTGTTAATTTGACTAACCCAGCTGACTCACTTTATACTGACCCCGGGGTCCCTTGGGCGGGAGTCACTCCTCCCCCCAATCACTCATCGCACCATGCATTCCAGACTCGCTCCATTCACACAGACCCGCTGGCCTCACTCACTTATCATGTACTCACCTCACAACTCTTCAACACACACACACCGCTGAACTCTGCCATCCTCCTAACTACCTCCCCTAACTAACTCGTGCTCCCACGTCGTCCCTTAAACTACAGCACGTTCCTTTTAACACTACGTAGCTAAGCTACGTCCCCACTACACATTCACAAGTCTGTCACTGTCTCCAAATAAATCATTTTATTTCCCAACCTAAAGCTCACTAAATCCCTCTACCTAATCCATTCCACGGACTCCATGAGGACTTACCCCTGCCCCATGAAGTCGGTCTAACTAAGCTAACCCTTCCCCCTAACTAGTTTCCATCCTGTGCCCAGGTCAAGGGGGTCTTCCACCCCTTGCCCAGGAATCCTGTGCACCCGAAAGTGAGGCTTGCTTTTTTTTTTCCATGCACAGCACCAGCGCGGCAACTCGCGCACTTTGCACCTGCCCGTGACGTCATGCAGCTGCACGTGTTCCTCGTCCCTCCTTGGACGGTACTATCCGGCAGGGATACCCCTCCTGCCGGATTCCAACCCCACGTGCAGCCATGACGTCACCGTGCGCATAAAAAAAAAACACAAGCCCCACGTCTCGAGGGGTTCCCCACGCGAACACATGTGCTTTGCCCGTTGGAGCTTAACACATACGATCGCGTGGAGAACCCATCCGGTCCAAATCCGTAATCCTGCCTAAACTTTGTCCGTCCGCGGGATCGGCAAATCCACCGCGTGCGTTTCCGGACCGGGACTTCGCTCTCGCAAGCGAGCACGTGGGGGCCTCGTGCGTTGCACAGCACGGACCTCGTGCTCACTGCTGGGTGAACCCGGCACGGTCCCCGAAACAACTACAGCCGCTACTCGGCTTTCTTTACTCACATGTCGCTGTCGTCGCCATTCGACCCACGCACACCTGCGTGTTACGACGCTCACACACCTCACCATTAAACTCACCCCGGGAGACGCGGCTGCATGTTCACACATGCCCACCAACATCTCCCTTACATACCGCTCTCTCACACACACGGTCTCCCTTGCACTCGGCCGTTCACTCACGCATGCCATCTCCCTCGCACACGTGGCCCCACTCACTCGCGGCCTTTCACTCACTCGTGCCTCACTCACACACGCGGGGGCACTCACCCGCGGTGCCTCACTCACACACGCGGGGGCACTCATCCGCGGTGCCTCACTCACACAGGCGGGGGCACTCATCCGCGGTGTCTCATCCACACACCGTCCCTCACTCACACACGCGGGGGCACTCACCCGCGGTTCCTCATCCACACTGGCCGTTTCATCCACACACACGGCCTCTTCCACACACGGTGCCTCATCCACACACGGCGTGCTGGGAAGCACGTACTCTGGCACCATCGCCACCACACCACTCACACACGGGGTCGCTTCCACACACGGGGACGCACTCACGCCTTGCACCACACACACAGGGACAACCACACTGGGGATTCGTGTCCCCACAAGGGTCTCCGGGGCCTCTATACCCCCCAAGCTCTCCGTGCACCCGTCCGCAGCACTCGTCCCCTCAACCTCGCAAAGCACGACCAAACTCACCTGGTCGTGACTCGCCTCAAGGGGGCATACTCCCTCCCCTCGTTCCTGGAGGAGGCCATCCAACTGCTCGCACCGGGCCTCCACCCAGTCCGCGAGCTCACCCCCATTATCCTCCACTACCTCCGTGTGTGTGTGTGTGCGTCACTTACCCCGTCTGCATCGTGTAGTCTTCCCTCTATCATTCCCATCTCCCGTGTCTCTGCCCACTCAGTCACCTCTTCACCCTTTACCTCCCTTGTCTCAACTATCTTTATTTCCTTTGTCGTCACCTCGTGTCTCGTCTCACACGTTTTGGTCTCCCCATTTAATTTTTCCCTTTCGGTCATCGTCACGACCCTCGCCCAACACGTCCCCCGAATTATTTTTTTACCCGTCTCCACCGCGGGCCCGACAGCCGTTGTACCCCCCTTCCAGCTCGTTCGCTCCCACACGTGGAGTCGCTATTTTTATCTCCCTGGTCACGGCCTTCATGCCCGCCTGCAGGCATCGGCCCATGTTCTGCGTCTCACCCCGCAGCTTTTTCATTTCTTCCCTCATTTGCTTTGCGTTTGTATCCATCTTTTGTGTATTCGCATCCATCTTTTCGTTCATGTTCGCATTTATCTTCGCTGTCATTTCCGCATTCATTTGTTGCGCATCCGCATTCATCTTTGCCAGCATGGTGATTAGCTGGGCCATGTCGGGTGCGCTTGGGTGAGCCGTTTCGGCAGGGGTTGGGGAAGGGTTTTGGTGGAGAGGGGGAGGGGAGGTGTCATACACCGCGGCCGCACCCATTTCGGGCTCTGGGTTCAGTTGGGCGAGTTCGTTTTCCTGCACGGGGATTTCATCCTGAGCCATTGATCCTACACATTCTACATCCATTTCTAATACCCCCGGCTCCCGCTCGCCTTGAGACGCCATCTTGCTTCTCTTAAAGGGTTAATTTAACTCGCTCGTAATTTGGAGGGAATCGGGGGTCGCTCCTCTCACCCCTGGACCGATTCCCGTGAATTTAGCTGGAGACAGGAGAGCCCGTTTTCCCGTTCTCCGATACCAGTGCCGCGAGGAGGGCGATGGGTTTGTATCCCACTCCTGACACCAGTGTTGCGGATTCGCGCCCGCCGGCGTGCGAAGGGCCACGTAACTCGAATCGCGGCACGTCGCCCACCGGACGGACAATCCAGTCGTGACCCTCTCGGACTAACGCCGGGAACGAGTCACGGGTGGACCTTTCGGTCTCACCACGATCGTGCCAATCGGCCCCCGCGTAGGATAGGGTTGCTCGCCAAATTCGACCTACCTAAGTACCCACACGGAGGGTAGACCGGGCGATCGCACCTCGCCGCAGGTCGACTTCGGACACGGGCCACTTTAAGCGACCCGTTCCGTACTATCGGGATAACCGAGCGGTGTCATTCGTCGGCCTCGACAGTTCGATTAATTATCGGGCGTTTTAGCCCACGACCAACCCTTTACGTGAAGCAAGATGGAGATTCAATGAAAGAAAAGACGAAGCGAAGCGGGAAAACAGTTCAACATAACTCACATTTATTTCGCGATGAACGGGAAGCACACATATACAATTACACCAAAAGCACATGTAAAAGGAGAAGAAACACAATATTACACAAAAAGCGAATATAAAAGAGAAACACAATGCAGAGCTATCCGACTACCGAGCACACGGCAACACTTATACAATTTTACTTCACAGACGGCGCCGACAACACATATTCCCAAAACAAAAGAAAAAGAACCACCCTCAAGGATGAGGCGGGCCTGGGGCCGAGACCGGGTCGGGCCTACCCGTCTGATGAGACGCGAAGTGGCGGTGGTGCCTCAACTCCGCGGGCCTCGCGGACAGTGTCTGGTAGGGGGTGGGATAGGGGCCCCCTTTGTCGCACTATCTCAGCGCGGGGGGAAACAGGAGGGGGTTGCTGATGCTCGGGGGAAGGAGGACATCACCCTGTCTCGGGTCCCGCGGCGAGCGTCTCCTCCTCGACCTCGGTCGCGTTGCTGGCCTCTCCCTCTGCAGCTCCCGGCACCGACGCGAGCACCCCCTCGTCCGCCTTCGCCGCCGCCACCTCTCCACAGCTCCGTCTACTCGCCCTCTCCGTCTCCTCTCTTGGCTCGTCCCAACTCTTCACTCTTGACTTCTCCCACTTCTTTCCAGCTCCACCGACGACTCTCTTGGACTCCGCACAACTCCCTTTACTGACGAACGCAGCCGTTTATATAAGCCCCGTGGCTTCGCTCTTTCACCCTTGACCCTTTGCCTCCGACCCTTCACCTCTAACTGGCTCCCCATTGGACCGAGGAAAAGTGGGCGTGAATGCTTTTTGATCCATGAATTTGCATATAGCGACCGCACTCCAACGCCCTGGAGGCGGGGCCAAATCGCCCACGCTCTCCGATTGGACGGAACAAAAGTGGGCGTGAGTCGTTTTTGATCCGTTTTCTGTGGAAAGTCCGTGATGTTTTTGAATACGCTGCTCGGTGCGCGCCCTGCATGAGTCCAGTATCGGTGCCCACGAGTGGCGCGAGATGGTGTGGATGCGATGGTGGCGAGTTGTGACGGTAACGGTCGTGGCGGTTGTGGTGAAGCGGCGTTGTGGTTGGTGGTTGTTGTTGTGAAGCGGCGTTGTGGTTGGTGGTCGTTGTTGTGAAGCGGCGTTGTGGTTGGTGGTTGTTGTTGTGAAGCGGCGTTGTGGTTGGTGGTTGTTGTGTGATGGCTGTTGAGACGTGGTTGGTGGTGGTAATAATGGCGGCTGGTCCAAAATAAAGATAGTAAAAGAAAAACGGCTATCCTGAAGAGTCGCAGCCCGACTGAATGACATTTATTCCCTCGAAACAACGGGTTTGGGCCTAACTACACATATACTTACAGAGATATCTCACCTAAGGGACCTGAATGGTGGTTTGTGAATTTCGTCAACCACAACAGTAGGTTTCGGACCATTTTGTGCCATTCCCTCATGACAGCATCAACATGCCGACTTTACAGTTCACACCGGGATCTGAGAAAACCACAAAAACTTAGCCTGGCAGGTCCTGCTGATCAAACCTGTTTTTAGTTTGTGTTTGATGTTAACACCAAAGTATCGTTGCATTTACATCTCGTACGTCATCAGCGTGCTTGCTCATCAAGTCGTTTTGTGATGGTGGCCATGTTCGCTGTTGGCTTTAAAAAAAAAACAGAAAAGAAAAAGAGAACAAAACCACAAAACAGCTTCTCCCATGATTTTTACGTGCTCGTGGGTTTCATATTGTCACAATATAAACGTGAAGAGTTCATATCGTCTGAAAGAAACGTTGTTGGCTCTGTATGAAACAATCACTGCCACACATGTGTCGATCTCTGCCAACAAAGACAGTATGAAAGCTTATGATGACCGTTCACTGGTAATCTGATCAAATGATGACCGTTCACCGGTAATCTGATCAAATGATGACCGTTCACCGGTAATCCGATCAAATGATGACCGTTCACCGGTAATCCGATCAAATGATGACCGTTCACCGGTAATCCGATCAAATGATGACCGTTCACCGGTAATCCGATCAAATGATGACCGTTCACCGGTAATCTGATCAAATGATGACCGTTCGGCTATCCTGAACCTTTGTCAGGTCAGGTTCGATCTGTGACCTGCTACAGGTACCATGTAAACCTGTACTAACCTGTTCCATGGTCGGGTTGTCGGCGACTAAACCGTCTCCCCCACCAGGTTTTCTGGTGAGGAGGGTGTTTGGATATGGACACCCAGCAGGATTAAAAACAAAACCTGTCAAAGGGCGGAGGAGCTCCTTGTGAGCCAACGGCCATCCATATCTAGTGCCCAACTGTGTCTGCGGACATCCTCCTGCAGTTGGGTTACTTCTTATTTGGAGGTTGGTGGCAGGATTTGCACTCCAGCCACCGTAAAACGCTTCATTCCGCAAAACGCAAAAACGCAAAAAAATCTGAAAACCCACTCCGTGGGAGTACCTCCTGTGCAGCTTCCCTTCGCAGGGCAGCTCACCGGATGATGGGATTGGGGCAAAGCCTTCGGGACCCCCAGTCTTTGATAGGAGGGAAACCACGGGGAAACATCCCTGGGTCAGATTGCGGGAGAGTGTGTCGGAGTGGTGCTGAGGTGTCGTCCACCAGACGGCGGTCTCCTTGGGTTAACCTGAGGCGGTCCCTTCGGGTGGGTGCCTGGAATGTCCTATCCCTAAGAGAGGATGATCACCTGTCTCTGTTATCATCTGAGCTCAAGCGTTTGGACATCGGGATTGCAGCTCTCTCTGAGGTTCGGAGACCGGATTGCGGCGAGATAATGGTGGGTGGTTACACCTACTATTGGTCTGGTCGCTCTGATGGTTACCATACCCAAGGAGTTGCTGTAGCTGTGTCCAATAAGCTGACCCCAATGATAATTGAGGTAACACCGGTCAACGAGCGTATTATGAGATTAAGGATTCGTCAC
Organism: Eptatretus burgeri; assembly: GCF_056783735.1. Classification (NCBI taxonomy): domain Eukaryota; kingdom Metazoa; phylum Chordata; class Myxini; order Myxiniformes; family Myxinidae; genus Eptatretus; species Eptatretus burgeri. The sequence continues at coordinate 73,462,988 of NC_140974.1, read as the reverse complement.
TCCTTAGGTGTCATTTCCCTGGTCTCTATTTATGCTCCGACTGAGGCGAGGTGATCTCACCGTGAAGGATGCATTCTACGCCACACTCGAGTCTGTGGTTGATCAGTGCCCCAGACGAGATACACTTCTAGTCTTGGGGGATTTCAATGCATCGACTGGAACTGATAGGGATGGTTATGAGGTGTGTGTTGGTCCCCATGGGTCAGGAACTATGAACCAGAATAGCACTAAGTTCCTTGACTTTGCAAGAAGTCATGGACTTAGGGTGGCTGGTTCATGGTTTCAGCGCCCGCAAGCTCATCGCTGGACTTGGTATTCCAACGCTGGCGGTGTGGCAAAGGAGATTGACCATGTCCTCATTGACGGTCGTTGGAGGATGATCCAGAACTGCAGGGTCTACCGGAGTGCTCAGTTCCTCAATACTGACCACAGGCTTGTTGTAGCAACTCTAAAGCTGCACCTTAAATCCTGGAGAATGGTACCATCCCAGCCTAGGCTGGATGTTGCCAAGCTCAGGGATGAGAGAGTAGCTGAGGAGTTTGCGAACAGGCTGAGTGGACACTTGGGGGTCTGGGTGCTTTGGGGGTCCTGAAGAGTTGTGGAGCACCTTCAAGACCACCGTCCTTGATGTTGCCGGTGGATGCCTTGGAGTTCACCGCAGGGCAAAGAAGAATTTTGTCTCTCAAGGGACACTGGATACCATTGACCAGAGTCGCAGGGCCAGGCTGAATGGCAGAGCTGAGCTGTTCAGGGAGCTGAGGGGTAAAACTGTACGTGCACTGAGGGTGGACAAGGAGGCCTATGTGCGAGGAATCTGTGAGGAGGTAGAGCATCACCTGTGGACAGGTGATTCTCGTCCCGCTTACAGGGGAATTCGCGCATTACGTTCATCCAAGCCCATCCCTCGGAGCACTGCAGTTTGAGCAGAGAGTGGTAGGCTCTTGACAGAGGAGTCTGAAGTGAAGGCTCGCTGGGCCGGTTACTTTGAGCGGTTGTACCAGGCTGATCCCCCAGCTGTCGAGTTGGACGTCAAGGGTGTTACAATCCCTGTTGCTGACCCTCGAATCAACTGTGGTCCACCATCGCTTGTGGAAACACGGGCTGCGGTGAACCAGTTGAAACGGGGCAAAGCTCCAGGGATCTGTGGCATCCATGCTGAACTTCTCAAGGCTGGTGGAAATGCTGCACTCGCGTCGTTGCATGCAGTTTTGTGCTCTGCCTGGAACACAGGCATCATCCCAACTGACTGGAAGAGGGGCCTTGTTGTCCCTCTCTGGAAAGGGAAGGGTGATCGCCAAGACTGCAACAACTACCGAGGGGTGACGCTGCTCTCAGTGCCGGGCAAGGTCTTTGCTCGGATAATTCTTGATAGGGTTCGCCACCATCTGCTTGAGCACCAGCGTCCAGAGCAGTCAGGCTTTACACCAAAGAGGTCAACGATTGACCGTATCCTTGCTCTTCGTGTCCTCACTGAACGCAGACGAGAGTTTCGGCAGGGGCTGCTTGCAGCCTATGTTGATCTCTGTAAAGCGTTCGATTCAGTGAATAGGGATGTCCTCTGGAGGATTCTTGTTCTTCGTGGGGTGCCACCGAAACTGATCGATCTGATGTCTGAACTCTACTCTGGTACTGAGAGTGCTGTGAAGTGTGGTGGTACCGCCTCTGACTTATTTCCAGTTGTTACTGGAGTTCGTCAGGGATGTGTACTTGCCCCCACACTTTTCAGCACTTGTATGGACTGGATTTTTGGGAGGATGTCGGAGAGATCAAGTTGCGGTGCATCGTTTGGCAATGTCAAGATCTCGGACCTTGATTTTGCAGATGATGCAGTCATCTTTGCGGAGACTTTAGACATCCTCTTGGGGGCCCTCGAGGTGCTGAATGAGGAGTCGGAGCCGTTGGGATTACGGATTTCTTGGGTCAAAACAAAGATCCAGGCTTTCGGTGACATCTTGGATGCTGCTGTCCTGTCTGTGTCTGTTTGTGGTGAGGATGTTGAGGTCGTGGATAGATTCACTTACCTTGGCAGTGATATTCATGTCTCCGCAGGTTGTGAGCCGGAGGTCAATAGACGTCTGGGTCGGGCCTGGGGAGTCATGGATTCACTGGATCATGGGGTGTGGCGCTGCCGGTACCTGTGCGGGAGGACGAAAGTCCGAGTCTTCAGGTCCTTGGTACTTCCAGTCTTGCTCTATGGGTGCGAGACTTGGACTTTGACCAAGGATCTGAGACGGAGACTTAATTCCTTTGGTACCAGGTCTCTTCGGAGAATCCTTGGCTATTGCTGGTCGGATTTTGTGTCCAACGAGCGGTTGCTGAGAGAGACTCGGATGAGATTTGTTACCTGCATAGTCCGTGAGCGTCAGCTGCGGCTGTATGGACATGTGGCTCGCTTTCCTGACGCTGATCCTGCTCACCAGATTCTCTCAGCGAGGGAGTCTCATGAGTGGAGGAGGCCAGTGGGCCGACCACGTGCCTCATGGTTGCAGCAGGTTGACCATCATCTCAAGGAGATGGGGATGGGCCTGGCATCTGCCTGGGGGATGGCCAGACGGAGGCTCCTGGAGTACCGGCGGAAAGTGGACGCAGCGACGCGCTGTTCTGGCACATGCTCCCATACCTGACCTGACCTGACCTGATGACCGTTCACCGGTAATCCGATCAAATGATGATCGTTCATCGGTAATCCGATCAAATGATGATCGTTCATCGGTAATCTGATCAAATGATGATCGTTCACTGGTAATCTGATCTAATGATGATCGTTCACTGGTAATGTGATCAAATGATGACCGTTCACCGGTAATCCGATCAAATGATGACCGTTCACCCGTAATCAGATCAAATGATGACCGTTTACCGGTAATCCGATCAAATGATGACCGTTCACCGGTAATCCGATCAAATGATGATCGTTCATTGGTAATCCGATCAAATGATGATCGTTCACTGGTAATCTGATCTAATGATGATCGTTCACTGGTAATGTGCTCAAATGATGACCGTTCACTGGTAATGTGATCATATGATGACCTTTCACTAGTAATGTGATCAAATGATGACCGTTCACTGGTAATGTGATCAAATGATGACCGTTCACCGGTAATGTGATCAAATGATGACCGTTCACTGGTAATGTGATCAAATGATGACCGTTCACTGGTAATGTGATCAAATGATTACCGTTCACCGGTAATGTGATCTTATGATGACTGTTCACCGGTAATGTGATAAAATGATGACCGTTCACCGGTAATGTGATCAAATGATGACCGTTCACCGGTAATGTGATTAAATGATGATCGTTCACCGGTAATGTGATTAAATGATGACCGTTCACCGGTAATCCGATCAAATGATGACCGTTCACCGGTAATCTGATCAAATGATGACCGTTCACCGGTAATCCGATCAAATGATGATCGTTCACTGGTAATCTGATCTAATGATGATCGTTCACTGGTAATGTGATCAAATGATGACCGTTCACCGGTAATCCGATCAAATGATGACCGTTCACCGGTAATCAGATCAAATGATGACCGTTTACCGGTAATCCGATCAAATGATGACCGTTCACCGGTAATCCGATCAAATGATGATCGTTCATTGGTAATCCGATCAAATGATGATCGTTCACTGGTAATCTGATCTAATGATGATCGTTCACTGGTAATGTGCTCAAATGATGACCGTTCACTGGTAATGTGATCATATGATGACCGTTCACTAGTAATGTGATCAAATGATGACCGTTCACTGGTAATGTGATCAAATGATGACCGTTCACCGGTAATGGGATCAAATGATGACCGTTCACTGGTAATGTGATCAAATGATGACCGTTCACTGGTAATGTGATCAAATGATGACCGTTCACCGGTAATGTGATTAAATGATGATCGTTCACCGGTAATGTGATCAAATGATGACCGTTCACCGGTAATCCGATCAAATGATGACCGTTCACTGGTAATCCGATCAAATGATGATCGTTCACTGGTAATCCGATCTAATGATGATCGTTCACTGGTAATATGATCAAATGATGACCGTTCACTGGTAATGTGATCAAATGATGACCGTTCACTGGTAATGTGATCAAATGATGACCGTTCACCGGTAATGTGATCAAATGATGACCGTTCACCGGTAATCTGATCAAATGATGACCGTTCACCGGTAATCCGATCAAATGATGACCGTTCACCGGTAATCAGATCAAATGATGACCGTTCACCGGTAATGTGATTAAATGATGATCGTTCACCGGTAATCCGATCAAATGATGACTGTTCACCGGTAATGTGATTAAATGATGACCGTTCACCGGTAATCCGATCAAATGATGACTGTTCATCGGTAGTGTGATTAAATGATGACCATTCACCGGTAATGTGATCAAATGATGACCGTTCACTGGTAATGTGATCAAATGATTACCGTTCACCTGTAATGCGATCAAATGATGACCGTTCACCGGTAATCCAATCAAATGAGGACTTCACCGGTATTGTGATTAAATGATTACCGTTCATCGGTAGTGTGATCAAATGATGACCGTTCACCGGTAATGTGATCAAATGATGACCGTTCACCGGTAATGTGATCAAATGATGACCGTTCACCGGTAATGTGATTAAATGATGACCATTCACTGGTAATGTGATCAAATGATGACCATTCACTGGTAATGTGATCAAATGATGACCGTTCACTGGTAATCTGATCAAATGATGACCGTTCACCGGTAATCCGATCAAATGATGACCGTTCACCGGTAATGTGATCAAACGATGACCGTTCACCGGTAATGTGATTAAATGATGACCGTTCACCGGTAATCCGATCAAATGATGAGTGTTCACCGGTAATGTGATTGATGACCGACCGTTCACCAGTAATGTGATCAAATGATGACCATTCACCGGTAATCCGATGAAATGATGACTGTTCATCGGTAGTGTGATTAAATGATGCCCATTCACCGGTAATGTGATCAAATGATGACCATTCACCGGTAATGTGATCAAATGATTACCGTTCACCGGTAATGTGATCAAATGATGACCATTCACCGGTAATGTGATCAAATGATTACCGTTCACCGGTAATGTGATTAAATGATGACTGTTCATCGGTAGTGTGATTAAATGATGACCATTCACCGATAATGTGATCAAATGATGACCGTTCACTGGTAATGTGATCAAATGATTACCGTTCACCGGTAATGTGATCAAATGATGACCGTTCACCGGTAATGCGATCAAATGATGACCGTTCACCAGTAATCCGATCAAAACAATTTGGGGTTTACCTTTGCAGCTCTCCAGCAAATAATGCCAATTCAAGGCCTTTTATTTTACACCACTCTTCTACATCACCGTTATACATTTCAAATGGGGTTCACATTGGTGGGTGAAAACACTGCCAAAGCTCACCACCTCAGTGTGATGAGTTTCGGATTAAAGATCGTTCGGCTGTTCGTGGAGACATTAGGTCTCCAGGGCAAAGGCATATCACGCTCGTCGGCCTCTGACGCGATATTATATTGACCTCAAGCTTCTGCTTTGCTTTTATGGACGTAAATGCTTCCTTCTGCCTTGGCCTCGGGTGTGGACATGTTCCAGGCCATCGAGCAGAGATGAGTTGTAGGTCTTCTAATCTTCGATCTGTCAGGGTTTTTGGCAATGTTAATAAATGAAGTGTGGATAAAGCAGATGATGCACTAAGTGACTTCCTTGTGTTTAACTTTTTCAGGATGAATATCAGGATACTCTTAACTAGTACCTTGCAAACTGTTCCTGCCACATCTACATGCCTTCACTTATGAAAGACTTTATCCATCTGTATAAACAACCATGCTAATACAATTAACACTTTTAAACACTACAGGCAAAATGTTCTATTTTCACAAGAGCCTAAAATGTTTCACGAACATGTGATGCAAAGGAATAATGCATCACACATCACAAACATGATATTGTCCTTTTCCACATCGTTGTGCTTTACCATACTGTACCACAAAATGTTATACTGTGTTTCTTCCTTGTGGGTGTATTCCAGGTGGCTCGGATTATTGACGTATCGGCAGAGCAAACTCGGTCCATGGGCACACCGTCGGGCCTCGAACTCATAACACTTCCTCACGGGAGGCAGTTACGAGAAGACCTGCTGGAAAGGTGAAGTATGTATGGAGATCCTTTATCCTCCCTTTCTTCTTTCTGTAGAACCTTCTTGCAGCTTTTGTGCAATCCAACATACCAACACCATCTTCAATGTAATATCCTTTAAGAACCTTTGAGTTTTTTTTTTAATCTTCTTATCACTGCGAGGCACAAAAGATATACGACCCCTCTGGAGGGAGATTTCAGAAAAAGCTGTTAAAATGGAACGCAATTATGCCAGAGACAGTTACAGGATTACCTAAGTGAAATGAAGCTGAAGAAGTTTGACCTCAGGTAAGCTTGATGTTCGGTGATGGCTCATCAAATGACTAGTTGTGGGCTATGTGGAAAGAACCATAGGTTCTCATCAGTTGAGTTTCTCTTTGAGGTGGATAATGCAAGCTTACAGGTGGACACACAGAGGTGTATATGTAAGCTGCTTTTTTTCCTATTGAGTAACATCAGACATCAGTTTACCAGGGTCAGGATTTTGACAATGACATTTGGAGGCATTTTTTTTTTAATGGAAATCACCGCAAACAAGGCATAAAGCCACTCCAGGTAAGGGGATAAGGAAGGTTAGATAAAGATTAGGATAAAGCAAAACAAAATAAAAGAAAGAGAAAAATAACAAGAAAACATCCAAGACACAAGAAGGAGCAGAATGGAGACAGAGGATGCATGGGGTGGACAAGATACACAAAAGGAAACTCCAAGGAGGGAAAACTTGAGGAGAAATTGGGGTGTGGTTAATGAGGGTAGAAAAGATCATGGTTTTGGATTGGTTGATGAGCTGAGATGGTGGTGAACAGCTGTCTTGAAGACCTGGAGGGAGGAGTGAGATTGAATAGGATGTGAAAGTTAATTCCACAAGCAGGGAAATAAAGGAACAAATGAGTGGAGGTGAGGCAGTGATCCTGGATTCAGGTAGTTTCACCAGAAGAGGGTTGATAGTGGATCGTGTGAGCCCTGCAGAAACCTGTGAGTGGGCGGGGGGGGGGGGGCAAAGCACAGAAAGAGCAGAGGGTACAAGACCACAAAGGAGACAGAAGAAGACAGAGAGACCACTGACCTGTCTGCAGTGGCAAAGTGATAGACCCATAGAATCAATAGACTCAGCTTCAGCATGGGAGATTCCAATAATTTTGAAAGCCTTGGTTTCCACAGCGTAAAACTGAGCAAGATGTGACACAGGGGAGACAGCCCAAAGGGGAGAGCAGTAATCCAGCAAGCTGTGGCTGAAGGCCTTGTGGGTGGATAAGATTTCAGGTGTGCCAAGGATGGATTTGGAGGCCAACTTTGCAATGTGGTTTGTCCAAGAAAGATCATGGGTGATGGTAAGGCCCAGGAGTTTGAATGACTGAACTTGCTCAAGAGGTCAGGTCAGGTATGGGAGCATGCGCCAAAGCAGTGCATCACTGCATCCACTTTCTGCTGGCACTCCAGGGGCTTCCGTCTGGCCATCCCCCAGGCAGATGCCTGGCCCATCCCCATTTCCTTGAGATGCCGATCAACCTGCTGCAACGACGACGCATGTGGTCAGCTAATTGGCCTCCTCCACTTACAAGGATCACTTTCCTGGAGAATCTGGTAAGCAGGATCAGCATCAGGAAAATGAGCCGCATGTCTACACAGCCGCAGCTGATGCTCACGGACTATGCAGGTAACAAATCTCATTTGAGTCTCTCTCAGCAACCGCTCATTGGACACAAAGTCTGACCAGTGATAGCCAAGGATTCTCCAAAGAGACCTGGTACCAAAGGAATCAAGTCTGTCTCAGATCCCTGGTCAGAATCCAAGTCTCACATCCATAGAGCAAGACTGGAAGCACCAAGGACCTGAAGTCTCAGACTTTTGTCCTCCCGCACAGGTACCGGCAGCGCCACATCCCATGATCCAGTGAATCCATGACTCCCCAGGCCCAACCCAGATGTCTGTTAACCTCTGGCTCACAGCCAGTGGAGACATGAATGTCATTGCCAAGGTAAGTGAATCTCTCCATGACTTCAACATCTTCACCACAAACAGGTACAGACAAGATAGCAGCATCCAATATGTCATTGAAAGCCTGGATCTCAGTTTTGAGCCAGGAAACCAATAATCCCATTGGCTCTGATTCCTCATTCAGCACCTCGAGGGCCCCCAAAAGGATATCCAGAGTCTCCACAAAGATGACCGCGTCATCTGCAAAATCAAGGTCACAGATCTTGACATTCCCAAATGATACATCGCAGCTTGATCTCTCCGACATCCTCCCCAGAATCCAGTCCATACAAGCGATGAAAAATGTGGGGGCCAGTACACATGCCTGATGAAGTCCAGCCACAACTGTAAATAAGTCAGAGATGGTACCACCACATCTCACAGCACTCTCAGTACCAGAGTGTAGTTCAGACATCAGTTTGATCATTTTGGTGGCACCCCACGAAGACCAAGAATCCTCCAGAGGACATCCCAATTCACTGAATGAAATACTTTAGAGAGATCAATGTAAGGTGTATGCAGCCCCTGCCGAAACTCTCGTCTGCATTCGGTGATTATCCAAAGAGCAAGGATACGGTCAATCGTTGACCTCTTTGGTGTAAAGCCTGACTGCGCTGGGATTTGGTGCTCTAGAAGACAGTGGCGAACCCTATCAAGAATTATCCGAGCAAAGACCTTGCCCGGCACAGAGAGCAGCGTCACCCCTCGGTAATTGTTATACTCCTGGCGATCACCCTTCCCTTTCAAGAAAGGGGAAACAAGGCCCCTCTTACAATCATTTGGGATTATGCATGTGTTCGAAGCGGAGTACAGAACTGCATGCAATAACACAAGTACTGTACAAAGTGTACAGCATGTAACAATCCTCAAAATGATTGTTAAGAAAGTGGATGGGAGGGTTTGCCAGATGGTCTTTTCGGAGAGAGATAGTCATAGTGAGAGTGAGAATGTAAGATTTGTCAGGATTGAAAGACATATTCCAAGTGTTTGACCAGCTTGTGTTTTTTTTTTTTTCAAGGTCTGAAGAGAGGGAAGAGACTGCAGCCTGCCTATCTAAAGGATGAGAGATGTCACGGCAGAGGATGAAGTCATCATCAAATAGATAAAGATAATTTTCCAGAGTCAGAGAGATCATTGATGAAGATAAGGAAAACCCTGGATTGGGGCACTCCAGCCTTGACAGGGGGAGAACATGAAAGGATTCTGTTGAGAGCCACATGTTGGCGATGAGAGTAGAGGAAATCAGTCATGTGTGGAGTTGGCCTTGGATGCCATTGGCAGAGAGTTTGGAGAGTAAGACAGGATGTCAGACTGTAGTGAAAGTATGGGATATGTCCAGAGAGACTGCCCTGATCTCGTCTCTGACATTGTAGGCCTCTATCCATTGCTGGGTGAGTAGAAGCAGCATGTCCAAGGTGGAGTGACCTGTTCTGAATCCAAATTGGTAATCTGAGATGAGGTTGTTAGAAAAAAGGAAGGATTTCATATGAACTTTATCTCTTTGCTGATTACTCCACCCTCTGCCGTACCATCTCTCATCCCTCTGATTGGCAGGTGGCAGCCTCTTCACTCTCTGCAGACAGGATAAAATCACACGCTGGCCAAACACTTGGAGTATGTCTTTCAATCCTGACAAATCTCACACTCTCACTATGTCTCTCCGAAAGGACCGTCTGGAACCCCCCCCCCCCCCATCTACTTTCTCAACAATCCCCTTGAAGAAATCCTTTCATTCAAGCTTTTGGGCCTAACTATCTGCCACGATCTTTCCTGGGAAAGGCACATCTCCAAGCTGGCCTCCAAAGCCAGTTGCCGACTGGGAATCCTACATCGTGCAAAGTCTTTCTTTGGCACACCTGAGCTTCGAACCACTAAGAAAGCTGTCATCTGCAGCCTGATGGAGTACTGCTCTCCCCTCCAGGTTGGTGATCCTGCCTCACACCTGGCTCGACTTCATGCTGTGGAAACCAAGGCTTTTAGGATCATTGTTATCTCCCATGATGAAGCTGAGTCTTTGGGTCTCTCACTCTCTCATCAGAGGCAGGTCGGTGGTCTTTCTATTGTCTTCGACCATCTCCCCTCCAGCCTTCCCCCCTCCCCTTTACTCTGTCTGTGATATGTCCCCCCCACCCTTATATTTCTGCAGGGCGCTCAAGGTCCGCCAAAAACCCCATTCTAGGGAAACTGCCAAAATCAAAAATCACTGCTCACCTTCACTCTTTCATTCCTCTTTTTTTTCTGCCTCTGGAACAAACTCCCACACGCTCTTCAATCCCACTCTTCCCTCTAGGTCTTCAAAACAGCTGTTCACCACCATCTCGTATCTTCCCCCATCCAAAATCTTGATCTTTTCTACCTGTCAATGCACCCCAAACCCACCTCCTTGAAATTCCCTGTTTTCCTTCCTGAAAGGCCTTGTAGTATCATCTTATTTACCCCGTATACCCCGCTCCATCCCTCTCCTTTCCACAGATCTCCTATTGTCTCTGTTCCCCACCATTTTGTGCTGCCCTCTCCCACCCATCTTGTCAGCTCTTACATGAGCCTCGACACGGTATACAAAAAAAAGAAGCTGTGGTGATGGATTTCATGACCTTGCTGTTGATTGGAAGTACGTTGATTGTTCGGTGGTTAAGTGAATCAGTTTTCGCACCTTTTTAAAGCAGTGCAGTGCTGTTGGCGGATTTCTAAGCAGACGAAAGATGACCCAGGGCAAATGACGGTGAAAAGGGCAGAGAGAGGATGTGCAAGAGCAGCAGAAAAGGGCTTTTAGCACACGTGAGCTGATGCCATACAGTCCAGTAGCAGTCAGAGTCGAGGGTTGAAAGAACCTTCTCCACCTTCTCAGGTGCAAAAGCCACCAAGTCTAGGAGCAGTTGGGATTGACAGGGAAGGATGGATTCTGAGACTATGGGATTGATACACAATATTTGGAAGCCAACACAGAATTGAGGCATTCACTAGCGGAGGCATTCACATTCACCATCTCACTAGCGGAGTCGGCTGTGGTGCCATTTGAAGTGAGGGAAGGGATTGAAGGGGAGCATACTCCAGAGACAGACTTATCCAGGCACCACCAGGTTTGAGAGGAGGTAGACAAGTTTGAAAGTTTATTCTTGAGGTTAGACAGATGTTGTTTTCTGGCTCTCCTGAGAGTGGAAACACACTTGTTGTGGACTTTATGGAAAGCTCTAAGATTGCCTTCAGTCACATTAGCCTTTCAGGAAGAAAAGGCAAGTTGTTTCAGAGCAACTGCCTCACCCCAGGATTTGTGTACCATGGGCGGGAAGAAGGGTAGGATGATTGAAGACGAGTTGCGATGAATCTGTGCATGCGGGCGCTCGTGTTTCTGTGGAAGAATTTTCAGGCTGAGATTGTGCATTCATGCATTGGGATTGTGCAGAATTGGGGGAGGGGGGGTGAGGAGGCTTTGTGAGGGCAAGGTGAGACTTTGGAGGGGGTAAAGGGAAAGGTTTCTGTGTGTACGTGGTGTGGGGGAAGGTTTTGAGTGTGTGGGTGCAGGAGGTTTGCATGTGTGTGGTGTGGGGCGTGTGGGAAGGTTTTATAGGTTGAGTTGAGGGAGAAGCATTGAGAGGGTGGAGTGAGTAGGGATGCAGAAAGGGGGAGGGGACGTGAACTTGAAGAATTTTAATGAAATGCACACCGCATGTAGCAAAAGCACCGTTTACACCGCCACAAGGCCCTGGAACATCTCGCACAAATTGTGACAAAACACTTGTGGCCATCAATTGGTGAGGTTCATCTGCTTTGTACTGAATTAATGTTTTACTCTCGACAGTATTTCATGTGTTCAATGGTCTGCTTTTTCTCCTGGATTTTCAAACTTTGTGGATGTTCTTTCTGCCTTTAACCACCTGCCGGGATCCCTTTTAGCATTGGTTTTGGTCTCAAAAGTTTCACGTGTTGGTACTGTCGTCTCGAGTCAGTATAATCTGTCATGGTTGCTTTTCTTTTCCAACTTTAATGCCTGACTTTATTGAAAAATTGTTTTAACATCAAAATACCATTCCCTATGACATCCCTGGATGGGTTTCTGCAAGGTCCTTGTCAAGCACCCAGTGGAATAAGTCCCAAAATCGAATGTCTCTTTCTGGTCAGTTTCTGTCCTGTGCACCAGGTAATGCAACTCATGATATCCTTCACCTTGTGGTCATGACATTTGCTTTTATTTTTGCACTAGGTTCTGTCTCCTGTCCATTGGCCTGGCCGTTGATGTGCTTGGCTGCACAGGTAGTGTGAAAGAACGTGCGGATTTGATGCAGCGGTATGTGTGCACGGCGTGCACACTATGGAAACCAATAGGAGACCTGTATGGCTTTGCTGCTCTTATGGTTGGCTTGGAAATGACACAGGTAAGTGACAGCAATAACTGAGCACAAGTGTTGGTAGTTCTTAACTGTAGAATGAACTAACACTTATTACAACACTGTGTTGGGAAAGTTTGGGTGTTCGGTCAGTGTACTTGTTGGGGGTACAATGATTTGCTTTGGTGATAGATTGTTTGTCAGGTTAGTCATGATTTGTGTACCAATGTTTACGTAGGTGGCACGGCTCGAGCAGACATGGTCTGCGGTGAGAGAGATGCATACCAGTACAGCATTGCTCTATGACAGCCAGCTACGGCCTTTCATGCACATGCTCCGAGAGGGGAAAGGTGAATTACCATTGTGACTGACATAAGCCATTGTGACTGTGTATTCATGACAAACATTACCTGACCAGATTCCCTCATTTAAATTCATCCCTAATATTAGTTTTCAAGTCTTTCACTAGACTTACTTTGTTCTCTAATTTCTGCCTCATGACCAGATTTTCCATCTCTCAGCAACACCAGTTTCCCATATATCCTCCCGCTTCTTATTTACCTGGATGCATCCGCTAATAATGGACATACACACACCATGATGCCTGATGATGACAGCACACCTGAGGCACTGGACGTCCTGATCCGGCATCTGCAAGCTACTAGGGATGTGGCACAGCAAGCGGACACCTGCCGGAAGCATGCAGAAGCACAACTTGGGGGTAAGGCAGATGAGGGCATGATGTCATCTGACTAATGCATCATCCCCTACACATATGAGATATTCAGATGCACCGGTGGCTTCCATTTGGTGGAATTCCACTTTTTACCTCCAACTTTATCAATTTAAGTAGGAAAAGGTTTTCTTTTTAATTTATGCTGATACCATTATTACATCTTAGGCTATTTGCAGGTGGTTTCATACAAACTACCACCACTACTAATCAGCATGCCCAGTTAAAGGGCATATCGACCACCCCCCCTTCCCTCATTCCCTTGTTGACACTTTTTTCACTTTGTTCCCTTGGGACAGGGGGAACGTGAAGTTAGGGCAGGAACTTTGGATTTATTTTGTCCATGGTGCCGGTAATAACTCACTTCCTCTTTGCGAAGGACACCGTGGGATCTTCAACGTCCCCCAAACAATGTCGACAGATTGGTTAGATATTTATCGACATGCCGTCCTGATGAGGACAAATCAGCCCGAAATCCGGATAGGCGGCTCCATTTCATGCTTCACTGATGTTGACCATGTAATCTTTGTCTGTCTGACAGTCACCGGGCCGAGGCTTCTGGATTGCAGGTGACGCTTTGGTGTAGGACTTTATGTCCATTGGGGATGGGGGAATACTCATCACACTCCAGATGTTTTGATTTACCTGCCGATTGCACCACGTGCTTTCTGATTGAATCGTTTGCATTAAGCCTAAGTCACATTTGCTCTATGGCTAGGATACGGCGGCCGTACCCCCCCTCCCCCCTGAATTGATAGAAACGTGCGGCGGCCGCAGAGTTTCTGAGGTGGCCTCAGGGTGGCCCTACGCCATATGGCTATCTTTTACAGGCCGTAGGGGTCGCCGTGGAATTATAGCGCGGAGTTATAACTTTTTTCATTTCTACGTTGGCCATAGCAATTCGACAAGCCGTAGCCATGACGTAGATGTGTTCCATGTCGACCGTACGTATGGCGTACGGTGGGCTTGCGTTATTCGTGCGGCTGCCGTAGGCTCTTATCAATGAAAAATGAATTTTGCCAACCCCCAAAAAATTACGGCGGCCGCACTATTTCCACGGTCGCCGTAGGGTAGTCCTAAGGCGTCCCTGTGTTCAACATACGGTGGCCTTGCGGTCTGTGTGACTACCTGCGGGCAACGCAGGGTCGACGCACGGTTCCCCTACGCCCGCCGTGCGTCCTACGTACGACCTCCGTGGCAGTCTCCGTCGACCGTGCGCTACCGCTAGAGATCGGAGTATAGTAGGCCATCAGCCGTAAGCTGGATCGTGCAATTTCGTTCCACTCATCCGGAGGGGGGGGGGGGTAGACAAAACCTTGATAAGGCCAAAAAAAAAAATGTTGCATTGGCGTAACGGGTCACTGAAAAATAGGGTAGGTCGGTCGGGATCTTTTTTATTTATTTATTTATTTATTTTTCCTAATAAATCCCTCCCAAAATCTCCCCCGGCTCGAGTACCACCCTTTTTGTCGGCGGGTTCTGTCCGAAACACTTCCGGGTTTTTGCGATCGCAATCAACAAGATACTTGAAAACGATAGCAAAACAACAAAAATAGCAATAAAATAGGGTCGGCAAAATTTTTCGATAGCAAAAAAACAAAAAAAAAAACGTAGGGTCGGCGGAATTTTTAGGGTCGGGCGGGTTACGCCAATGCAACATTTTTTTTTTGGGCCTAATATGTGGGTGAGGGGAGCGACCCCCGATTCCCTCCAAATTACGAGCGATTCAAATTAACCCTTTGCGAGAAGTAAGATGGCATCTCAAGGCGAGCGGGAGCCGGAGGTATTAGATATGTGTTTGAATATAGAATCCATGGCCCGGGACGGTGCTTGTTGTAATTTTAATCAACGGCGGAGCTCAACCCCATATTCTGAGCACCGACTTTGCCGGCAAATGGAGTCGCAAGATGGCGACGACGACACGAGGCGAGTGCTTTCAGCCACCGCTTCAAACCACGTGGGCGAGAATCAGGAAGATGAGGCAACTAATGGAGATGTTAACGCAAATAAATGAGGGTTATCAACGGATGAAAGAACAATTAGGGCAAACCCTAATAAAGGAGGCACAAATAAAAATGCAGACGATGGAAGTAACAAAGACAAAGAAGGAAATGAAAGTATTGCCAGAGACACGGGAGATAGAGGGTGAATTGGACGGGGTTGGAAACGAACACACACACACACACACACACACACACACACACACACACACACACACACACACACACACACACACACACACACACACACAGGTAATGGAGGATAATGGGGGTGAGCTGGCGGACTGGGTAGAGACCCAGTGCGAGCAGCGGGATAGCCTCCTCCAGGAACGAGGGGAGGAAGTATGCCCCCTTGAAGCGAGTCACGACCAGGTGGGTTCGGTCGTGCTTTGCGAGGTCGAGGGGAGGATTCGGTCGTGCTTTGCGAGGTCGAGGGGAGGAGTGCTGTAGACAGGTGCACGGAAAGCTTGGGGGGTATAGAGGCCCCGAAGACCCTTGTGGGGACACAAATCCCCAGTGTGGTTGCCCCGTGTGTGAGTGGTGTGGTGGTAAGTGTGCAGAAGGGCATGCTTCCCAGCACGCCGTGTGTGGATGAGGCACCGCGGGCGAGTGCCCCCGCGTGTGTGAGTGGTATGGTTTGTGTGAGGGAAATGGCACAAGTGAGTGGAAGGCCGCGAGGGAGGTGGCATGCGTGAGTGAACGGCCGAGTGCAAGGGAGACCGTGTGTGTGAGGGAGATGTCGGTCGGCTTGCGGGAGCACGCAGCCGCGTTTCCCGGGGTGAATGTAATGGTGAGGTGTGTTGGCGTCGTAACACGCAGGTGTGCGTGGGTCGAATGGCGACGACGGCGACATGTGAGGGACAAAAGCCGGGTAGCGGTTGTGGCTGTTTCGGGGACCGTGCCGGGTTCACCCAGCAGCGAACGCGAGGTATGTGCTGTGCAACGCACGAGGCCCCCACGTGCTCGCTTGCGGGAGTGAAGCCCGGTCCGGAAAACGAGCGCGGTGAATGTTGCCGATCCCGCGACGGACAAAGTTTAGGCAGGATTTCGGATTTGGACCGGACGGGTTCTCCACGCGAGCGTGTGTGTTAAGCTCCAACGGACAAAGCACATGTGTTCGCGTGGGGAACCCCTCGAGACATGAGGCTTGTGTTTTTTTTTATGCGCCGGGTGACGTCATGGCTGCGTGTGTGTGTGTGGTTGGAATCCGGCAGGAGGGTGAATCCCTGCCGGATGGTACCGTCCAAGAGGGACGAGGGAGGCGAACAGCTGCCATGACGTCACGCCACAGGTGCGTGGCTGTGAATTGCCGCGCTGGTGCGCAGGTTGCGAGTTGCCGTGCTGGTGCTGCACATGTGGAAAAAAAAAAAAGCAAGCCTCGCTTTCGGGTCAACAGGATTCCCAGGCAAGGGGTTTAAGACCCCCTTACCTGGGCACAGGATGACACTAGTTAGGGGGAAGGGTTAGCTTAGCTAGACCGGCTCCATGGGGCAGGGGTAATTCCTCATGGGGCCCGTGGAATGGATTAGTTAGAGGGATTGTAGTGAGATTTAGGTTGGGAAAATGATTTTTTTGGATTTAGAGACAGTGACAGACTGTGAATGTGTAGTGGGGACGTAGTTTAGCTACGTAGTGTTAAATGGAACGTGCTACTAGTATAAGGGACGACGTGGGAGCACGAGTTAGTTAGGGGATGTAGTTAGAAGGATGGCAGAGTTCAGCGGTGTGTGTGTTGAAGAGTTGGTGAGTTGTGTGGCCACATGTTGAGTGAGTGAGGCCAGCGGGTCTGTGTGAGTGGAGCGAATGGGGAATGCATGGTGCGATGAGTGATTGGGGGGAGGAGTGACTCCCGCCCAAGGGACCCCGGGGTCAGTGTAGAGTGAGTTAGGGGGTTAGTCAAATTGAAAAATGGAGGTCGTTTTGTTGTTTGTGGGAAAGTAGTCTCGAAACCCGTTTGGAGGGGTGCAGGAGCCCTGTTGACGGGCTGGGAGCGTGGCTGCGAAAGGTGAGTATCGCTGAGTGGGTACCCCGGGCACCAGGCGAGTCGGCCGTGGTAGGCCAAGGGACCATGGGGGCCGGGATAGCGTATTGGGCACGGGTGCATCCGCTTGGTGCGGGGGCCCGGGGCGCCATTGGCCGCGTGGGCAGTGTTGTGGGCACGGGTGACCCTCGGAAAGGGGCCCGGGAAGCCAGCCTGCCACGTGTGCTTTTCAGGGGAGGTGCCATGGGGGGCACTCCCCGGTGTTTAGGGAGCTGGTAGGCTCGGAGGCAGTGTAGTGCCCGGGGGTGCCATAGCTGGAGATTCGGCAGATAGTCTAGAAGCCAAAATCTGTAGCTAGCCTAGAAAATAGGTTCGCTGCTGATTTCACGTTAGAATGGTGCAACTGGTGTTTTTGAAGAGTCTAGGCATGACCAAGTCTAGTTCAACTTGTTGCCAAGTCTGCATCTGAATATTATGGCCGCCATGACAGTAATCAAAATGGCCGCCATCAGATTTAGTCTTTTTCTTACTGCAAATTGTACTAGCCAGAAATTTGTCATGATTGTGAAATACTATGTAATCTGACACGAGGAACACTATTTTGTGCTTTATTTTTGTACTGGATCACAACTTTTCACATAATTGACAACTTAAAGACGAAATTGAAAATGCACATACGAGCAACAAATGTGAAAAAGAAAATGTTTAGCACTATTGATGGAGATGGGTTTACAGTCAGTCAAAGGTTATTTCAACAGCTGTCAGATTCTTTCTAACACAAAATTACGTTGCTTTGCAGAAGAGAAAAGTGTTGTGAGAACACCCAAGTACAATTTTCAGAGCTATTGATCGGCTTGTACACTGAACGGGTTCCTACAAAGGGCTTTGCATCCACATGCTTTCATGCAAGGCAGTCCATTCCGTGTACATTTGCACCGTCGAGTTGAGCATGACCCACGGCATTTGCATGTCGTCAGTTCTACACAGTAAGCAGTAATAGGCTGTGCAGTCATGAGTCGCGGCTGAAATGTCTCGTTGCCATCTTTGACGACCTGTTCCCACCCACAGTTCTCAGGTGCAGGTAGATGTGGTTCAGATTCCAAGGCGCTTGTCATTTCAGGAGGGGCACTGAGAACTTTGGAGCAGCCAGGTTTAATCTGAATGTCCATCACTGGCTCTTGTTCTCCCTTGCGTCTGAGGGCCACGCACTGACTTGCATGAAAAGTGCCAGACCCAGTCAGCGTCTCCTCAATTATGTCAATGTTGTCATTAGAATATCTCAAATATCCTGTGGTAGTTGGGATGTTGAGAAAGTTCCTTGGGATCATGACATTTCCATTATCTCGGAAGCATTGTATAACATCATTGGCAATTGCTGTGTCAATGCGCCTCACTGTATCGTACCCAACTGTGTGTGCAGCTGCATGAAAAAGATTGACAAGCTCTTTTGAGCGTGTAGCCTGGTGAAGAGCAAGGCCAAGGCCCACGTGTTTGGGGGTCAGTTTTTTGCCTCCTGAAGCCACATGAATAATGTCTTGGCAGATGCTCAGAACTTTGTTCTTGGTATCTGTCTCATCCGCTTCTTCATTGTCCATCTTGTCAGTGCTGTCACCACCACAAAGAAGCTTTACAAGCATGTACAGGGTTTCAGGTACAATTCGCTCTGCATTTTCTGTGTTCAGTCCACCGATAATGCTATGCCCTGGAGAGTGTTTTACGTCACTGTAAATCTTTATGCCCACTCTGAAGATCCAGCTAAGGATTTCGTTCTCATGATGAGGCAGACTGCACTGGGCCAATTCATCTTCTTCAGAACTTTCACCTTCTTCAGATAAATCATTCACGGCGGTTCTCATGGCAAACTTTGTCACAGTTGAGGACGCAACTATGAGGGGTTTTGTGACATCCAATGGCTGCATGAATGTCACCTTGTCACTACCAAAGTGAACCTCCACTTTCTGCTTGAAATTGTAGCTTTTATAGGCTCCAGCCTCAATTCCAAAATCATTCAATAACAGCATGCTGTAGTGTTCCCAGATGTTTTTCAGGGTAAACACATGTCCCTTCTGCAGCTCTTTCTCAAGCTGGTTCATCACATTTCTGAAACAGATGCTTTCAGGAGACTGGTTTTTCTCTCCACTCTCCTTTTTATACTTTCTGCGAAAAGAAACATAACACCTGAGGTGATATTTACCTTCAGCTGCCATCAAGTCTGAAACACCTGCAAACCTGTGACGCATGGTGGGGTCAAATTGGGCCAAACTAAGCATCCTGGATGATGTGTGATCAAATTCAACATTTGTCAGGACACCAGCTTTTCCAGGAATGTCAGTCTGGCAGAAAGCACATTTTGACCAATCCATAGCGCTGTGCGCGGATCTTAGTGACTTTGGGACATGGTATTTCTCTGAGGAACCTGATGTTGTGGGTATCTCTTCTGTGTAAGTCACAGATTGTGGCTGAATCCTTGACTTCAGTCTGTCTATTTTTTGTGCGTGAGCAAAGTCACTATAGCAGAATTTGTGCCATTGAATCTTTTCGACGTGCTCCGGTACAGAATATTTTCTGATTCTTGAGAATGAGTCAACATATTTAGCGTCATTATATTTCTCTCTTTCTTTGCAACATTCAGCTACAGTTTTCACACCAACGATTGTAGTCTTTCGAAGTGGCGTTGACTTGCTAGTTTTTGAACTGTCCTGGCAAATAAAGCATTTATTCCAGTCTACATGCTCTTCTTCTTCTCGATCCCTTGAACCCCCTGTGAGAAATCTTGCGGCTTTCATTTTCAGTTAGTCCTGGGTAACAGAAAAACACACAGTTATGTAGTTTAGGCTCATTTTATAGCAAAGTTGTAAAATTCATTGATTGTGGTTTGTATAATCAGACATTCTAATTCGAGCCTGAACATTTCTTTAAAAATAATATAGTGAAAAACAAGTCATATTATTTTTAGAAAATGGATGGAGCAATGTTTTTTTCTATACTCCCATCAGCTCAGGCATGCTCAAAAACATGGAAATCGACCCTAATTTTGTAATTTCATGTCAATTTGCGGCTGAAATATGACGAAAAGTGTATTTAATGGCGACCATTTTGTAAACTGTCATGGCTGCCATACTATCCATATACAGAGTTGGCAACAAGTTGATTCACGTTTCTGTGTGTCTGGACAGTCAATTTACACCTGTTGCACTATTCTAACACGGAATCAGCAGGGTCGTACACTATTCTGCATTGGGCCTCCTGACTAAGAGGGTCGTGCCTGCCAAGGGGAGCCACGCGTCCCAGCCATGAGACCGTGTGAGGGCACGGGAAGAAAATTGGGGGGCGAGGCCCGAAATTTGAGAGGACACCAACACAGGCGACGGGAATCTGGGTTGTTAGAACCAATAGTTTAAGCGAGAGGCGCTTGTTGAAAGCCCCGGGGTAGTTTAACAGTTAAATGGTTAGGGGAGATAGGAAGTGTACCCCTCCGCACCATCCATCCCCTCGCTCTCGTTGTGGGCCGCTGGACCCACTTTGTGTTTTAGATCGCTGAAGTCTGGGGAGGCCATCCTGAGGCTTGAGTTGGGCCTCGACACAGGACGCTAGATCTCCCTTATTCCCCTCCGGGAAGGGAACGTAGGGGTTGGGAGTAGGCTAGGTGACAGGATAGGTTAGCCGAACAAGGAAGATAAAGGGGGTTAGGGGACGAATTAGAGTGGGGAAGTAAAAATAAAAACAAAAAAAAATAAGTTGGGGCTAAATTGGGTTTGACAAATTAAGGGGGTGGGTATAGACAGTGACAGGCAAAGGCGATAGGTGGGAGGGAGACAGTAGGCAGGTCCGAGCCCGCCTTCCGAGTGGCCAGCACCACCGCACTCCCTCCACCAACCTGCACTGCAAGGCAAAGGCCGGCCAACTTCATCGGCAGCTGTGTTTCGCTGCAAGGCCTGCACCGGCCGGATCGTCTGCAGCTGTTTTCTGCAAAGCCTGTGCCGGCCAGTTCGTCTG
Organism: Eptatretus burgeri; assembly: GCF_056783735.1. Taxonomy (NCBI): domain Eukaryota; kingdom Metazoa; phylum Chordata; class Myxini; order Myxiniformes; family Myxinidae; genus Eptatretus; species Eptatretus burgeri. The sequence goes on along the minus strand of NC_140974.1, from coordinate 73,441,800 downwards.
CCGGCTGTGCTTGCC
>NC_140974.1:73424285-73436785 GCF_056783735.1 Eptatretus burgeri | reverse complement strand
GTAGATACACACTTGTTCCGAGCTTTATGGAAGGAACTGAGATTGCCCTCAGTTGGGTTTGCTTTCCATGAGGAAAAGGCAAGTTGTTTCAGGACAACTACCTCGCCACAAGCTTCAGTAAACCAATGGTGGGAGGAAGGGTAGGACAACTGAACACTAGAAGGGATAAATCTGTGCATGAGGCAGAGCAAGTTTCTTTGAAAGAATTCCCAGGATGTGTTGATGTTTGAGAAAGTCGTGATAGGAGATCAGTCTGTAAGTTTGATGGCTGCTCGGAGACCCTGCCAGTCGGCTTGAGTGAAATGCCAGACTCGACGGTGGTGAGGTGGTTCTCTGATAACAGCCAGAGAGATGTCCACTTTGACAAGGACGTGGTAAGAAGAACCGATTGGAGCGGAGGAAGAGCAGCAGATATTGTCAGGGAAATTTGTCAAAATCAGATCGAGAAGAGATGGAGTACCATTGGTTGAGATCCGGGTCGGGAAGTTGACCGATTGAGTCAGTCCCAATGAGTCGCAGAAAGCTTTTGCTGAGGTGCCATGACACGTGAGTGAGGTACCCACACCGAGCCAACTGGCGTGATGACAATTGAAGTCACCACATAAGAGGAAGAGAGAGTTTGGATGAGAATATAGAAGTTGGTCCATGTTTTCGGATAGTGAGGTGTAGATGGAGTCATCACTGTTCGGTGGACGGTACAGTACACATATAAACATGAGGTGGGAGTGGAGGGGAAGCAGAAGCCAGAGGTATTCCTGGGAGTGTGGGGGAGTGAGAGCAGTGCATGGAGAGTGAGGAATAGAGTATTTGATGAAGAGAGCAACACCTCCACCAGGACGAGGGTCAGGTCTGTCATACCGGAGGAGGGAGTAACCGGGGAGAGATACTTGGGAGTCAGACACGTCTTGGGAGAGGAAAGTTTCTGTTAGGCAGATAATGTCTGGTTTGTCAGTGGCAACCTGTATGGAAAGATCTGAAAGGTTTGAGCGAAGGCCCCAGATATTTGAGGTCCACACTTTTAATGAAGAGGTCGGGAGGAGGCTTTGGGTGCAGGGGGTGGAGGGGAAGGGGGAGGGTAGGACAAGGGACGAGGGGGGGAGGTAAGGAGGGTTGTTGAAAGAGTGTGGGGTATTGCAGAATAGCTCGGGGAGGGGGCCGAATGAGGAGGAGAAAAGGCTCTGTGGTGCTGGGGGAGAGGGGGGGACAAGAGACAAGGAAGAAGGAAGTTCAGGATTTGAGGAGGTGGAGTGAAGAGATGGAGGTGAGAGGGCAGTGGAGGGAGGCAGCTTTGTGGATGAGAGGGGGGCAACTTTGAGAAAGATGAGTGTGGGGGATGAAAGGTGGGAGAAAGGTGAGGGGGAATTTTTGAGAGGTGAGAGGGAGGCTTAGAGGGGGAAGAGTGGGATGGTTGCTTTGAGAGTGAGAGTGAGGGGTGAGTTGGCACTGAAGTTGGAAAAAAAGAATGGTTGATGGAAAGCGAACATTCATAGCAAACTGTGGTTTTAAAAAGTTTTAGGTCAGAGATGCAATTTAACACAATTCTTGATGGATGCAATGAAGGCGAATTCAGAGAATGGAGAGAAGAAGCGCTGTCACAGTTGGATTTTTTAGGCAAGGAATGAAGGAGAGCTCGAAATTAGAGCAGTCTGTTTAAATAGCAGAAGAGTCGTGCATTATGAAACAGTAAAGAGTACCACATGTGTGAGAGAGGAAGATGAAGCATTATAAGATCGTTTTTGTTGTTAATATTAATGTTTGAGAGAGTTTTCAACAAATTGGGTCATGGAAGTGTAGAAAAAAAATATTGAGGAAGAAGACGAGGAGGAAGATAAGAGGAAGAACAAGAAGCAGAATCGGGAGAAGGTTCGCGTGTTGTTGGGTATTTTTTTTTTTTTTTTTTTGAGATAAGAGATTAGTTGGGAGAATGGCGGATGTTAGGAAAGTGGGGAGGATGAAAATTGAAGGTAATGGGGAGGATAGAAATTGAAAGTAATGGGGAGAAAAAACAAAACAAACCAAAAAAAACGATCGAACACCGAGTGGAACCGGTAGGCCTCAAACCTAGGCCAAGGCCTTGGCCTCAAACACCCGGTAAGAACGTCGACAAAAATACTCACAAAATAGCAAGATTTTTGAAACAAAACCGAACTCGGAACACACAGTAACATGTCGGTGAGAAAATTAAACGGTTAAAACGGGACAGATAACGACCGGAAACTTATCTTTGAGAACGTCAGCAGAGAGCCCCTAAGGACGCCTCTCGTCGCTCCAAACCCAGAACCGGAAGGGAACCAGACACGTCTTAAGATTTTCGTAGTCGTCATGGCCGCTCCCTCTGGCATGGATCATTGCTTGAACCACTTGCATTATTCTCTGTGTACAGACGAAAATAGCAAGTCGCCTTCACATTGTCGCAGGGTGGGGTGGAGGGGGGAATTATTTTGTGCCCATGCCCTGACCTTGGGTACCCCGAGCAGGTATCCAACATTTGTTGGAGATTAGCCTCGTGTTTTTAATTCTACAATGATCAGATGTACATACACGAACGGAGAATTTCGTTATTTCAGTGTGATTATCTCTGGAATTCATTAACTGCTGTGTTTTTCATCTCTGGTGTGACAGTTACAATTTATTCATCTCTCAAACAAGTTTTCTCCATGTCCTTATGCATTGCCTTCCAGACTTCGAGCCTGATCCCTTTATCCTGGAAGCCTTCAAAACGGACTTTCAGCTTCGCCTTTTCTGGGGCAGTCAGGGTTGCGTCGCAGCTGCACCCGATCGCTACGCCAAGTTCGACCAGATCTTATCGGCCTTGTCTGCCAAGCTGGAACCGTTGAACCAGCGTCTGTCCATGCCTTGCGGGGACAGACCTGAACGGGATGGTGCGGTGTGAGATATTTAATACAAAGATTGGTGTGGGTGGGAGTTGGGTTCTATGAAGGTCTTCATAATCCATCATAACTGCACTCGACTTCCTCTATATCAACTTGTTTCATCACTTTTATGATAATCCTCCGATTTTATTTTTGTGCTCCTATTTCTACCCGTCATTGTCACCTTATCTGAATAACTTTTTCTTGTGACCTTCCCTGTCCACAATCACATCCAATCCATAATGAGGTTCCCCAAAACCATGCCATAAATGGCTATATTGTGGTCAAATCTCCTCGAGGGTTCTGTATGTTCATAATAGTATTATGCGAATATTCTTTACATGTACAAATTAACCTTTGATTTTTCTATTCGCAATTGCAGGATCTTTAGTTTTTGACCAAAAATAAATATCTTTTCAGACCCAGAAGATACTGTAACCATTGAATTAACCTTTTGGGTTAATTTAGACATTTATAGGTTGGTTGGTTGGTAATTTGACAGAAATGAATTGTACATATTTACTGCACTACTTTACACTGTACTTTTAGCACCTTGAATACATCATTGGACTAAATGTTCTCGGCGAGCATATTTTAATGAATCAACAAATGTCAGTCTTCTACTGCTGTTATGATGTGGAAACGCTCGAATGGTTGTGTAAATATGATGTAACCTTTTGATATTTTGTGCATTTTCCTCATGATGGAGAATAAACCAATTTGCTGCTCTTTCTGCACTCGTTCCAGAAGTAGCTGTTCAATGGATCTGTGTGAACCTCATACTGTTGCACTTTACATGTAATATCTTAAAACAACCATTTTCAATACTCAATGCCAAGTGAGCACTGATCTGAGGGTGAGCTACAAAGAAAGATCATGTGACTTGACACAGCTTTTGGTTAGGATATAACAAATACTTATCTCCCTCTTCGAATTCATAATATTGTGACGTCCACGGGACTTGAACAGTCCCGCCAACGTAGAATGAGCCGAAACGATGGAGGCGGTTTATTTATTTATAACCCAAACATGGCGGTTCTAATCGCTCTACCGCAAACGGGACGAGGAAGGTGGCACGAGTCACTTTTCACTGAGTTGATGATGTTTATTTGTTTTTATTATTGACCAGAAATAACAAGACTCGGCAAGAAGAGGGAATTCCGGGGCGATTCGACGGGATGGTGTGGGATCGGGCGTGGGGAAAAACACAGACAATTCCAATGAAAATAGAGATCTCAAACCTTCTAAGGCGCCAAACACACACACACACACACACACACACACACACACACACACACACACACACACACACACACACACACACACCGTAGCTATTTCTGGTGGTCAGGCTGGACCGTGGTGTGGACGCAACTGTCCCTGGATCGGCGTCGGACGAGCTGGCCTTGCTCTCGTCAGGGGGGCAGGAGAAACCGTGGTGCTGTCGACCTCCTGGTCTTGGCCCAAGTCCGCTCACAGCCGCCAGGGAACCAGTTCTGGCGCCAAGTTGCGAGCAGGAGAGGGAGGCAGGTCCGCCCGCCGTTCGACCCCGTACTCCGAGTCAGCAGAACCCCAGAGCCAACCAAGGTGAGGCATGAGGCTCAGCAAGGCTCCAAGACACGATGAAGAACATGATCAAATCAGCACAACAACAAGGACGCTCCCCGCGCAACAGCCTCCCCACCAAAAAAAAAAACGATCTTTTGGTTGTAATCTTCTTCCTCTTCCTTTTTGACCCCGAACAGAACCTTTTTATCCTCCTGCCCTCGTCACCTCCAATCGAGCCATTTATTGGCCCACCGCCGTCGCCTTCTGCCAATCGTGATCACGGGGCGGAGCCATCCGCTGCACTGTCCTGTGACGTCACGGCCAGTCTCCAGAGAATACCAAAAAGGGGTTTACGCAGACACACTTACCCTATCCCGTGTCCCTATCTAATTACGTGACAATTATCATTTCCCCCCTTGAAGAAATGAACATTTACTAGAAAACTTATCACCACTGAATTGCTACTTATTACATCGAGATCCTGATAAACTCGAACAGCATGGCATACCTAATTAAACATCCTAATTACCCTTTGAATGCATACCCCCCCCCCTCAAACGTAACAATATTTACATTTTATGTACAAGGGTTAAGGTTCATGATATAATCTGAGTATGCATTGTAGTTGGAGGGCCTAAACAAACTAGACTGAAGTCGATGGCGCTTCATCACAAATCCCAAGCCTGGTGTTGGCTTAGTGTTTCGGGTGGTGGCTTGGGATCCTAGGGTCCTGAGTTCAAGCCCCGTTGGCCACTGAATTAAAATACACCAGGAGGTTGACTCAGCCTGTCATCCTTCCGAGGTCGGCAAAATGAGCACCAGTGTACTGGTAAGGGGGACACTGCATCAGCGGCATAGCCGCATCCCAACCAATGATGCAACCAGCAGCCACAGGCTGCACTCAATAGAGATCACAAATCCTCACATATGCAATTATGATGTCATAACGAAGGCACCTATGACATCATACAAAAATCACTCATTCCCCATGAGTACTTGCTATGTGCCAAGTTTAAATTTTTTTCCTTGATGTGGTTTCAGAGATACAGAGGTCCAGGTTTTTCCGTTTTTCCAGTATGGCTGCCATACCACGTGACCCATTACATAATTATGAAAACATTCTACATGAGTGGTCGCAGGACTGGTGAAAATTTAGTCTCAATCCGACAAGCTGTTGCAGAGAAAACACAAAAGTTCTGTGCGGACAAACAGACCCACAAAATAAACACACGACAAGACACACAAACAGGCAGAACGATGAACAGCGCAGTAAACTATCGACAATAGTGAGATGAGACATCCTCCACCCTATTCTAATCGTTGGAGGTCATTTGCCCATGGCATAAAGCATGTCCATGCGTCGGAACTAAAAGTGACCATTTTAAAAATGTTCACACAGAGTCGAGGGTCATGGAGGGGCGAGAACACTGAATGGACCACAAATACCCCATTTTCGCATGAATAATGTTGATTGTGTAAAATATGTAGTTTTGTTTTGAACAAGCTACAATACACACTATTTGTTGAAACACGTTTTTGTATTACATTGGTGATTTAAAACAAAATTGGTGTCAGAGCAAGTTGACATGATGTTAAAAACGCTTGTATGAAGCAAATTAGACCACTTTTACATGGATAAGGTTTATTGTGTAAAATGTATAGTTTCACTTAGAACAAGCCACAATACACACTCTGTTGAAAAACACGTTTTTGCATCAGATCAGGGATTTGGAACAAAAAAACGGAGTAAGAACAAACTAATGTGTTGTAAAAACGCTTGTAATTGTGCGAGTTATACCATTTTTACAGGAATATGGTTCATTGTTTAAAATTTATAGTTTACTTAGAACAAGATACAATACACACTATTTGTTGAAAACATGTTTTTTCATTGGAATAGTGATTTGGAACAAAAAAAAAATGGAGTTGCAACAAACCAGTGTTGGAGAAACGCTTTAACTGGCAAATTAGACCGCTTTTGCATGAATAAGGTTTATTGTGTAAAATATGTAGTTTTCCATAGAACAAGCTACAATATTCACTATTTGTTGTAAAACACACGTTTTTGCATCAGATCAGGGATTTGGAAAAAAAATTGTGTTGGAATAACCTAATGTAATGTTAACCAGAGTTGGTGTCAAAGCCACCCAATGCTCGCCTGTTTATACATTTATCGTTTTTAAAAGACTCGTCTAATAATTAATATTTTTTATAAAGCATTGCAGTGGTCTGATCCAAATAATTTTTAAGCAATATATGTATATTGTAATCAGTAACAAGAGCGCAAGTGAGCACAATATACACCCGAACAAGTAGGTATATACAGAATTGTGCTACGACATGGAAAACAGCATCCTGGTTGCCATGGCAACCACTTTAGATGACGAACGTATGTCACGACACACCGTCTCCAGTCTGTACCTATGTACCAAATATGAAACGTGAAAGTTGAAAACTTTGGGAGTTAGAGTGCGGACAGGAACGGATGGAAAACAGCATCCTGGTTGCCATGGCAACCGATTTAGATGACGAACGTATGTCACGACACACCGTCTCCACAGTCTGTACCAATGTACCAAATATGAAACGTGAAAGTTGAAAACTTTGGGAGTTAGAGTGCGGACAGGAACGGACGGAGGGGCAGACAGACAGATAGACAGACAGACGGACGGACGACCGGTATCACATAACACGCCCCGATATATATATATATATATATATATATATATATATATATATATATATATATATATATAAAATAAAAAAGTAAAAAATAAAAATGACCGTTTTTACAGCCATTTTTCCCTGCTGTGCAGGGGTTTGGCTTTTTCTTGAGGCAATGTTTTATGGCCGGATGCCCTTCCTGACGCCACCGATATATATATATATATATATATATATATATATATATATATATATATATATATATATATATACATATATATATATATATATATAAATATAAATATATATATATATATATATATCAGGTGTATAAAAAAGTGTGATAGATCAAAACATTAGAAAGGAAAAAATAACTTGCACCAAAAACTTTAACATTTTCACGCTCACGCTCACGCTGGGGGTATCGCTAAAGCTCTCTGTTCTTCGAACAGGTGAGCTAAAAACGCTTGTATTTGGCAAATTATACCGTTTTTGCATGAATAAGGTTTATTGTGTAAAATATATCATTTAACAATAAAACAAGTTACAATACAAACTATTTGTTGTAAAACACGTTTTTGCATCAGATCAGGGATTTGGAAAGAAAAAACGGTGTTGGAATAACTTAATGTAATGTTAACCAGAGTGGTGTCAAAGCAACCCAATGCTCACCTGTTTATCCATTTATAGTTTTTAAAAGACTAGTCTAATAATATTTTTTATAAAGCATTGCAGTGAAGTCTGATGCAAATAATTTTAAAGCAATATATGTATATTGTAATCAGTAAAAAAGTGTGGTAGATAAAAACATTAGAAAGGAAATAACTTGCACCAAAAACTTTAACATTTTCACGCTCACGCTGACGCTCACGCCGGGGGTATCGCTATAGCTCTCTGTTCTTCGAACAGGCGAGCTAAAAACGCTTGTCATGACGCAAATCAGACCGTTTTTGCATGAATAAGGTTTATTATGTAAAATATATTGTTTAACTTGGAACAAGTTACAATATAAACTACTTGTTGAAAAACACAAGTTTTTGCATTAGATCAGGGATTTGGAACAAAAAAAAAAAAAATTGGAGTTGGAATAACCTAATGTAATGATAAAAACACCTCCCTTGGCAAATTAGACTGTTTTTGCATGAATAAGGTTTATTATGTAAAATATGTAGTTTTGTTTAGAACAAGTCACAATACACACTATTTGTTGAAAAGCACATTATTGCATTAGATCAGCGATTCGTAACAAAAAAACGGAGTGAGAACAAACTAATGTGTTGTAAAAACGCTTGAATTAAGGCAAGTGATACTGATACCGTTTTTTTCAGGAACAAGGTTTCTTGTGTGAAACGTGTAGTTTTACGAAGATCAAACTGAAATACTGTTGCGGTTTCGGGGCTCGTGCTTGCTACGAGGGGGAAGTCCCCGGTTTCTCTCAAACTCACCCAGACCTGAGGCCACCAGGAGCGAATAACTTCACCTCACGGTGGGTTGCGATGCAACTGAGCACGCCAATCGAGCAACCACGAGTCCCAGTGTCCATCCGTCTAATAACACTGGTTTACAAAAAAAAAATAAAAAAATTCTAAGGCAAGCATGTGAATAGGTGTTTCTGACTAATTTTGATATGCTGAATTCGAATTTCTAAACAGTGTTGCTCTATCACCTCTAGTTTTTTTTTTGCTTTCACATATCCCATTTTTATATTATAATGCATATATTTATAATATTATGTGTATTTGTTTTAATTTTTAGATATTTTTGGGTCTAGGGCTATATGTATACATGTACGTACATGTATATCTCAAAAACTAGAGGTGATGAGTGAAAATGGATTTCGTATCTGAAATCAGCACCCCAAAATTAGGTTTGAACACCTATTTTCATGCGTGCCTAAATTTCTTTGTAAACCAGTGAAACCGTTTAACTGGGGGGGGGGGGTCCCGTGGCCCCCCGACCGGGGAACGCACCCTTGGCAAATATTCTACTTACCTTATCTGGTGATGTTGAATGCGGCCGAGCTGTACCGCTAGCACGCACCGGACCCTGCAATCCGAACCGTTGGGAATTCAACCTCCCAAGCTATCTCCATGCAGACAGTGCTAGACCAATGGTGAAAAAGACAGTTCGGAAATGGATTCAGCAAGAACAGGTAAATTTACATCAGTATCAGTGGGGAGCAGGAAAAATGGGGGGGGGGGGGACGGAGGGGAGAGGGAACGCAAGTATTATAATGGCATGGGGAGAAATGAGGGTTAAGCAATTTGTAAAGCAATGACATCAGAGAAAGAGAAAAGTGACACAGAGCAAACTTAACAAGTGCCTTACCTACCACTAACACAGTACATGGGCCCAGCATTCACAACCGAGATGCCCTTGCTATTCAATACTGATGGTGAGAAGGGGGAAGAAAGTCTGAGGTGTCTAGGGTGGGTAGAGAAAAGTGACGTGCGTGTGTATGTGAAAAGGGAAACTGAGAAAGGTGCAGTGGAGAAAAGATGTGTGAGGGGGTAGCTGAAATGTGAGATCCTATCAGATTTGTCTGTCGTGTTGCAGCATTCGGCTGGTTCGAGACAGGCAGCGCCAAAGACGCACAAGAACAATTATGGGGGAAACAAACGGAGCTGATGCCTCTCAGGTCAATGCTGACCAAACATCATCTGGGCATGTGATAGCCATCATGAAGGCTTACAATGGGGTTTAGGGTTGAGGGTTGTGGTTTGAGGGATCTACTTTACAGTGGGGGAGTTTGAGGTTATGTAACTGTACTTAATGTCTTGATTGCCTTACGTGCATGTTGGATGAGGAGACAGAGACACAGATAGACAGATAGACAGATAGACAGATAGACAGATAGACAGATAGACAGATAGACAGATAGACAGATAGACAGATAGACAGATAGACAGATAGACAGATAGACAGATAGACAGATAGACAGATAGACAGATAGACAGATAGACAGATAGACAGATAGACAGATAGACAGATAGACAGATAGACAGACAGACAGACAGACAGACAGAGAGAGAGAGAGAGATTAATGATAAAAGGGACTGTGAGGAAGGGATCGGCACACGCCCACATCAAATGGCTGCCACGCCTTGCCGACAACCTTCCATATGCAAAAAGAAAAAGAGGGTGTGAATCCGTATCAATGCATGTTGGATCCCCCTGACCCATCTAAAGGTAAGGGACTATTCTAAACATTTATTATGGAAATAACTACAGTGAAGGACCGATATGTCATGTGTACATTTACAATAGCGGTTTCTCAAAACCGCAACACACACTATTTGTTGAGAAACACAAGTTTTTACAACAGAATCGTGATTTAGAACAAATGGGTTTAAACAACAGCATGTGTTGTTAAAAACGCTTGTATGTATTAGCAAATTAGACCATTTTTGCATGAATAAGATTTCTTGTGTAAAATGTATTGTTTTGCTCAGAACGAGCTACAATGCACACTAGTTTTTTTTTCAAAAACATGTGTTTCTGCATTAGAGGAGTGATTCAAAACAAAATTATGATCAGAGCGTTATTGTAATGTTAAATACACTTGTACAGGGTGTTTCAAATAAATCGATACAACTTTGACTTCCTGTCATTTCTTCGTTTTTTTTGACCGATACAGTTTTCCTTTTCAGGGTTTGGTGGTGTTATCGTGCTATGTGCTTCCTGGGATTTCTTGTTCCGTAACTCAACTATGCCATTGACAGTGAAGCAGAAGTCAAAAGTGGTGGCTCTGTGGTTATGAGACGAAATCGTATGTCGACACCTGCTGGAGGTTCTGCCGGGAATACGACCTCAGAACACGTGACGGACCCACAAATTGTGCCATTCAACGTATTGTGAAACGTTTTGTGCACAAGGGTACAGCACACAACCAGAGCAAGGACAACAGTGGCACGCCAGCATCAGTAACCAAGAGCCAAGCCAACATCGACGCCGTGCGGGATTCTGCAGTGGACAGTCCCAATAATTCTACTGCCGGCGCTCCTGGGAGCCAGTCATCAAACAGACATCAGTCTGACGTATCCTCATGAATGAACTGAAGCTTTTCCCATTCATCATCATCACTATTAGGCATAAACTGAGTCGAGATGACATGAGAAGGAGACTCGATGTGTGCTCAGTGACAGGATGGAGTGGTACACAAACTGGATCAACCCGATCTGGTTCAGTGATGAAGCCCATTTCCACTTGAACAGTGCCATCAACAACCACAACATTTTTCTGGGGGGGGGGGGTGGGGGGAACCACCTGAGATTACTGAGAGGGCCTAAGGTCACATGCTTCTGCACCTTCAATGTCAGATGGGGAACGCTAGGGCCTTACTGGTTTGAGAATGACAACAGCAGGATGGTGACAATCAACGGTGAGCAATACCAGGCTGTGCTCCAGAAGTTCCATAATGATCTAGCCCAAAAGGTCACCCCAAACCAGCTCAGCATGACCTGGTTTATATGCAGGATGGTGCACCCCCACATACAGCTGGTGACACCATCACTTTCCTGCAAAAGTTATTTAGAAACCGCCTCCTTGCTCTGGGTACCACTCGTGACTAGCCACTCCATAACCAAGACTTGAACCCTCTGGACGACTGGTTCCGGGGAGGGAGGGCTGCCAAGGGCTCGATCTATAACAACCACCCTGTCACACTGGATGATCTGAAGCAGGTGTCAAACAATCTCTATGTAGTGTTACATGCAAATAGAGATTTGCGAAAAAAATCTGCGTTAACAACTACAAATCACTCGTGTGTTGTTAAAAACGCTTGTATTGGCAAATTAGACCGTTTTTGCATGAATTCGGTTTCTTGTGTAAAATGCGTTGTTTTGCTGAGAAACATGCATTTCTGTATTGGAATAACTAGTGCGGGCCTGTAGGTGCGTGCCAGTATGTGCAGCTTCGTTCCTTCACTCTCGTAAACGACGACTGGATTGGGGCATTGTTTCAATTAAATCGGACCAACCGTATCATAAATGGCCATAACTTGGGAAACATACTCAGGTACCCAGCGTCAATTGTGACGTCATATCAAACGAAGAAGAAGAAGAATTGTGACGCCCCCTCTCTCGCCCCCTTCTCTCTTGAATTGTGACGCCCCCTCTCTCGCAACCCCCCTCTCTGGCCCCCTCTCCCCCTCCCCTCTCTCTGTCAATGTATTCACAAATGTCTACCAAGCACAACAATTAAATCAAACGTTGGGAAAAAACAGCTTTCAACCCCTGGGGAAACAGCTGCGGGCTGTAGGTGTGCAGGCCCGTAGGTGCGTGCCAGTATATGCAGCTTCGTTCCTTCGCTCTGGTAAACGACGACTGGATTGGGGAATCGTTTCAATTAGATCGGACCAACCGTATCATAAATGGCCATAACTTGGGAAACATACTCAGGTCCCCAGCATCAATTGTG
>NC_140974.1:73414285-73419285 GCF_056783735.1 Eptatretus burgeri | reverse complement strand
TTATTACAAAAGTATAAAAAACACATTTTACAAAGGAGAAACATTTTTCTTTGGACACAAAAGTTACACATTCAAAAAAAAAAAAAAAAAAAAAAAAAGATTGCATGTGTTAACAAAAGTGATACACAATGTGAACAAACTTTGGTACATCACAGGTGATGAAGGTTGTTGTCAAGTTTCATTGAAATTGTGTGTGTAGTTTTAGAGGAGAGGGGAAATACCTATTTTGGAGGTTCAAAGCCCCAGCAGACCCCCCCGCCCCCGACCCTGATTTTTTTGGTTCATCATGGGTGATGAAGGTTGTGGTCAGGTTTCATCAAAATCGTAAATGTAGTTTCAGAGAAGAATTTGCAAGTATTTGAGGACTGACGGACGGAGGGACGGACGACGCGCCATCCCATAAGCTTCCCGGAACTACATTCAAGGTGAGCTAACAAAACAAATGGCACAACTCAACACCACAAACAAACTACACAAAACATTTTTTAAATTAAATAAATAAATAATTATCCCCGTGTGGGGGTGACGGTCATCTCTATAATGTTTTTTTTTACTATCATAATCGATAAACCGTTGCCAGATATCTCCTAAAATGACAGGTTTTGAAAATGGCGACTTTCACAACTTTCGTGACCTCGTGACCTTGACCCTAACCTCAAATTCGGGAAACAATATGTCGTTGGGCATCACTCATCGACCTCTACCAACATACCAAATCTCATCAAGATCGGAAGTAAAAAGTTTTATTTGTATCGGGAGGTGTTTTTGACCATCTTCCAGGTTACGTGGTGGCCAAACGGGACGGAAATTCAAAAATCTGTCCGGTTAGATACAAGATAATATTTTTTACTCTCATAATCAATAAACAGTTGCCAAATATCTTGTAGAATGGCAGACTAGATAGGTTTTGAAAATGGCGATTTTTATAAATTACGTGACCTCGTGACCTTGACCCTGACCTTGAACCCGGAAAAAAGTTATATCGTTGTGCAACACTCATCGACCTCGACCCACATACTAAGTTTCATCAAGATCGGAAAGAAAAATTGTTGACAGATGGACGGACGGACATTTGATCCGGCTTTATTAGGTCATCTCGGTCGAGATGACGTAAAAATATAGGAGTGATAAACCCTGGGTGCTCACCTGATAAGATAAGCTCACCTCACCAGGAAACCACTGTTAGGTGTGGATAACCCACAAAATATGGAATTGAGTAGAACGTAAATAGTTATGATTTTTTAATGCCATGAACAAACTTTGGTACATCACGGGTGATAAAGGTTGTGGTCAAGTTTCATCAAAATTGTTTGTGCAGTTTTGGATAAGAAAGGAAATGTATATTTTGTGGGGCAAACCTCCCCAGACTCCCTTCAACCACAAATTTTTAATGGTCAAGCTTCATTGAAAGTGTGTGTAGTTTCGGATAAGAAAGCAAATACATATTTTGGGAGGAAACCTCACCTTATACCCCATCAGACCTTGATTTTTCTAATGTCATGAACAAACATTGGTATATCATGGGTGATTAGGGTTGTAGTGAAGTTTCATTGGAAATGTCTGTCGTTTCAAAGAAGAAAGCAAATACATCTTTTGGGGGGGGGGGGCAAGCCCTCCCCCGTAAACTCCCCCTGTCTGCCCCCTCAAATCCCAATTTTTTAATGCCGTGAACAAACTTTGGTGCATTACATGTGATGAAGATTGTGGTCAAGTTTAAATCAGCATTGCATGTGTAGTTTCTGAGAAGAAAGCAAATACCTATTTTGGGAGGCAACCCCAAAAACCCCTTTAGGGCATGTGGTGTCCGTCCCTTCCAGAGTCTCACGGTTATTTGAATCAATATATATATATATATATATATATATATATATATATATAAATATATATAAATATATATAAATATATATAAATATATATATATATATATATATATATATATATATATATATATATATATATATATATATATATATATATATATATATATATATATATATTCCTCATGAAAAGTGTGTTTCTGAGCGGATTTTCACGAAAATATCTTCATTAAACGTGTAGCTACACCTGAAGGTCTCAAAAGTGAAAACAGAAATCAACGAGAGGGGGCGCACTCGGAAGAGTGCAAAACCTCCGCCGCCAATACTGCTGGGTCACTTAAGTGAACCTGATATCCTATTCATTGTAGGTCAAAACGGATCAGACTCTACTGCACCACGATTGAATAAACTAAAGTAGATCGACACGCATGTAGAAATGCCAAAAAAAAAAAAAAAAAAAAAAAAAAAAAAAAAAAAATCGAAATTTTTTTGAAAAAAAAAGTTGCAAAATTTGTTTATTTTTTTTCTCGAACAAATTTTTGGGGGGTTGGAAATCACTTAAAACATGTAGAAATGCAAAAAAAAAAATTCAAATATTTTTCAAATAAAATCGAAATTTTTTTGAAAAAAAGTTGCAAAATTCTTTTTTTTCTCTAACAAAATTTTTTTTTGTGTGGTGGGAAATCACTGAAAACATGTAGAAATGCAAAAACAAAAATTCAAATATTTTTTCAAAATGGCCACCATAGCGGCCATATTGGATTTTGGTCCTAGTCTAAAATCGAATGGCATGATCCTTGGACCATACCTAATCCTCCCACCAAGTTTCGTCGAAATCCGTCCAGGAGTTTTTTCCGTAATACTGTTCACAAACAAACAAACAAACAAACAAAGACAGGGGTGAAAACAGTAACCTCCGTCCATCTTCGAGGGCGGAGGTTAACTAGAACTTAAGACAGCCTCGTTATATGGCATGGAAACAGATGGAAGCCCATGGAAGCTACCCCTCGCTGCAATGCATTCCACACAGACAGAGGATATAAACATTCAATTTTCATAAAACTCGGTGCAACCGAGTTTTAATCAACCTTAGCGACTATGAAAAGTGAAAACAGAATTTAAATTGAACTTAAAATAACCGCGAGAAGCCGTGTTGAAGTCAGCGAACCTCGTGTTGCCCGATAAACAGGGCCAGACGACACAGGTAATGAGAAACTAGTTGGTCGAATTAAATCTTCTTAATAATCCCTATGAAACCCATTATGCATTATAGCCATCCAATGCTTCCTTTTCGGCCATTTGACCAATCGGTCATTTTGCACTTGACCCTGTAACCTTGACCCCGAGGCGAAAATGCGAAAAAGGGCTCAGATGATGTATAGAGAGTAACGAATAATCATCGTGTCAAGCTAGAACTCAATCGACCGAGACGTCTAGGAGGAGATAGCAAAATAAAGATTGTTGACAGACGGACAGACACAGACACACACAGACAGAGACAGACGGACCTGAGGACATCGAACGGTTATATTAGGTCAGCGAGCTGACCTTATAAAGAGTGATTGGCACAGAAGGAACATACAAAATTATATACAGTAATACTTTGTGAAGCAAAATAAAAATCTTATTAAAAAAGGAGAACACAAGCAACAACCACAGCCATGATGACAGCGTCAACTAGGTCACTCAGTGGAGCGCATACCTCCGTCAAGCCGATTAGTTTACGCTTTGTATCCCACTGATGGGCCAAATCTGGATTCATCCTGAACCAAAACTTAATCGCCTTGTTCTTGTCACCGAACAAACTCATCCACCAAGTTTCGTCCAAATCTGTCGATAATTTTTATATCGTGCTACATATTGTTTTAGCCCCATCTCTCAATGGTGAAAAATCACTTTAAAAATTCTTGGATCCACATCTGGATTCAGATCTTCAACAAAATCTAATCATTTCATCCTTGTCACATCCCCAAAGCTCTCCGCAAAACTTTGTCCGTATCCATCCACAACTTCGAGATATTTTGCCCACAAACAAATAAAGAGACAGACAGACAGGAGTGAAAACATAACCTCTGTCCACCTTTGGTGAGTGGAGGTAATCAAACGGAGGACCAAGAAGGAACCCGAAGAAATAAAGAGCAAAGACGTTGTCATCAGGAGGAACCTGGATATGATTTGGGTTTCAGCTTCTCCTCCACAACCCTCAAACCCATCCAGGTGCAGCCAAGTGAGCCTGACAGAAAAAAATTCTGCAATAATTCACCTTTTCTTCGAGAGATAGATAATAAAAGCGAGAAAGAATAAAAGAGATGACAGAGAAGAAAAAGCAAGAATTAGAATGAATAAAGAGAATTGTGAAAAAATTAGAAATACGTATGAAAGGAACAAAGAACAAAGATGTCGGGACAAACCCGAACAGATAGATTTCGGCAGTTACTCCACAAGCTCAAACACAGCAACATGTACAAGCTACCAAGGGGTCCGTCAGCAGGGAAGCACAGTGCACACAGCATCAGGATATGGTACAAACATAATCAAATGGAAGACCAAGAAGGAACCCAACGATGTAGTCATTAGGAGGAAGTTGGATAGGATGCGGGTTTCAGCCACTACTCCACAACCCTCAAAAACCTGACGTGTTCAACAACTACGCGTTATAAAAGATCCTCTTTTTTGCGTTTCATTGCATTTTACATCCTCGTTGCGATTCACAGATAGATATGCAATACGTTTGTGAAATAGAACATACTCTCTTTTTATTAAAGCCATCAGTGGAGCAACAGATATGCACAGACAGTCAAACCTGAACTTTGCTACCTGTAGAGCTTCGAGCAAGTCGTACAGACCAGCAGGCGGAAGTTTTGGTGGAATTTCTGTTCCGGAGCATGCAGAGAGCATGGCCACCTGCGCCTCCATCTCCTCCTCTGTCATGTTCAGTCCCTGGGTACCCACACTTGCATTGAGACAAAAATGAGAGAGACTAAGTGGCCTTGCAGAATGTTTTCACACTTGTTCATCAAGCACAAATAAAATATATTGCCGCAAATCAAAAACAGCATTTCAAACGCTGCAAAGTTGCTTCATATTTACCGGAAAGCTGAAAAATTTTGGAATACAGCAAACTCTTAAATATCGCGGGTTTGAATATCATGGTTTGGACCAATCACGGGCAACTTCAATGTA
>NC_140974.1:73394285-73406785 GCF_056783735.1 Eptatretus burgeri | reverse complement strand
CGTCTGGCCATCCCACAGGCAGATGCCTGGCCCATCCCTATTTCCTTGAGATGTTGATCAATCTGCTGCAACCACGAGGCACGTGGTCGGCCCATTAGCCTCCCCACTCACGAGACTCCCTCGCTGAGAGAATCTGGTGAGGAGGATCAGCATCAGGAAAACGAGCCACGTGTCCATACAGCCGCAGCTGACGCTCACAGACTATGCAGGTAACAAATCTCATTTCAGTCTCTCTCAACAACCGCTTGTTGGACACAAAGTCCGACCAGCGATCGCCAAGGATTCTCCGAAGAGACCCGATACCAAAGGAATTAAGTCTCCATCTCAGGTACCTGATTAGAGTCCAAGTCTCACATCCATGGAACAAGACTGGAAGCACCAAGGACCTGAAACCTCAGATTTTCGTCCTCCCACACAAGTACCAGCAGCACCACACCCCATGATCCAGTAAATCCATGACTCCTCAGGCCTGACCCAGACGTATATTGACCTGTATTTTTATTTTTATTTTGTGTATACCTTGTCGAGGCTCGTATGAGAGCTAACACACAACGCACATCAAGGGGGGCATGAGACAGGAGGGGAGGGAGTGAGAAGGACAAAATAGTGGGGAACAGAGACATTTGGAGATCTGTGGAAGGGAGAGGGATGGGACGGGGAACATGGGGAATAGAAGATGGACATTACAGGGACTTTCAGGAAGGAAAGCAGGGAATTGGAAGGAGGTGGGCTTGGGTGGATTATCGGGTGGAGAAAAGATCGAGGATTTGGATGGGGGATGATAAGAGGTGGTGGTGAACCAGCCGTCTTGAAGGCCTGGAGGGAAGAATGGGAATTAATAGAGTGAGGGAGTTTATTCCAAAGGCGGGAAGAAAGAGGAATAAAAGAGTGAAGGTGAGCAGTGATTCGTGATGTTGGTAGTTTTATCAGAAGGGGGTTGTTGGCGGACCTTGAGCGCCCTGCGGAAATGTGGTGGGGAGAATCACAGAGAGAGCAGGGGGGGGCGAAGCTGGAGAGGAGACGGTAGAAGACAGAAAGACCACTGAACAACCTGCGGTGATTGAGTGAGAGGCCCAAAGACTCAGCCTCATTGCAGGAGATGCCAATGATCCAAAATGCCTTGGTTTCTACAGCGTGAAGCCGAGAAAGGTGGGAGGCAGGAGCACCAGCCCAGAGGGGAGAGCAGTACTCCATTAGGCTGCGGACAAAAGCTTTGTAAGTGGTCAGGAGCTCAGGTGAGCCGAGGAAGGACCTTGCACGACGGAGGATTCCCAGTCGGCGACTGGCTTTGGAGGCGAGGTTTGAAATGTGGCTTTCCCAGGAAAGGTCATGGCAGATAGTGAGCCCCAGAAGCTTGAAAGAAATGACTTCTTCCAGAGGATTGTTGAGAAAGTGGATGGGGCGGTTTTCTAAATGGTCCTTTCGGAGAGGCATCGTGAGAGTGTGAGATTTGTGTGGATTGAAAGACATGTTCCACGTGTTGGACCAGTTTGTGATTTTATCCAGATCAGCAGTGAGGGAAGAAGCTACTGCTTGCCGGTCTGAGGGATGACCGATGGTACGGCAGAGGGGGGAGTCATCAGCAAAGAGCTATGGAAGATTTTCCAGAGAGTCGGAGAGATCATTGATGAAAACCAGAAAAAGAATAGGGCCCAGAACGCTACCTTGAGGAACTCCAGCCTGGGCAGGAAGGGGGGATGAAAGAACTCCATTTAGGGCCACACGTTGACTGCAACAGGAGAGGAAGTCTGCGAGCCATGAGTGGAGATGGCCTTGGATACCATGGGAAGAGAGTTTGGTGAGCAGGGCAGGGTGCCAGATTGTGTCAAAAGCACGTGATATATCCAGGGATACGGCTCGGATTTCCTGTCTGGCATTGAGGGCTTCCATCGATTGTTGGGAGAGCAGAAGCAGCATATCCAGGGTAGAGTGACCTGGTCTGAAACCAAATTGATGATCAGAAATCAAGCCATAAGAGAAGAGGAAGGATTTGATGGCTGAAGCGATGATGGATTCCATAACCTTGCTGATGATTGGGAGAAGGCTGATTGGTCTGTAGTTGCAGGGATCTGTTTTTGCACCTTTTTTGTGCAGGGCAGTGATGTTTGCTGATTTCCAAGCAGATGGCAGATGGCCTTGAGCAAATGAGAGGGTGAATAGAACAGAGAGAGGGTGAGCAAGAGCAGAAGAGCAGGCTTTGAGGACACGTGGTCTGATGCCGTCTGGACCGGTTGCAGAATCTGAGTCGAGGTTTGACAACAAGCTCTCCACCTTGTCAGGAGAAAAGGATAGAGTCCAGGGACAGTTGGGTGTGACTGGTTAAGGTGGGGAGAGAAAGTGATGGGTTTTGGACACAAGATTTAGCTGCAGACACCAAGTTGAGGCATTCAGCTTTTTCACGTGCGGTATCAGCAGTGCTGCCATTTGAGGTAAGGGAGGGGATGGAGGGGGAACATACACCAGAAACAGATTTGATTAGATGCCACCAGTATTTTGAGGAGAGAGAGGTTTGAGAGTTCAGACATGAGATGAGAAAGATGTTGTTTTCTGGCTCTCCTGAGGGTAGATACACACTTGTTCCGAGCTTTGTGGAAAGAACTGAGATTGCCCTCAGTTGGGTTTGCTTTCCATGAGGCAAAGGCAAGTTGTTTCAGGACAACTGCCTCACCACAAGCTTCAGTGAACCAAGGGCGGGAGGAAGGGTAGGATAACTGAAGACGAGAGGGGATAAATCTGTGCATGAGGGAGAGCAAGTTTCTTTGAAAGAATTCCCAGGAAGAGTTGATGTTGGAGAAAGTAGCGATAGGAGACCAATCTATAAGTTTGAGGGCTGCTTGGAGACCCTGCCAGTCGGCTTGAGTGAAATGCCAGACTCGACGGCATTGAGGTGGTTCTCTGATAATAGCCAGAGAGATGTCCACTTTGACAAGGACGTGATCAGAAGAACCAATTGGAGTGGAGGAAGAGCAGCAGATATTGTCAGGGAAATTTGTCAAAATCACATCCAGAAGAGATGGAGTACCATTGGTTGAGATCCGGGTCGGGAAGTTGACCGATTGAGTCAGTCCCAATGAGTCGCAGAAAGCTTTTGCTGAGGTGCCATGGCAGGTGAGAGAGGTACCCACACCTAGCCAACTGGCGTGATGACAATTGAAGTCACCACATATGAGGAAGAGAGAATTTGGATGAGAAGATAGAAGTTGGTCCATGTTTTCAGATAGTGAGGTGTAGATAGAGTCATCACTGTTAGGTGGATGGTATTTACACATATAAACATGAGGTGGGAGTTGAGGGGAAGCCATAGCCAGAGGTATTCCTGGGGGTGTGGGAGAGTGAGGGCAGTGCATGGAGAGTGAGGAATAGAGCAACTCCTCCACCAGGATGTGGCTCAGGTCTGTCAAACCTGAGGAGGGAGTAACCAGGGAGAGATACTTGGGAGTCAGACACGTCTTGGGGGAGGAAAGTTTCTGTTAGGCAGATTATGTCTGGTTTGTCAGTGGCAACCTGTATGGAAAGATCTGAAAGGTTTGAGCGAAGGCCCCGGATATTTGAGGTCCATACTTTTAATGAAGAGGTAGGGGAGGAGGCTTTGGGTGCAGGGGAGGGAGGGGGAAGGGTAGGACAAGGGAGGAGGGGGGGTAAGGAGTGTTGTTGAAAGAGTGTGGGGGATTGCAGAATAGCTCGGGGAGGGGGCCGAATGAGGAGGAGAAAAGGCTCTGTGGTGCTGGGGGAGAGGGGGCACAAGAGAGGGGGAAGAAGGCAGTTGAGGATTTGAGGAGGTGGAGTGAAGAGATGGAGGTGAGAGGGCAGTGGAAGGAGGAAGCTTTGTGCATGGGAGGGGGGAAAACTTTGGGAAGGATGAGTGAGGGGGATGAATGGTGGGAGAAAGGTGAGGGGAATTTTTGAGAGAGGTGAGAGGGAGGCTTGGAGGGAGAAGAGTGGGATGGTTGCTTTGAGAGTGAGGGGTGAGAAGAGCGAGTTGGCACTGAAGTTGGAAAAAAAGAATGGTTGATGGAAAGCGAACATTCATAGCAAACTGGGGTTTTTAAAAGTTTTAGGTCAGTTATGCGATTAAACACATTTCTTGAGGGATGCAATAAAGGCGAATTCAGAGAATGGAGAGAAGAAACGCTGTAACAGTTGGATTTTTTCGGCAAGGTATGAAGGAAAGGTCGAATTGAGAGCAGTCTGTTTAAATAGCAGAAGAGTGGTGCATTCTGATACAGTAAAGAGTACCACACGTGTGAAAGAGGAAGATGAAGCATTATAAGAGATCGTTTTTGTTATTATTATTGTTATTATTAACCTCCGCCATCTTCGAAGATGGATGGAAGTTACTGTTTTCACCCCTTTCTGTTTGCTTGTTTGTGAACAGTATTACGGAAAAACTCCTCCACTGATTTCGACAAAACTTGGTGGGGTGGGGGGGTTAGGTATGGTCCAAGGATCATGACATTAAATTTTGGACTTGGTCCCCCCCCCCCAAAAAACATTTGTTCAAGAAAAAAAAAAAAATTTTTGCATTTCTACATGTTTTAAGTGATTTCCAACCCCCCCCCAAAAAAATTGTTACCCCCACCCAAAAAAAAGAAAATGTTTTTTTCTGCATTTCTACATGTTTTAAGTGATTTCCAACCCCCCCCCAAAACAATTTAGAGAAAAAAATTAATTTTTTTTGCATTTCTACATGTTTTAAGTGATTTCCAACCCCCCCCCCCAAAAAAAATTGTTTGAGAAAAATTTTTTTTTGCATTTCTCCATGTTTTAAGTAATTTTCCAACCCCCAAAAAAATTGAGAAAATTTTTTTTTTTTTTGCAATTCTATATATTTTAAGTGATTTTTAACCTCCCCCCCCCAAAAAAAATTGTTGGAGAAAAAAAATTTTTGCAGCTTTTTTTTTTTCAACAAAATTTCGATTTCTGTTTTTTGCATTTCTACATGTTTTAAGTGATTTCCAACCCCACCCCCCAAAAAAAAATGGAGAAAAGAACTATAACTCTGTCAGCACTGTTGACATATTTAATGAATAAGATATAAGGTTCACTTGAGTGACCCAGCATTATTGGCGGCGGAGGTTTTGCACTCTCCGAAGTGCTCCCCCTCGAGTTAACCTCTGCCACTGAAGATGGACGGAGGTTACTGTTTTCACCCCTGTCTGTTTATTACTTACGAAATCTAAAGATTTCGTAAGTATATTGATGACTTCCGTTTCTGTTTGTTACGAAATCTAAAGATTTCGTAAGTATATTGATGACTTCCGTTTCTGTTTGTTTGTTTGTTCGTTTGTTTGTTTGTTCGTTTGTTTGTTTGTTTGTAGGCACGATAACTCAAGAACGGAAGAAGCTACCAATGTCAAATTATACCAGGTCATTCAGGAGGGTGATGGCTAGTGCTGATTAGATTTTGGTCAAAATCAGTCAAAGGTCAAGGTGAGGTCAAATATTCGATTTTTGATGGTTTGGTACAGATAACTTGAGAACGGAAGAAGCTTCCAATGTGAAATTACACCACGTGATTCAGGAGGCTGATGGCTAGTGCTGATTAGATTTTGGTCAAAATTGGTCAAAGGTCAAGGTCACAGTGAGGTCAAACATCCAAAAATGATAACTCAAGAACGGAAGAAGCTACCAATGTGAAATTACACCACGTGATTCAGGAGGGTGGTGGCTAGCGCTGATTAGATTTTGGTCAAAATCGGTCAAAGGTCAAGGTCACAGTGAGGTCAAACATCCAAAACATTCGATTTTTGATGGTTTGGTACAGAATCATCGTAGAAACTTCTGGGTTGCCTCGCTACCTTCTCTCGAGACAGCTTTTATTAGACAAGGTCAGAGGTCAAGTTGACGATTTTGTAAGTACCAGTCTATGACTGCTTGTTTGTTTGTAGGCACGATAACTCGAGAACGGAAGAAGCTACCAATGTCAAATTACACCACGTGATTCAGTAGGGTGATGGCAAGTGCTGATTAGATTTTGGTCGAAATCGGTCAAAGGTCAAGGTCACAGTGAGGTCAAATATTCGATTTTTGATGGTTTGGGACAGATAACTCGAGAACGGAAGAAGCTACCAATGTCAAATTACACCACGTGATTCAGGAAGGTGATGGCTAGTGCTGATTAGATTTTGGTCAAAATCGGTCAAAGGTCAAGGTCACAGTGAGGTCAAACATACAAAAAATGATAACTCGAGAACGGAAGAAGCTACCAATGTCAAATTACACCACGTGATTAAGGAGGGTGATGGCTAGTGCTGATTAGATTTTGTTCAAAATCAGTCAAAGGTCAAGGTCACAGTGAGGTCAAATATTCGATTTTTGCTGGTTTGGTGCAGATAACTCGAGAACGGAAGAAGCTACCAATGTCAAATTACACCACGTGATTCAGGAGGGTGATGGCTAGTGCTGATTAGGTTTTGGTCAAAATCGGTCAAAGGTCAAGGTCACAGTGAGGTCAAACATCCAAAACATTCGATTTTTGATGGTTTGGTACAGAATCATCGTAGAAACTTCTGGTTTGCCTCGCTACCTTCTCCCGAGACAGCTTTTATGAGACAAGGTCAGAGGTCAAGTTGACGATTTCGTAAGTACCAGTCTATGACTGCTTGTTTGTTTGTGAACAGTATTACAAAAAAACTCCGACGGATTTTGACGAAACCTGGTGGGGGGATTAGGTATGGTCCAATGATCATGCCATTAGATTTTGGACTTGGTCCAAAGTCCAATATGGCCGCTGTGGCGGCCATTTTGAAAAAAGTTTGAATTTTTGTTTTTGCATTTCTACACGTTTTAAGTGATTTCCAACCCCCCAAAAAAAATTTGTTAGAGGAAAAAAAAAAAATTTGCAACTTTTTTTTTTTTTAAAAACATCGATTTTATTTTTTGGGCATTTTCTACATGCGTGATGATCTAGTTTAGTTTATTCAATCGTGGTTCAGTGGAGTCTGATCCGTTTTGACCTACAATGAATAGGATATCAGGTTCACTTAAGTGACCCAGCAGTATTGGCGGCGGAGGTTTTGCACTCTACAGAGTGCTCCCCCTCTAGTTAATGTTTGAGAGAGTTTTCAACAGATTAGGTCATGGAAGTGTTGTAGAAAACAATTGTGGAAGAAGAGGAGGAAGAAGAAGAAGAAGAAGAAGAAGAATCGGAGAAAGGTAGCGGGTTTTTTTTAAGATAAGATAAGAAATAGAGTGATTAGTTGGGATGGGGGACGTTAAGAAAGTGGGAAAGATAGAAATTGAAGATAATGGGAGAAAAAAACAAATAAACACGATCGTACACAGAGGGGAACAAAGGGTAGGCCTCAGGCCTCAAGGATAGGCCTCAAGCACCCAGTAAGAATAAGTTTGACGAAATCTCACAAAATAGCATGATTTTTGAAACAAAACCTAACTAGGAACACACAGTAACATGTAGGTGAGAAAATAAACATTTAAAACAGGACAGATAATGACCGGAAACTTAACTTTGAGACTGTCAGCAGGGAGCCCCCAAGGAGACCTGCCAATGCTCCAAACCCAGAACCGGAAGTCCAATGTCAGGGGCAATATTTCATGTCACACTTGAAGGCATGATGAGAGAAATCACATCCGAGGACCCAAGATGTATATAAATTAAAAACAATCAATATTCAGGTCACATATAATTTGATGGCTCGAAAAGTCAGACAGGCAAAAGGATACATCATTCATGCATTAAGACTAGTTTCAGCATGTTTATTAGCTAAAGATCACTGGGGCCTAACTAGAGGCCGAGCAAGTCAAAACGGCTCGGATACATTCGTCTGTGGGGGTGCGGTAAGCATAGAATGCCTCAAGGACATCAGGTTTCCGCCAAATCTCTCAGTTTAGTGTTTAACAACAGTAACAACTGTTTAAAAAGGTAATCATATATTGGACAAACTAGTTTGGGGTTGTAATAATATTTACTTCCAGTAAGCATGCCCCCATGAAATGCTATGATAAGCTATTTATACACGATAACACGGAGTTTGTCCAAGGCAGAAACCCCCTCAAGGGAGGGGGGCAAATGAAGTCGCTACATCCTCCGTCGTGTGACCCTGAGTCCCCCCTGTCAAGTTTGGTTCATATTGGATAAGTAACAACCGAATGTATTGTGGTCAGACAGACAGACAGACAGACAACAAATTACATATTTTAGTATAACAAGGTGATGGAGCCTATACTTTTAAATTCACATTTTGCTAAACTTCAACAAGGCATGTGTTAACTATAATTGCTTGAAATGTCGAGATGCTACAAGCCCTCACCTCAAACTTTCCTCTCAACGATGGCAACTTTTTCTTACGGCTCGACTTGCCGGAGCGGCCTGGGCCCCCATCCTTCATCCCTGAGGCCCAAAAACGTTGAAAATAAAGCAAGGGAACAAGGCAGTGATGATAGAAAACAATGACAAAGTATGATCAGGTTATTGCAGAATCAGGAAAAATACAAAAGGTGGAAACGACAAAAAAAACACATCACAGGACAGGCAGTAATTAAAGTACGAGACAGGAGGTAAAGGAGGAGAAATCCACTGCTCATACCAAAGGATAATTGTCGCGTTCTAGCGAAAAAAAAAAACTTGAAGGTTTAATGTTTTAAGGTTCAGGATAGAATCCTTGTAAGCTTTGGCGTTCCGCATTTATCGATACATGTTTTTGTGAAAAGTGAAAAAGAGAAGAATTTATTTTTCTTTCAGCATTAAAGGAAAAACTTGGACAATAACAATCTAATAAGATCATCCTCCAGTATATAAAATAAGTGTGTACATCTGAAAAATCATAGGAAAAACAAAAAATATGGCTGGGCAAATCTCCACCAAATTTTGCATACGTGCTGGGGCACACAGGGTCAGGTCAGGCAGGGGCACAAAATAATTTCCCTCTCTCCCTCATGAGGGTGGCTTGACAACTTCAGATTTTCTTGTACACGTTGCACAGTGCAAGTGGGGGGGGGGAAGAGAGAGAGAGAGAGAAGAGAAAAAGAGGAGAAAAGAGGAGAAAAGAAGAGAGAGAGAGAGAGAGAGAGAGAGAGAGAGAGAGAGAGAGAGAGAGAGAGAGAGAGAGAAGGAAAAAGAGAGAGAGAGAGAAGGAAAAAGAGAGAGAGAGAGAAGGAAAAAGAGAGAGAGAGAAGGAAAAAGAGAGAGAGAGAGAAGGAAAAGAGAGAGAGAGTGTGAGAGAGAGAGAGAGAGAGAGAGAGAGAGAGAGAGAGAGAGAGAGAGAGAGAGAGAGAGAGAGAGAGAGAGAGAGAGAGAGAGAGAGAGAGAGAGAGAGAGAGAGAGAGAGAGAGAGAGAGAGAGAGAGAGAGAGAGAGAGAGAAGGAAAAAGAGAGAGAGAGAGAGAAGGAAAAAGAGAGAGAGAGAAGGAAAAAGAGAGAGAGAGAAGGAAAAAGAGAGAGAGAGCGTGAGAGAGAGAGAGAGTGTGAGAGAGAGAGAGAGGGTGAGAGAGAGAGAGAGTGCGAGAGAGAGAGAGAGAGAGAGAGAGAGAGAGAGAGAGCGAGAGAGAGAGAGAGAGAGAAGGAAAAAGAGAGAGAGAGAGAGAAGGAAAAAGAGAGAGAGAGAGAGAAAAAAAAAAAGAGAGAAAGAGAGAAAGAGAGAAAGAGAGAAAGAGAGAAAGAGAGAAAGAGAGAAAGAGAGAAAGAGAGAATTACTAGCGACAGCACAAAATATATTTGCACCAGCTCCCTGACCATCCGCCCGCGCCTCCTCCCCCCCCCCCCCCATCCTCGCCTCCGGGCCGACTCGGAGGGAGCGGGTGGTCCTTGCTGCATCTAAAACGACCAGGACAATCTCTGCCAAATCTTGCATACGGTCTTGGGTATTAAATAACCCGACCTCTCCCCCCCACCCCCACCCTCATACGAGTATGGGCAGATGACTTGCAATTCTTATTTTTAAATCGAGTCATAGAGAAGGGAAACAACAGAAGATGATAGGGTTTCAATTAGGCAGGAAACAGCAAGGAACAGGCAGACATCAGACATGTGAAAAGGATCCAAAAGAGGAGGGTTGACACCAATTAGCATGGGGAAGGATGAACGGAGGTGATAAAGACTTTGGCAGGGAAACAGAAGATTAACTGAGATAGTGGCAACTCG
The DNA here is from genome assembly GCF_056783735.1 of Eptatretus burgeri. Classification (NCBI taxonomy): domain Eukaryota; kingdom Metazoa; phylum Chordata; class Myxini; order Myxiniformes; family Myxinidae; genus Eptatretus; species Eptatretus burgeri. The sequence goes on along the minus strand of NC_140974.1, from coordinate 73,396,687 downwards.
CCACTTTGAAGGAATGGAGGGAAGAACGTGAGATTAGATGGATTCAGGAAGGTGATTCCATGAGTCGGAGAAAAGAGGGGATAAAGTAGTGCAAGCAAGGATAAAGCTTCAATTAAGGTTAACCAATAATGGGTTACAGAATGAAAGCATGATGAGGAGGGGCAAAAGGACAAAAGGGCAGATTGTGCAATAGGTAGGACCAGGTGAAAGGAAGATAAAGAGCAAGAAAGAACCAATCTGTCATGAGACTGATAGTAATGATCTGGTGACTGTCAAAACAAGGCCACCATCCTGATCTAACTGACAAGTGGTATGGGTTATGTCCCCACCCCCCAGGACTCCACCCACCTTCCCCTCGTGGTGTGCCCAGACATATGACCAAATGAACAAGCAACACTAGTACCATAATTTATCATCACAAAATGTATGCCCTTCTCTTCTTCCCAAGCCAGTTTACTTGTAAACAAGTGCAGATACAAAAATAAACCACCAAGTTGAAGAACCAACAATGGAACAATTGTTACAAAAAAAAAATGAAAAAACAAATAATCATCTTAACATTTGCAAAAAGCAATCTTTAACTCCATTTAAATTATTAAATACGTCCTTTCAATATCGGTATCACAATGGGGCCTGACAGCTACAAAAATGTCAAACTCAAAGCGAAGGAACAAAAACAAAAGTACTGCACTGCCAACAATGAAGCAACGAGATGTACACGATAAAAAGAAGGATAAATGGTTTCATTCGTTTTTGTCTGCATTTGAACTTACCAGGAACAGATACCATGATCTGACACTTCGTCAGAATGCTTAGCAGGAAGTCATTGTGCAGATGAACTGCAAGAGAAGAAGGATACTTCCATCATACTTCAGCACATGAATCAAACTTCCACTGATGGATACCGCACCACTTACAACCAATCAATATATTTAAACTAATCATTTCACCAACAGATGTCACATAACAGTCTGGAGGTTGCAGTGACAGTGACAATGCTCAAATCCTTTATTTTTAAAATAAAAAATTATGGACTCATAGAGGAGCAAGTTGATAGTTGGTAGCAGGGTCGCATACTGACAGTCGGGTGGTGGAGAAAGAGAAAAACAACTAGAAAGAGCAAACAGATATTGCAGACCCTCGCCAGAACTGGTTTTGTTTGGTGTTTGTGCAGTTTTGTATGGTGCATTTTGTGAGGCTTTTGTGTACTGGTGTTACGTGATTAATAAGAGACATAATTATAACTGCCGCTTTATAACTGCTGGCAGTTGGTCATCACTGCCAGCAGTTATAACGTGGCATTCTTTGCAACCAAGAGGTCCCGCTTTGATTGGACACCTGACCCTGAGCCTGACCCATGACATTTTTCATTATTATTCAATTGAATTCAGAATGGGATTTAAATACATTTGCTTCAAATCAAATGGAACACCAAATACGTACATTCCTGCATTGGAGTAATCAGAAGGAACCCAAACTAGCAAAAAGCAAAGATGAAGACATCAAAAGGAACCTGGATAGGATTCACATTTCAGCTGCTGCTCCTCTACCCTCAAACCCATCCAGCCACAGCCAGCCAAGTGAGCCTTTAAAAATAAATATATATTTTTAAAAACCCTCAAAAGAACCCAAGTTACCTCTTGGTTAAACACACGTCACCACTGTGGTTAGTTACCTCTTGGTTAAATACACGTCACTACTGTGGTTAAACACACTTCACAACTGTGGTTAGTTACCTCTTGGTTAAATACACGTCACTACTGTGGTTAAACACACTTCACAACTGTGGTTAGTTACCTCTTGGTTAAACACACTTCACAACTGTGGTTAGTTACCTCTTGGTTAAATACACTTCACCACTGTGGTTAGTTACCTCTGCCACTGAATATGGACGGAGGTTGTGATTTCACCTGTTTGTCTGTGAGCAGGATATCTGAAAAAGTTGTGGACGGATTCGGACTAAACGAGGTGGACGAGTTGGTTCGGTGACAAGAACGAGCAGATTCGATTTCGGTTCGAGTCCGGATCCAGATCCGGACTATCAGTGGGATACAAAACGTAGATCGTTGAGCGTGCCGGAGGTACGTGCTCTACCGAGTACCGTTCGAGTTCAAACTAGTTTTGTGTTGCGTTCCGCTTCGCTGGGTCATTGTTTCGACGTTTTATCCGAGTTGAGGTTTAAAAGGGACAACTTTATCATCACAGGCAGGTGAACACGATGTTAGTTTTCTCATGAATATCCTTGTATCTGGAGGTGTTTCGATGAACATCTTGAGACCTGCTTTCTCTGGGCCAGTCATTCAGCACTCGGGTCACATTGAGCAAGATCAAGATGAAGATGCATGACGAGTACCTAGGTGTTGTTATGTTGTGCCTTTACACAGGGAGGTAACAACAACAAC
>NC_140974.1:73199285-73376785 GCF_056783735.1 Eptatretus burgeri | reverse complement strand
TTGGATTCTTCAGATTAATCTCTTTTTAATATTCTAATTTTGTAAATGTTTCTGATGGTTTTGATTTGGTTGAGGAATGAACCATGTTGTAATTATCTACAATGTCCTGAATTAAAGATAACCATTGTTGAGAACTAAGTTGAGTGAATTTTTTTTATATAGTCTCCCTTTTAAAGTGTGATTAAAATGCTCAATAACACCTGCCTTTCCTTCATTAAAGGTGCTGTATAATGTAATAAAGTAAAAATCGATAATATGCGAGAGCTGGAGGTGCCTTCGTGCCAAATGCTACTCCTTCTAGGGTTATGGTCAGATGGTCATGAAAATTCACACTAATCGTCTGGAATACATTGTGCACAAACGCTCGAGCCGGATTTTCGATTTAGATCTTTGTTCACCCACAGCACCCCCCTCGAACTTTGGGGATTTCCGATTTCAAACCGCATTTTCGGTACTTTTCATTCAAATGGATACCGAGTAGTTATCAGTAGGTGGAACTGGATGAGATTTGATATGCATAATCTCAAGGTGATTCCTTATCCGTTATATGACATCCATTTTGCTCTATATCTTATAGTTTCCATGCTCGGCGACCCATCGCCGCCTACCGGCTTGTTTGGCTGTTTGTTTGTATGTCAATCGCCTACAGGTCACAGTTTTCGTCTGATCTTCACGAAACATCACCAACTTGGAGAGTTAGTCATAATCAAGAAGCCTATTGATTTTGAGGTCAAAAGGTCAACATAGGCCAAAGGTATTTACAACCTGGTCAGATTTCTAAAATCCTTAGTTTTCATCCGATTGACGAGAAATTTGAAAATAATTTGCACATCACCTCACTGAATTCAAGCACCAATTATTTTTGAGGACAACCTGGGCCAAATGCTCAACAGATGCCCAAGGTCAACAACTTAAACGTGCGATTTCTAAAATCCTCAATTTTCATGGAATTGACGAGAAATTTGAAGAGGATTCACATATCAGCTAACTGAATTCAACCACCAATGATTTTTATGGTTAAATTTGTTGGGGTTAGGGTTTTGCAGGATTTTGGTTTTGTTAGGTTAGGGTTAGGGTTAGCTTTTTCCTTTTTGTCACAGATGGACATTGCTTTTCGCTTCTTACCCGTCGAGGACATAATTTTTAGCAATAAACCGAACCTAACACACTTTTATATACGAGAAAATGACTGTGGATTTTCCAGAAAGTGTTAGTTTCGTTTGATGAACCAAAAGTTGAGAAGTACTCTAAAAAATGCAACGCTGTCAGTCCTTCCTGAAGGAATGGAACTTGCAGAAGAGATTCCAATTTCTCAGGCAATAACATGCTACCTTATCGATGGTCATGCCCTGGTCCAAGCATTGGGTGAGCCACCTAACTGCCAGACATTCGATGAGTATAGTAAAGTGTACATGAAATCGGTATTCAGGCATTTCTCTGAAACTACATCCCGGATAGACGTAGTATTTGATCGTTATCAGACAACTTCAATAAAGTCTGGTACTCGAGAAAAGCATGCAGGAAAAATCAAACCGATTCGGAAGGTTATCAACCGTGGGGATTTAAGATTTCCAAAGCAATGGAACAGTTTCATAGCTTCGACAGAAAACAAAGAGGACCTTGCTAACTTTCTGAGTCAAAAGCTTGTTGAACATGGAAAGGCTGGCCAGGAGGTTGTTGTGGGAGGTATTGAAGAAGGGGGCACTGTCTTCAGTCCATGGCCAGGTTGTAAACCTTAAAGCAAATCATGAGGAGGCGGACACACGTCTCATTTTGCACACACTGGAGGCCATAAGCCGTGGATATGAAAGGATCGTTGTACAATGCAGGGATACAGATGTCCTCCTCCTGCTCCTTTTTTTCCTTGGAGACAAGTCAGCAGATGTGTGGATGAAGAGTGGAGCAAGCAAATCAACCAAACTCTTCCACATAAGTGATAAGCAATATCCTAGGTTTCCATTCCCTGACTGGATGCGACACGGTGTCATCATTTGCGGGCAACGGAAAAAAGACATGTTGGCAGGTGTACATAAAACATCCAGAACTTCTGCATGGTGTTGGGCGAGACGGAGCTATTGCTGATATTAAACAGTTTGTGTGTCGTGTCTACAAAACTCCAAGTTTTACCAAAGGATGTGACACTGTCAGGCTTGAAGTATTTCAGAAAGGCAAAAAAGCACTGGAAATGCTCCCACCAACAACAGATGCATTGGAACTTCACTTGAAAAGAGCAAATTTCCAAACAAAGGTGTGGCTTCAAGCAGACAAGACTGAGATGGAACTTCCCACGCCAGCATCTACTGGGGCGTGGAAGGAAAATGATGATGGCCAGTTACAGGTGGTGTGGATAAGAAAACCCTCCGTACCTCAGAGTTGTCAAGCATTGATATCTTGTGGATGTAAAACACAGTGCCGTATATCTGCGTGTGGGACTGTGGGTGCAATGGGTCAAAACAGGGGTGCATGCCCGTTTGTGCATGCTATGAAAATGGATGTCTAAATCCACATTCAATATAGCTCTAATCTTCAATGTCGTAATATGTGGTTACATAAGGTGGTTTTCAGGTTTTTAATCATTCTTAATCTCCTTTAAAGCTTACGCGTTAGCTTGAAATGCTTGGGCAGCTTAGGCTTACCTTTGAAATTTCTCCAAATGAATACAGCCAAAACACGATTTATTCTCGTTTTTGAACATTTCTTACAAGAATTACTTACCGTGCTGTACCAAGAGTTACCATGGTGAGTGAAGTACAGCACTAGTACTGGACTGAAATGGTATCTTTTAGCACGATGGAATGTCCGTCAATATTTCAAGGTCAGATGCAAGTAGCCTAAATCTGAAAATATACTCAAATAATGCTAAAATGGGTGTATGTTGATGATCAAGGAGTTTATCAACCACAATCAGGGTATTTGAAACTGGTTTGTAAAGACATTTCATGCGTTTTCTGTCATTTCAACCATTATGGAGATATTCGACGTTTTTGGTTCAGATTTCATGTTTTCCCATAAATTTAGTCAATAAATGGTAAAATACTGAAATTACCGATGTTTTTTTTTGTTCTTTAAGGCTTTTAAATGATAGAACACATTATTCTGGACTTTTTTGGAGGGAAAAAATCTTTTTGCACCCATCTGACCTTTGACCTTGAAAATTTGACCTTGAAGGTCAAAAATCCAGTTGGCCACCGGATGATTCTGAGACCCCATGGTATGGTCTTACATTTGAACACATTGGCCGAAAATCAACAAGCGATGCCATCAGTACTGTTTTCAAGGGTCTTGGCAGGCTGACTAAAGAGGATGTTGTCCATTTCACGTTGGAAGGATTGACCTTCAGTAACCCAGTGTGATCATTCCTGGACCATCTGTGGGTCACAGGTCCGCTTGTGGTGAAATCAATTGCTGACGTTTCTTTTTTTTTTTCATTCATTTAAGACGTTCATGGCGGCGTGTTTTGCATGTTTATGTTTTTACTTTTAAGTGATGTTAAAAGCATCAATAGTCTTATTAATGTCGTCACAAACAGGGGCGGATCCAGAAACAAACAGACGGGGGAGGTGCACTCGGCCAGCGCGGTGAAAGGGGGGAGGGGGGGATCTGGGGAGTGGGGGTCCTCCCCACAAAAGGAGATTACGTGGCACGGCGGATGTGAATTATTTAATTACCTTCCATGACACCAACTCGATTGGTGTTAAAGCAAAGTTGGTGGTGCGACGTCGATACGTTACCTCAGGAGTCACCATTGACCGACGGAGCTCGGATACCTCCGGATCTCGGATGGACGAATCCATTGACCGACGGAGCTCGGATGGACGAGTCCATTGACGCGTTGCACAGGGGGTGTTGGCATAGCACGCGCGTCACCACTGACAACCATGTGGTGGCCCTGCATGGATTGCGGAATACCCTGGCAAATGGCAATAAGAGGCTTTTTTTTGATAATAATGTGAGGATAAACATTCTGGTGAAAACATCAGTTCGCAGCACGCAATGAAAAGCAGGGCGTCCACCGTGCCGAGCGTGCATCATTCTCACAGCGCCATGAACGTGACAGGATTCCCACCGCGGTTTTTGCCATCCGGCACAACAATACAAACAAACAAACAGACAGGCGAGCTCATTGTGTAACTTCGCGGGGCTGTGATTGGCCGACGATCATACGTCATAGCACAGAACACGATCTATTTCCCCCGATTCTGCGATTTTTACATGTTCATTGAGAGGACGTTGAACGGCGCGAAGCCTTCTGTATCTGTCACTGGATTATATCCAATGTCACAGGATATAATTTATGATCGAAAATCTGAAGGGGACGTTCGCCTCCCCGTGCATCCCCTGCTGTGGACCCGCCGGTGAACGGACCCGTCGGCGTCCCACCCGCGAGGATTCCCGCCAAGGGCGCGCGCCCGTCGCTTCATGGCGCCACGGGCCGTGGTCACGTGCGGCTCCTGTTTCGGCCTTCACAGCCCGTTCATTGGGAAGAAGGTTCGTGTGATTTATGGCTTCTATAATTATATTATATTATTATTACTATTTTTATTGTTATTATATTTGTTGTGATAATGAATAATAGACCTTTTCTCTCGGCTTTATTCTCACAAAACTCGTACGCAAATCTACAACAACAGAAATATACATACACTAACACTAACAAAATACACTAACTAGTATAACACAAGTCTGAAGACGACGATGGTTCACGAGTGGTATTTGACGATGTTGATTGTTTCAGAAGTCAAGGATGAGACAATGTGATAATGTTTGACCAAGTTATAAAAATGATCAACATGATGTGCTACGAGTGACAGGTTATTCGCTGTAAAATGTCGAAAACCCGGTTTCGTTCAACAACTTTAAAAATTTGACCTTTGCATAACCTTTAAAGGTCACAAAACAATGTGGTGGACATTAAAATAAGGAAACAGGATACATGCTATAGCTTAATGGAGTTAGTTCGTCGAAGAAGGTCGAAAACCCGGTTCGATTCCCACTACTTTGAAAATTTGACCTTTGTGAACGTCAAAGGTTAAAGGTCAAGGATTATGACCTTTGGTGCAAAACTTCCTCTGGAACATTCCAGGGACAATATAACGTCACATAGGCTATATGGCATTTCGCACTCCTCGGATTATCCATACTTTGATGAAATCGGCGTAAAAACAAGCTTGAAGGGGGCGCCACGGGCAAGGTGTTCGAGATAGAGAAAAATGGTTTCAAGACTTTAGGTGGGGAATGACCTCAAGATTATGCATAAAAAAATATTGTCATCCTAGCTCTCAAAGTTTGGGCGGTCGTATGATTTTTATGTCAAAATTCGAAAATTTTTAAGTTTGTGACCTTGTGACCTTGACCTTGTGACCTTGACCTTGGGACGAAAATGAAAAATCAAGCTCCGTGGGGCTATGCAGGTGCCATTGGGATAACCAAATACCAAAACCCCTGTCAGATTCGACAAACCCCCTCAGAGAAGATGTAAATTGAAATCGGCTACCCCCTAAAAACACACGTTTTTTGGACGTGGCTCTGCCCATAATGGGCGCACCACGCCCATTTTCAGGAAAACACAACTAGATCATGATATAAACCTCCCACCAAAATTTTGTCAGGATCGGATCAAAACCCACGGAGCTATGCTCGGGACAGACAGACAGACAGACATACAGACATACAGACAGACATACAACAATAACGAATACAGTGGTCACTTATTTTTTTTGTAAAAATATTTTTTCGTGAACCAATAATACTGAAGGCAAATACCACATACACATCACATAATAACAAAGTTAAACCCCATACTCTATACCAATTACATTCCTCAGAGTACATTATTGCTAATATAGTATATAACAAACCGATATTGTTTCAGCATCACTTTCCACGGAGTATGTGGTATACATGTCAACACCAGCCATTGACCTTCATATACAGTGCTGCCACATTCACCCAATCACCATTGCCTCTAGTTACAGTACGGCATTTCATTATCACAACAATATTGTGTTGTATTGTAGTGTTACACTTAGGGGTCGTACACAAAAACACATGGGGGACGGGGTGGAATGATGTCACGGGGTGAGGGGGTGGACGTGTCATGGCGTGAGAGGTGGAATAGTGTCATGGGGTGAGGGGGTGGATGTGTCACGGGGTGAGGGGGTGGACGTGTCACGGGGTGAGGAGGTGGACGTGTCATGGGGTGAGGGGTGGACTGGTGTCACGGGGTGAGGGGGTGGACTGGTGTCACGGGGTGGAGGGGGAGTGGAATGGTGTCACGGGGTGAGGGGTGGACTGGTGTCACGGGGTGAGGGGTGGACTGGTGTCACGGGGTGAGGGGTGGACTGGTGTCACAGGGTGAGGGGGAGTGGAATGGCGTCACGGGGTGAGGGGTGGACTGGTGTCACAGGGTGAGGAGGGGTGGAATGTCATTGGGAAGAGGGGTGGAATGGTGTCACGGGGTGAGGGGTGGACTGGTGTCACGGGGTGAGGGGTGGACTGGTGTCACGGGGTGAGGGGGAGTGGAATGGTGTCACGGGGTGAGGGGAGTGGAATGGTGTCATGGGGTGAGGGGTGGACTGGTGTCACGGTGTGAGGGGTGGACTGGTATCACGGGGTGAGGGGGAGTGGAATGGTGTCACGGGGTGAGGGGGTGGACTGGTGTCACAGGGTGAGGAGGGGTGGAATGTCATTGGGAAGAGGGGTGGAATAGTGTCACGGAGTGAGGGGAGTGGAATGGTGTCACGGGGTGAGGGGTGGACTGGTGTCACGGGGTGAGGGGTGGACTGGTGTCACGGGGTGAGGGGAGTGGAATGGTGTCAACGGGGTGAGGGGGAGTGGAATGGTGTCACGGGGTGAGGGGTGGACTGGTGTCACGGGGTGAGGGGTGGACTGGTGTCACGGGGTGAGGGGAAGTGGAATGGTGTCACGGGGTGAGGGGAAGTGGAATGGTGTCATGGGGTGAGGGGGTGGACTGGTGTCACAGGGTGAGGAGGGGTGGAATGGTGTCATTGGGAAGAGGGGTGGAATGGTGTCACGGAGTGAAGGGTGGAATGGTGTCACGGGGTGAGGGAGGAGTGGAATGGTGTCACGGGGTGAGGGGGTGGACGTGTCACGGAGTGAGGGGGTGGACGTGTCATGGGGTGAGGGGTGGAATAGTGTCAGGGGGTGGGGGCGTGGACGTGTCACGGGGTGAGGGGTGGACTGGTGTCACAGGGTGAGGGGTGGAATGGTGTCACGGGGTGAGGGGGTGGACTGGTGTCACAGGGTGAGGAGGGTGGAATGGTGTCATGGGGTGAGGGGTGTAATGGTGTCATTGGGAAGAGGGGTGGAATGGTGCCACCGTCAAGTGCCCACATCAAGCAATAGTGTCTCTCACACTCACACACACACACACACACACACACACACACACACACACACACACACACACACGTAGGAAACAAACAACATAAACCACACAACCCCCCTTGACAAGACCCCCATCAACAGCACTCCGTACACAATCCCCCATCAATACTCAAGCTACCGAAAAGTCCGATCAACATCCCCATACCCCTCCACATCTATCACTTCCAGGTACCTCTCCAATTCTAATTTAAACTTGTCTCCTGTTTCTGCTGCCACTACCTTTCCAGGGAGACCATTCCATGCATTAACTACTCTCTGAGTAAAAGTCCCCGACCATACTACCATCTTAACTCTCCTCTTCTTTACTCTCAGGCTCTGGGCCCTGGTTCTATCACCGTCTACTCTGTTGAATAATTCATCTTCACTTATTTTATTTCCACCTTTCATTATCTTAAACATCTCCATCATATCTCCTCGTAACCACCTCCTTTCTCGTGTATAAAGCTCTGTCTTCTTCAGCAGCTTCTCATAGCTGAGTCACTGAGAGGCGCAACACATCTTGCAAGTGCGGGTCACTGAGGATTCCTCGCAATCTGTTTTTGTTCAAGTTCGTCACGCTGAAGGCCTGTTCACAGACCGAGGCGCTTCCGAAGAGGGAGAGCGTATTTCCTTGATCGCTGTGTGTTTTTCTGCTCGAACGCGTTTGTCGAACTACTTGATATAATTGATGTACAAACAAAGAGAGTTTGTTTTCGCTGGCCCTAAAATCTTTGAAATGGGACCTGAGCTCAGTAGATCTGTGATCAAGTTTGCCGCACTCAGCTGCTTTCTTAGTAGCAGTGCTCTCTGTGAGGATCATTTGTATTCGCCTGGGGAAGTGTGTTCAGGTTACTTTCTATTTTGTGACGTTTTAGTAGATGAAGGTTCAGCTGAAATTCCTTGATGCTGTCATTCAGCCGGTTGATGAGTCGCCCTTTAACTTGCAGTTGCGCATTGAGATTACGAGCAGAGACCCGTCTACGATGGGTATGGGGGACAGGACGGATCACAGGACTCGGTTACGGTAGTTTCTTTGGATGTTTTGCACCGCATTCAACAGCCCAGTTCATATTGGTGGCGTGTCTTGGTGCCCATGGTAGCGTTTGAGTCCGGTCGCTTTAGATTGTTGGCCTTGACACATAGTACCGGATGAGTAACATGAACGATTTGACATATTCATCGTTTCTAATATTACCTCCATCAACAGATTAACAACATGGCAGGATAAAAGTCATAAATGCTGAGTTGAACAAACATCCTGAACTCATGGACTTAGTTCAGCGAAGCACGTCGTCTGGGACCCGGCCGTCGGTTTGCCGCCGAATGCTGCTGATTGTGACGTCGTCGATTCCCTCTTTGAAAATTCGATCTACATTCGATTTTTTGAATCCTCTATCACCTGCGTAAATACATGGAACACATAATGTGACGATTTCGGAAGTATGAACAGAATATGTTTGGAGAAAAGTGTGTTACAAGTTCCAGGCTTACGCCCATTATATTGTTACGGCTGTGGAAATTCGCAAACCACCATTCAGGTCCCGTAGGTGAGATAACTCTAAGTACATGTGTAGTTAGCCCCAAACCCGTTGTTTAGAGGGAATTTATGTGATTCATTCGGGCTGCGACGCTTTGAGTTTGGCGTTTTTCTGTTCTATCTTTATTTTGAATCAACCGCCATAACCATCAAACCACCACCAAAAACTCTCCACCACCCTCACCTCTCTCCTTCTACGGCCATCCCCGCATCACCTGTGAACACTGAGCGTCGGGCTGTCTTGGGCTCGTTCAAGCGATACGCACCGAGCCGCGAGTGCAAATAGCGGCCTTTCCGAGGAAGAATTCGGATCAAGAACGCTACACGCCCACTTCTGATCCATCCAATCAGCAAGCGCGGAGCGGCTTGGCCCCGCCTCCTGGCACGACCGTGTGAAATCGAAATATGCAAATTCTAGGATCAGGGGAGGTTCACGCACTTTTTCCTCCGTCCAATGGACGAGCGTGGCTCCGCCCCCGAGCTCATCCTGATCCGGAAATTTGCATATGGGTTCCCCTGCCGGCCTATAAAGCGCCGAGTGCAGAGTTTTGGCAGAGAGTTTTGGCAGTCAAGTCAGGTTGGAGAGCGGAGTGGAGTCGGGAGGCGAAGGCGTCGAGGTGGTTTCTGCAGTCGGCTGAGGAGAATTGTGGGAGGAGGCCAAAGAGCTCGGGTCCGAGGCAGGGAAGACGGCGGTCGGCGACGAGGTCGCGGTGGGATCGCTCGTCGCGGGACCCAAGCCAGCCAGCCATTCTCCTCCCCCAGGGCATCAACAATTTCTCCCTTTCCCCCACGCTGAGATAGTGCAAAAAGGGGGCCCCGTTCCCACTCCACTCCAAGCGGTGCCAACGAAACCTGCGAAGGAGCACGAAGTCGGGGCACCGCCGGGCAGCCACATTTGCGGCTCGTCACGAGGACGCGGGTAGGACCCCCCCGGTCTCGCAGACCTGGCCGCTCCTGCAGGTCCCGCGCAAATATTGGCCTACAGGCCTGTCTGCCCCCTTGCCTATGAGGGTGGCTTCTTTCCTTTGCTTTTGAGTAAATGTGTGTTGGCGCCGTCTGTGAAGTAAAACTGTGTAAGTGTTGCCGTGTGTTCGCGTATTCGGTCGTAACTCTGCATTGTTGTTTTTGTTTTAAATTGATATACTGTATGTGCATTCTGACTGTTTGACTGTATATGTGTGCTTTTTGTGGGCTGGGTAATAAATGTGCATTATGTTGAATTGTTCCCCATTTCGCTGCGTCCTTTCCTTCGTTTGAATCTCCCTCTTGCTCCACGTAAAGGGTTCGTAGTGGGCTTAAAACGCCCGATAATTATTCGGAACCGTCGAGGCCGACGATAACACCGCTCGGTTATCCCGATAGTACGGAACGGGCCGCCCAAGCGGCTCGTGTCCGGAGTCGACCTGCGGCGAGGTACGATCGCCCGGTTTACCATCCGCGTGGGTACTTAGGTAGGTCGAGTTTGGCGAACAACCCTATCCTACGCGGGTGGCCGATTGGCACGATTGTGGTGAGGTCGAAAGGCCCACCGGTGACTGGCTCCGGGCGATAGTTCCCGGAGGGTCACGACTGAATTGTCCGTCCGGTGGGCGACGTGCCGCGATTCGAGTCATGTGGCCGATCGCACGCCGGCGGGCGTGAATTCGCAACACTGGTGTCAGGAGTGGGATACAAACTCTCCCGTCTCCAAGCTAAATTCACGGGGAATCGGTCCAGGGGTGAGAGGAGCGACCCCCGATTCCCTCCAAATTACGAGCGATTTAAATTAACCCGTTACGAGAAATAAGATGGAGTCTCAAGGCGAGCGGGAGCCGGGGGTATTAGAAATGGATTTAGAATGTATAGAATCCATGGCCCAGAATGAGATCCCCATGCAGGAAATGCTTGTTGTGCAGGACGAACTCCCCCAACCAAACCCAGAGCCCGAAATGGGTGCGGCGGCGGCCGCGGTGTATGACACCTCCCCTTCCCCTCTCCGCCAAAACCCCCCGATCCTTGCCGAATCGGCTCAGCCGAGTGTACCCGACATGGCCCAGCTATGCGCCATGCTGGCAGGAATCAGTGGGGACATGCAAGAAATGAAAACGAAAATGGATGGAAATACGCAACGAATGAACGAAATAAACAAGAAAATGGAAACAAACACAAACGAAATGAAAACGAATATGGAAACAAATGCGCAAGGAATGAAGGAAGAAATGAAAGAACTGCGGGGTGAGATGCAGAACATGGGCCAAAGCCTGCAGGCGGGCATGAAGGCAATAACCGGGGAGCTCAAAATGGCGACGCCACGTGTGGGGACGAACGAGCTGGGAGGGGGTGCAACGGTTTTCAGGCCCATAAGGGAGGCGGGTGAGGACAAGTTAATTCGGGGGACGTGTGAGACGAGACACGACGGCGGAGAAAGTGACGGTGACACGGAGGGAAAAATTAAGTGGGGAGACCGAAACGTGTGAGACGAGACACGAGGTGACGACAAAGGAAATAAAAATAGTGGAGACAAGGGAGATAAGGGAAGAGACGGAAATAACAGAGACACGGGAGGTAGAAACGGTAAAGGAGAGATTACACGATGAAGACGGGGTTAATGACGAGCACACACACACAGAGGTAGTGGAGGATAATGGGGGTGAGTTCGCAGAACGTGTAGGGACCTGGTGCGAGCAGTTGGATAGCCTCCTTCGGGAATGGAGGGAGCCGCTATGCCGCCTTGAAGCGAGTCACGACCAGGTGGGTTCGGTCGTGCTTCGCGGAGTTGAGGGGACGGGTGCTGTGGACAGGTGCACGGAGAGCTTGGGGGGTATAGAGGACCCGGAAACCCTTGGGGTGGCACAAATCCCCAGTGTGGCTGTCCCGGTGTGTGTGGTGCAAGGTGTGAGTGCGCCCCCGTGTGTGGAAGCGATCCCGTGTGTGAGTGGTGTGGTGGCAAGTGTGCCGAGGTGCGTGCTTCCCAGCATGCCGTGTGTGGATGAGGCACCGCATGTGAGTGTCACCGCGTGTGTGAGTGAAAGGGTCCGTGTGAGAGGGACAGTGTGTATAAGAGAGCGGTATGTGAGGGAGATGTCGGTCGGCATGCGCGAGCATTTAGCCGCGTCTCCCGGGGTGAGTGGAATGTCGAGATGTGTGAGCGTCGTAACACGCAGGTGTGCGTGGGTGGAATGGCGACAACAACGGTGACAGAGGGACAAAAGCCGAGTAGCGGCCGTAGTTTCAATGGGGACCGTGCCGGGTTTACACTGCAGCGAGCGCGAGGCCCGTGCCGTGCAACGCACGAGGCCGCCACGTGCTCGCTTGCGGAGTGAAACCCAGTCCGGAAACGCCAGCGGTGGATTTGCCGATCCCGCGGACGGACAAAGTTTAGGCAGGATAACGGATTTGGACCGGATGGGTTCTCCACGCGGGTGGGTGTGTTCAGCTCCAACGGGCAGAGCACATGTGTTTGCGTGGGGAACCCCTCGAGACGTGAGGCTTGTGTTTTTTTTATGCACTGGGTGACCTCATGGCTGCGTGTGGGGTTGGAATCCGACAGGAGGGTGAATCGCTGCCGGATGGTGCCGTCCAAGAGGGACGAGGGACGCGAACAGTTGCCATGACGTCACGCCACAGGTGCGCGGCTGTGAATTGCCGTGCTGGTGCGCAGGTTGTGAGTTTCCGCGCTGGTGCTGCGCATGTGGGGAAAAAAAAAAGGGCAGCCTCGCTTTCGGGTGAACAGGATCCCTGGGCAAGGGGTGGAAGACCCCCTTGGCCCAGGGCACAGGATGGAAACTAGTTAGGGGGAAGGGTTAGCTAAGCAAGACCGGCTCCATGGGGCAGGGGTAAGTCCTCATGGGGCCCGTGGAATGGATTAGGTAGAGGGTTTTAGTTGAGATTTAGGATGGGAAATGATTTTTTTTTGAGGACATGGGCAGACTTGTGAGTGTGTAGAGGGGACGTAGCTTAGCTACGTAGTGTTAAAAGGAACGTGCTATAGTGTAAGGGACGACGTGGGAGCACGAGTTAGTTAGGGGATGCAGATAGAAGGATGGCAGATTTCAGTGGGGAGTGTGTTGAAGAGTTGGTGAGTGAGGTGAGTACATGTGCTTGGTGAGTGAGTGAGGCCAGCGGGTCTGTGTGTATGGAGCGAATGTGGAACGCATGGTGCGATGAGTGATTGGGGGGAGGAGTGATTCCCGCCCAAGGGACCCCGGGGTCAGTGTAAAGTGAGTTAGCTGGGTTAGTTAAATTGACAAAATGGAAGTCGTTTTGCTGTTGGTGGGAGTGTAGGCTCGATACCCATTTGGAGGGGTGCAGGAGCCCTGTTGACGTGCTGGGAGCGTGGCTGCGAAAGGTGAGTATCGCTGAGTGGGTACCCCGGCACCAGGCTAGTCGGCCGTAGTAGGCCAAGGACCCATGGGGGGCCGGGATAGCGTAGTGGGCACGGGTGCGCCCGCATGATGCGGGGGCCCGGGGCGCCATTAGCCGCGTGGGCAGTGTTGTGGGCACGGGTGACCCTCGGAAAGGGGCCTGGGAAGCCAGCCTGCCACTTGAGCGTTTCAGGGGAATTGCCATGGAGGTCACTCCCCGGTGTTTAGGAAGCTGGTAGGCTCGGAGGCAGTGTAGTGCCCGGGGGTGCCATCGTCGGAGAATTGGCAGAGGGTCTTGCCTGCCAAGGGGAGCCACGCGTCCCAGCCATGAGACCGTGGGAGGGCACGGGAAGAAAATTGGGGGCAAGGCCCAAAATTGTAAGGACACCAACACGGGCAATGGGAATCTGGGTTGTTAGAACCAATAGTTTAAGCGCGAGGCGCTTGTTGAAAGCCCCGGGGTAGTTTAAGAGATAATGGTTAGGGTAGATTAGGAGATGTACCCCTCCGCACCATCCATCCCTTCGCTCTCGTTGTGGGCCGCTGGACCCACTTTGGGTTATAGATCGCTGAAGTCTGGGGAGGCCATCCTGGGGCTTCGTTGGGCCTCGACACAGGACGCTAGCTCTCCCTTGTGTAAAACTGTGTAAGTGTTGCCGTGTGTTCGCTTATTCGGTCGTAGCTCTGCATTGTTGTTTTTGTTTTAAATTGATATACTGTATGTGCATTCTGACTGTTTGACTGTATATGTGTGCTTTTCGTGGGCTGGGTAATAAATGTGCATTATGTTGAATTGTTTCCCGTTCCGCTGCGTCCTTTCCTTCGTTTGAATCTCCATCTTGCTCCACGTAAAGGGTTCGTAGTGGGCTTAAAACGCCCGATAATTAATCGGAACTGTCGAGGCCGACGATAACACCGCTCGGTTATCCCGATAGTACGGAATGGGCCGCCCAAGAGGCTCGTGTCCGGAGTCGACCTGCGGCGAGGTACGATCGCCCGGTTTACCATCCGTGTGGGTACTTAGGTAGGTCGAGTTTGGCGAACAACCCTATCCTACGCGGGTGGCTGATTGGCACGATTGTGGTGAGGTTGAAAGGCCCACCCGTGACTGGCTCCGGGCGATAGTTCCCGGACGGTCATGACTGAATTGTCCGTCCGGTGGGCGACGTGCCGCGATTCGAGTCACTTGGCCGATCACACGCCGGCGGGCGCGAATTCACAACAATATTATGATTGAGCTGAGTAGTGATGTGAACAAGAAAAGCAAGGTCAGCCAGACATTTTAAATTTCAAACAAGTTGCACGTCACCTCCCACGTGCTTACGAGGAAATCTTTTATCTCCTCTCGGAGATTAAAAAAAAACGTTTGAGCACTTCTCAACTCGGCCAACGAACTCCCTGGTGGTACGGCACATCTCCATATCCTGCGTCCATTTCTTCCAACATGGATCTGAACTGCTGATGATTAAGTGCGTTTGATCGAATCAAATTTCGGGTTTTTAATCACCTCTTTAAACCCGACGGATATTGCACATAGGTGTTCCTGATGCAAAGTACAACATTGTATTTTCAACTTTCATACCGCTCTCCGGCACTTTATGACGAATGTTGCCAGCCAGTTACTGCAGCCAACCATCGCCGGTGCCCCGTTGGTTGTAATTTCAGCCATTTTGGCCCAAGGTAGCCCTTACTGACTGATCCAACGCCGAAGTTAAACATTCAAACAGATCAACACCCTTCGTGTTTCCGTGAAGTGTCTGCAAGCCAGTCAATTGTCATGTCACATCGAAATCCTCACCCCCACCCCCCCCCCCTTCGGAAAAATCAAAAGCTTTGCAGAATCTGATATACTGTATCTGTACTCTCATCTATCACAATAGAATAGGCAGAAAAATCTTTAATTTTTGTACACACCCGCTCAGAAATGTCCCGAGACATGTCTTCAATACGACGTGTTATTGTATTTCAAGAGAGACTGACGCTAGAGAACCAGTTCCTTCTTTATAACACACAAATTTTCGGCAGCCATTGTCAAGTATTCTTTCACAAGTTCACCGGAGGGGAGGGATTAAGGTTATATTTTAATATAACTGTTTGGTTTTTTTTCTAATATCTGTAATCCATTGGACACTACCGTAAACAAGATAGAGACCACACAAGCCTCAACTCCGTCTTTATTTGTAGTTCTTCTTCCTCCTCCCCCCCCTCCCTCCCCCTCCCCCTTCACTCGATACACATGTCACATCCATTACATATCTATTGAAAAATGATACCACAATACGCTCTCGTTATTTGCACTTTTACCACCCGTACTATTTACCAGGCACTGCAGCGACCCTCGGCTATTCGTCGTAGCATCACAGCGTCTATTATTTATTTACCTGATAAGACACTGTATGTGTCAATTTATCCTACCTACAAAAAGTAGTGTGCCACATGCGTGCTGCATATCCATAATCCAGGTGCTTTTCGGACTGCGGTGCGGACATCTTGCTGCACTCGGCGCTTGAGAACATTCTCATACATATGTTTTTCGTTTAAGAGCATTCTCATGGCATTGTACACAGTGTAAACAAAGCTGGAGAAAGATTTTGAATTGCAAATGTTATCATTTATACATATATGTGTTTTTTTTAATGTCCAGTGTGCTCCCCCTTCTGAGAGCCAACACAAGGTGGCCCGCAGGCCATGGTTTGGGGATCCCAGGTCCAATATACTATGTGCACTGCCTTTCCCTCTTCCACCCAAACAGACACTGCTTCATAGAACTCTAAATTATTTGTTAAACAGGAACTACCTTTGATAAACGCATGCTGACTACCTTTAATTAGTTTATATTTTTTTTAAATGATTCCTCATCTGGTCCTTAATTAATGTCTCCAACACCTTCCCCACAAATGAAGTCAAACTAACAGTTCTATAGTTTCCTAATCCTTCTCTGGATCCTTTCTTAAATAATGGTGTTACATTTGCTACTCTTCAATCCTCCGGTACCTGTCCCGACTCCATCTCACTTACCTGCTCAGCCACCTCCATCAACACTCTCAGGTGTGTATTATCTGTACCCGGAGCCTTATCTTCTCTGAGATTACCGAGCTGTTCCTTTACTTCCTCCACTCCAACCTGGATCTTCTGTAAAAGCCCTTCCTCACCTCCTCGATAGATACTCTCAGCTACTGGCAATTCTCCTGTTCTTGTGTAAAAGTTGAAGTAAAATACCTGTTTAATAAGCCTGCCATCTCACTTTCATCACCAACCACTCTCCCGGTGCTATTGCTCAATGGGCCCACACTGGTCCTAACCTGATTTTTTTCCCCTGATATATTTAAAGAAAGCCTTGCTGTTATATTTAATATTCTTAGCCATGTCCTTGTCATACTCTCTTTTGGCTTGACGAGTTATTTTATTAACTTGCCTCTGTTTACTTCGATAATTATATAAATCTAACTCCAGTCCTGTTATTTTACCTCTACTAATAAGTGTGTGTGTGTGTGTGTTTGTGTATGAAGCATTACATAACATTATCTTTGACTCCCCCTCCCCCCCTCCTCGCTCCTTCCCCTTGCTCTCTCATCCCACCTTGCTCCCCTCGCTCCTATCTCTCCCCCTCTCTCTCTCCTCTTTCTTGCTCCCACCCCATTCTCCTGGAATGTTTAACGATATTTGGTGAGGCGTCGCTCTCCCCCCCTCCCCTTCCTATCTTCCTTTCTCTCACCCTTCCTCACTCCAACTCATTTTCCCTCCCACCCCTCCTCACTCTCTCCCCACCCCTCCTCTCTCCCCTATCTTCCTTGCTCCCACCCCCCTTCCTGGAGTGTATAGTGACATTTGGTGAGGTGTTGCTCCCCCACCCCCTTCTTCGCTCTTCACCCCCTTCAGAGCTCCCCCATTCCTCACCCCTCCTAGCTCCCCTCTCTCTTCCCCTCCCCTCAGTCCTCTTCCCCTCCTCTCAGTACTCTTCCCCTCCCCTCCATCCTTTACCCCCTCCCACTCATACTCTCTCCCTCACCTCCGTCTTATCCCCCTCCTCTCCATCTTCTCCCCCTCCCCTCTGTCCTCTCCCCTTCCCTCCGTCTTTCCCCCTCCCCTCCGTCTTTCCCCCTCCCCTCCGTCTTTCCCCCTCCCCTCCGTCTTATCCCCCTCCCCTCCGTCTTATCCCCCTCTCCTCCGTTTTATCCCCCTCCCCTCCGTCCTCTCCCCCGCCCCTCTGTCTTATCCTCCTCTCCCCTGCCTCTCCGTCTTATCCTCCTCCCCTCCCCTCTCCCCCTTCCACTCCCCTCTCCCCCTTCCCTCCCTTTCCCCTCCCCTCCTTCCTCTCTCCCTTCCTTCTCGGTCCTCCCTCCCCTCTTTCTCCCCCCCACTTAATATGACCGTCAATGAAGCGATGGGTGGTATTTGCTCGTTCCTAATAAATACCTTCTGCTTCTCCTTAATAGCATTCCTAATCTCACGACTCACTCACCCTGGCCTCTTTCTGCTTCTAGTTTTACACCTCATTGAAATGTACTTACTCTGCACTCTACACATTTACTCCTTGAAGGTTTCCCATTGATTGTCCTATTGTTAGCTTCTCCAAATCTAAATCACCCAACTCTTTCCTCAAACCCTCAAGGTTTGCCTTCCTGAAATCTAACATCCTTACCATCCATCCATCCATTGGGACCATACTCTGTACAGAGTGTTGGTGCTGCCGAAGCAGTCTCCTTGGCTATTTGGTACAATCCTGGACAAGTCGCCACTCCGACACAGGATACCAGCAAGCCGGCACTCATTTTGCCGACCACAGAAGGATGACAGGCAGAGTCAACCCCACCTGGTATTAATTCAACAGCCGAGTGGGATTTGAACTCAGGATCCTCGGATCCTAAGCCCACCACCCTAACTATTAAGCCAACACCAGGTATAATAGCCTTACCCTACTATCCTGAACTCTAACCCTTTATAGAATCTTTGCACACACAATGTTATGGACACAATGTTATGGACAAATGCTCCCCAACCTCCACCTCCTCCACCATATTAGGATCGCTATTTAAAAGGTCTAACACTGCACTCCCCCTCGTGGGTTTATCTAAAAACTGGGTTAAAAAGCAATCTTGGAATAAAACTAGGAAATCCTCATCTGCTCTTCCCTTTCCCTGTTCCTGGACCCAATCTATCCCTGGCAAGTTAAAATCCCCCAAAATCAATACTCTTCCCTTACCACATGCCCTTTTGAATTATTCATGCACTCCTCCTTCCTCCTCTTCCTTCACACCGATACACCTTGTAGCCTTCCAATCCTGTCCACCAGTTACTCTCCTCCTTAAACTATGTCTCACTCACTGCAACTATAATCATTCTCCTCGTTATCCACTTTGGATTCAAGCTCTTCCATCTCATCATTTAAACTCCTGACATTGGTATAGAATATGTTCAACTTTTCCCCTCCTGAAATTCTATTTTCATGCCTGGCCTGACTCATCCCAATTACTTCATCCGTTCCTTTCTTAACAGCTTCCCCACCCTCCACTGACCTAAAAAAGCCAGAATTCCTTCCTCAACTCTCACTGCAAGCCTTGCTGTCCCCTTTCTATTTAACGCTACCAAATACAACCCTTTGCTTCGCTGATTGGTCAATAAAGTGTGGGGGTGGGGGGGGGAGAAACAGGAAGGGAGAGAGAGAGGAGAGGCAGGTGTAGGGTGAGAGGGGGAAGAGAAGGCAGAAAGGATGAGAGGAGGGGAGTTAGGGGGGTGGTGGGGAGAGCGACACCCCACCAAACGTTGCTATTCACTGCGGGAGGGAGGGGTGAATAAGAGAGACAGACAGGCAGGCAAACAGACAGACAGACAGACAGACAGACAGACAGACAGACAGCGAGAGAGCGACAGAGGTTTGGGAGGAGAGTGCTGCATTTTATAAGGGGGGGGGAGAAGGGGACAGAGTGAGAGAAAAGGGTGGGGGAGAGAGGGGAAAAAAAGACAGGTGAGTGGTGGAGGTGGGGTGGGCAAAGAGAATGTTATGTGACGCTTAATGACCGAACACGAAAAAAATAAAAAATACAAAAACAAGTCAGAACAGCTGTACACACGACACAACAGAGTTTGTAAAGGAATCCCCTGGCACATCCACAAAAACTTTGATGTTCCAGTTCCAGAAAATTTGTGGGAAAATGAACCAAAAGCAATCACTGAAAACATTGAAGTGCCGCTCACGTACGACCTTATGATCCCATTGGGGGGTGAACATCGAAAACAAAGCGTTGTGACCAGATATCATACTTAGGTACAAAAATTAAAAAAAACAAAAATAAAAAGGGAAGAAGTCATTGCTAATTGATATGTTAATTCGAGTGATGTTGGACCAACGATGCAGAAATCAAGACAATGACCAAATACCAAGACCTCAAGCATGAAGTGAAAAGATCCTGGAAGATGAAGAATGTCAAAGTTGTACCGGTGATGATGAAAAACTTCATGCGAATGATGATGAACAACCTCACAGAGATATTAAAACCCATCCCTGGGAATATCACTACAAACGAACTACAGTTGGAAGGTGTCCAGGGCTCAGTAACAATCCTGAAGAGAGCCCTCGGCACAAAACTTTGAAAACAGAAAACTTCACAAGTTGGTCCATGAATCGACATAGCTTCTCCCATCTCATGGTCTTCTCACCCGACCCCGCCGGCCCGCAACAATATCAAGGCACAGAACACACAATGTCGACCTGTGCTCTGTCTTCACAGCCAGATCATGGCAAACACCTGGTCAGATGTTTTTATATATGTATCGATGTCGAAGTGAGGGGTGGATTATATTGGGAGATCACACAAAAGGTTTAAAAAAGCGATATCCTGTTTAATAAAAAAAAACAATTGCGCATTTTCATCGGGTGAGACACCACACGGCACCGCACAGCCCAACTCAGGCGGAAACGTACGTCTGTCTAATCGATGTTCCCATCAGAGCACGGGTACTTTTACCGAAACAAACAACCAAGCAGGACGTCTCCGGAGGTTTATAAACATTGCGATGTACCCAGCAATCCGTAGCTATGATGAACAGGCATTTGATAATATGAGTGAGGAAAGTGAAAACAACAACTTTATCGTGAAGAGATCTTTGCGGCCTGTTCCAAGTTAAGGCGTGGTTGAGTAGGCCAAAAACATGGCAGCTTCAGACCCCAGCGAGGTTACCCAGGGAACGCCTCAAGACCCAAAGGGCGAGGTAGCCGAGGATCGCCTGATGAAGGATATAATTAAATAAGGCTGTTAATCATCTTCAAAAGGGTTGTTTTAATTAACCCCAACACCCAATTTTCACTCTTGCACTTCCTTGGAGTTTTCTTAGTGTGCATGCAAAGTTTCAGGATGCTAGATTTTATGGTTTTGGAGTTATGGAGGAGACACACTAACACCCTGACTCTAACACACACCCGCTGCCTTTTATTAGTATAGATACCGATGGGAATCATTGTGGAAATACTCCCTTTGTCCCCTAAAAGATTCCCACAGCTTCCTAAATGTAACAGCTTCCTCCCAACACCATTCTTCCAGCCATTGGTTGACGTCTATCGATCTGCTCATAATTTCTGGATTGTTTCCTCATCTTGGGAGAATCCCAGAAAACATGACCTCACAAACCTTTACTTTCAGCCACTTACCCAATATCCTGTAGCTATGCTTCTCTGAGTAAACTTTCCCTTCATCATTCACACCTCGGTATACCACAACCAACTTCTTCCTGCCATGACCCGATACAATATCGTTTACCCTTCCTTCAGTGTCCCTAACTCCCGCTCCTTCAAAACTACACAGAATTCTGTGTCTACGATCCTTCCTGCAGAATGAACAATCTACATATTTAATAATCCCATCACCCACAAAAACTCATTTCACTCATTCCTACCAATTTCTTTTTGTTGCACCTCCACCATTCCTTGCATTCACTGCACCCTCACCAATGCCTGCACTCGCTGCACCCTCACCACCGCCTGCTCCCAAAATGTTCTATTCCTAATTATAGGACTACATGTGGAAGTCCTAATTACCCTCGCCGAAGGAGAGGGTATTTTGTTTCGGTCTGTTTGTTTGTCTGTTTGTTTGTCCGCACAGAACTTGTGTTTTTCTCTGTAACCGCTTGTCGGATTGAGATGAAATTTTCACCGTAAGTGTGACTACTCATGTAGAATGTTTTGATTATAATTATGTCATAGGTGATGTGGTGCAGCAGCCATTTTGGAAAAATGGAAAAATTTTGGACCTCTGTATCTGAAAAAATTGAAACAGCACATGGCAAGTTCTCCTATTGGGGAATAAGTGTGATGTTTTTTTAATGACGTCATAGGTTCCTTCCTGATGGTTACCATACCCAAGGAGTTGCTGTAGCTGTGTCGAATAAGCTGACCCCAATGATAATTGAGGTAACACCGGTCAACAAGCGTATTATGAGATTAAGGATTCGTCACTCCTTAGGTGTCATTTCCCTGGTCTCTGTTTATGCTCCGACTGAGGCGAGTGATCTCACTGTGAAGGATGCATTCTCCGCCACGCTCGAGTCTGTGGTTGATCAGTGCCCCAGACGAGATACTCTTCTAGTCTTGAGGGATTTCAATGCATCGACTGGAACTGATAGGGATGGTTATGAGGTTTGTGTTGGTCCCCATGGGTCAGGAACTATGAACCAGAATAGCACTAGGTTCCTTCACTTTGCAAGAAGTAATGGACTTAGGGTGGCTGGTGCATGGTTTCAGCACCCACAAGCTCATCGCTGGACTTGATATTCCAACGCTCGCGGTGCGGCAAAGGAGATTGACCATGTCCTCATTGACGGTCGCTGGAGGATGACCCAGAACTGCAGGGTGTACCGGAGTGCTCAGTTCCTCAATACTGACCACAGGCTTGTTGTAGCAACTCTAAAGCTGCACCTTAAAACCTGGAGAATGGTACCATCCCAGCCTAGGCTGGATGTTGGCAAGCTCAGGGATGAGAGAGTAGCTGAGGAGTTTGCGAACAGGCTGAGTGGACACTTGGGGGGTCTGGGTGCTTTGTGGGGTCCTGAAGAGTTGTGGAGTGCCTTCAAGACCACCGTCCTTGATGTTGCCGGTGGATGTCTTGGAACTCACCGCAGGGCAAAGAAGAATTTTGTCTCTCAAGGGACACTGGATACCATTGACCAGAGTCACAGGGCCAGGCTGAATGGCAGAGCTGAGCTGTTCAGGGAGCTGAGGCATAAAACTGTACGTGCACTGAGGGTGGACAAGAATCTGTGAGGGGGTAGAGCATCACCTGTGGACAGGTGATTCTCGTCCCGCTTACAGGGGAATTCGCGCATTGCGTTCATCCAAGCCCATCCCTCGGAGCACTGCAGTTACAGCAGGGAGTGGTAGGCTCTTGACAGAGGAGTCTGAAGTGAAGGCCCGCTGGGCCGGTTACTTTGAGCAGTTGTACCGGGCTAATCCCCCAGCTGTCGAGTTGGACGTCAAGGGTGTTACAATCCCTGTTGCTGACCCTCGAATCAACTGTGGTCCACCTTCGCTTGTGGAAACACTGGCTGCGGTGAACCGGTTGAAACGGGGCAAAGCTCCAGGGATCTGTGGCATCCATGCTGAACTTCTCAAGGCTGGTGGAAATGCTGCACTCGTGTCGTTGCATGCAGTTTTGTGCTCTGCCTGGAACACAGGCATCATCCCTACTGATTGGAAGAGGGGCCTTGTTGTTCCTCTCTGGAAAGGGAAGGGTGATCGCCAAGACTGCAACAACTACCGAGGGGTGACGCTGCTCTCAGTGCCGGGCAAGGTCTTTGCTCGGATAATTCTTGATCGGGTTCGCCACCATCTGCTTGAGCACCAGCGTCCAGAGCACAGGCTTTACACCAAAGAGGTCAACGATTGACCGTATCCTTGCTCTTCGGGTCCTCACCAAACGCAAACGAGAGTTTCGGCAGGGGCTGCTTGCAGCCTATGTTGATCTCTGTAAAGCGTGCGATTCAGTGAATCGGGATGTCCTCTGGAGGATTCTTGGTCTTCGTGGGGTGCCACCAAAACTGATCGATCTGATGTCTGAACTCTACTCTGGTACTGAAAGTGCTGTGAGATGTGGTGGTACCATCTCTGACTTATTTCCAGTTGTTACTGGAGTTTGTCAGAGGTGTGTACTGGCCCCCACACTTTTCAGCACTTGTATGGACTGGATTTTAGGGAGGATGTCGGAGAGATCAAGCTGCGGTGCATCGTTTGGGAATGTCAAGATCTCGGACCTTGATTTTGCAGATGATGCAGTCATCTTTGCGGAGACTTTAGATATCCTTTTGGGGGCCCTCAAGGTGCTGAATGAGGAGTCAGAGCCGCTGGGATTACGGGTTTCTTGGGTCAAAACTAAGATTCAGGCTTTCGGTGACATCTTGGATGCTGCTGTCCTGTCTGTGTCTGTTTGTGGTGAGGATGTTAAGGTCGTGGAGAGATTCACTTACCTTGGCAGTGATATTCCTGTCTCTGCTGGCTGTGAGTCAGAGGTCACTAGACGTCTGGGTCGGGCCTGGGGAGTCATGGATTCACTGGATCATGGGGTGTGGCACTGCCGGTACCTGTGCGGGAGGACGAAAGTCCAAGTCTTCAGGTCCTTGGTACTTCCAGTCTTGCTCTATGGATGCGAGACTTGGACTCTGACCAAGGATCGAAGATGGAGACTTAATTCCTTTGGTACCAGGTCTCTTCGGAGAATCCTTGGCTATCGCTGGTCGGATTTTGTGTCCAACGAGCGGTTGCTGAGAGAGACTCGGATGAGATTTGTTACCTGCATAGTCCGTGAGCGTCAGTTGTGGCTGTATGGACATGTGGCTCGTTTTCCTGACGCTGATCCTGCTCACCAGATTCTCTCAGCGGGGGAGTCTCGTGAGTGGAGGAGGCCAGTGGGCCGACCACGTGCCTCATGGTTGCAGCAGGTTGACCATCATCTCAAGGAGATGGGGATGGACCTGGCATCTGCCTGGCGGATGGCCAGACGGAGGCCCCTGGAGTACCGGTGGAAAGTGGACGCAGCGACGCGCTGTTCTGGCACATGCTCTCATACCTGACCTGACCTGATAGGTTCCTTCGTTATGACATCATAATTGCATATGTGGAATGCGGAAAAATTTTGAAGGTCATGTAGGAATTAAATGGTTCACAGAAAAAGAAAAAAAATGTGATGACGTCATCGGTCATGTGATTCAGCAACAATAGTTTTTTTTAAAAAAGCTTTCAAAAATCTTCTTCTCTGAAGTGGCTGAACAGATCGAGGCGAAACTTTACACGTATGACCGCCTATCCACGAGGACAAAAATTTCACATATATGATTATCATAAGTCACATGGTTTGACAGCCATATTGGATTTACCCTAAAACCTATAAAAAATCTTCTCCAAAATTGCTGGACAGATCAAGGGGAAACTTCACACAAATGTTCCCCAAGCCATGGGTGTACAAGTGTGTTAAGGAATAATCGATGGGTCACATGGTTTGGTAGGCATATTGGGTTGAAGAAAAATATTAAATAATGTTTTCTCTGGAACCACTTAATCAATTGATGTGAAATTCCACATTTGTGATCGAGTACTAATGGGGAATACATGTTTTAAATTTCAACTTGATCGGATGCATGGACTGGCAGCCAGAATTATTTAATTTTTTGATTTGGATTCTTTTTTTATCCTGTTTTTTTTTAATAAGGCTCACTTGGCTGTGCTTGGATGGGTTTGAGGGTGGAGGAGTAGCATCTGAAATGCGAATCCTGTCCAGGTTCCTCCTGATGTAACTGAAATGCAAAAATAAATGAAATGAAAGAGAGGTGTTGATTTCCTATCATTTCCTGTTAATACAATCTAGTGGTTGCAGTGGATTAAATACACACACACACACACACACACACACACACACACACACACACACACACACACACACACACACACACACACACACACACACACATACTTCTTTTAGCAATAGATGCAAAAATCTGGTTTTACTGATCTTGTGGCCCCAGACACAAACAAATAATATATTTATATCAGCACTCACAGCCGACCCCCCCCCAACTTTCCCAACAATCGATGACCTTGCAAACCGGTATACATACTGTCTATTATGTACAAATTACTTTTCCTCAAGATCGAACAAATGCATTAAAGAAATCTGTTCTTTCCCACATAATCAAATGGTTGGTATGTTATTACCTCTGTCACCGAAGGTGCACGGAGGTTATGTTTTCACCCCTGTCTGTTTGTTTCTTTGTCTGTCTTTGAGCAGAACATCTCAAAAAGGTGATGGACAGATTCTAACGAAACGTGGCGGATAAGTTGGGTGTTTGACCAGGACGAATTGATTAGACTTTGGTGAAGATCCAAATATGAGAATTTTTAAGTGATTCTTCACCATTGAGTGCTCATCATACTAAAATACACAATTTTCTGTCTGTGTTTTTGACTGTGATACCTTTAGTTATTAAGTAACCAATCTCAAACAAACTTGACAGGACTAAGGGTCACACGATGGAGGTCGTGGCGACTTCATTTGACCCTCCTCTCCAAGGTGTACAGTATATCCATTTTAAGATAGCTAATAATGGCGTTTTTCCTTCGCTGCTTCCAATAACAATACTAGAACGGACTCACGAGAACTCATACCCTCTGCCAGGCTGAACAGTTTACGTGTTGTAGTCAGTCCACTGATCGGCCACATCCAGATCCAGACCTGAACCAAAATCGAATTGGCTGCTTCTTCTTGTCATGTAAACAATTCATCCACCTAGTTTTGTCATAACTCGTCCACAAATTTTTGAGATATCGTGCTATATATCGTTTTTGGCGTCATCTCTTAATGGCAAAGAACCACTTAAAAAATTCTAGTATCCAGATTCGGATCTTCACCAGAATCTAATCAGTTTGTCCTTGTCACACAGCGAGCCTATCCACAAAATTTCATCCGAATCCGTCCACAACTTTTTGAGATATCCTGCTCACAGAAAAACAAGGACATCGTGCAGAACATGATACTTGCAAAATTATTAAAACAAATTTGATCATAAAAAATAGTTGATGGTTGAATTCAGTGACCTGATATGCAAATCCTGTTCAAATTTCAACTCATTGGGATGGAAAATAGAGGATTTAAAAATTTTGACAAAGTTATTGACCTTTGGCCTTTGTTGACCTTTTGACTTAAAAAATCAATAGGCTTGTTGCTTATGACCAACTCTACTATTTAGTGAAGTTTTGGGAAGATCTGTTTAAAATTGTGACCTGTAGGCAATTAACATACAAACAAAACAAATAAACAGAAAGAATAATGCACCCAACCTAGAAATATAGTTGAAAAATCTTTGGTCTTCGCAAGTAACAAACAGGGGTCAAAACATAACCTCTGTCTACCTTTAGTGGCAGAGGTAATTACTGAACAGTAAACCCTCAAATGTCGCAGGGTTACGTTCCTGGACAATGCTGAAACAGTTAAAACCAAGGGCCAATGGGGGAGGTGTTCGGTTTCGGGGCTTTGAGAAAATATAGAGGAAGGCTGGAGGCAGCCAGAGATAGACACATCACCTTTGAAACAAACATCTAAAATGCATATAAAGCATGTTAACATTGAAATAATCATGTAAATAAAATAAATACAATTTAAAACAAGAAAA
The DNA here is from genome assembly GCF_056783735.1 of Eptatretus burgeri. Lineage (NCBI taxonomy): Eukaryota > Metazoa > Chordata > Myxini > Myxiniformes > Myxinidae > Eptatretus > Eptatretus burgeri. The sequence goes on along the minus strand of NC_140974.1, from coordinate 73,349,872 downwards.
AGAGGATTTGTTTTGTGTGGTGTTGGTGTACTTTGTTGTGGTGTATTTTGTTTGGTGTTTGTGTACTGGTGAGTTATGTAATTAATAAGACATAACCAGAACTGCCGCTTTATAACTGCTGGCAGTGATGAGGGGGTACCAAGATGTCCCACTGATGCAACCCCGCCCCGTCTGCTTTGAGCGGACACCTGACCCTGGCCCATGACGTTTATTATTATTCAATTGAATTCAGAATGGGATTAAAATAAATTCAATTCAAATGAAATGGAACATCAAACAGGTACAGTCCTGTATTAGAGTAATCAGAAGGAACCCAAACAAGCAAAATGGAAAGATGGAGTCATCAGGAGGAACTTGGATATGATTCACATTTTAGCTGCAACTTCTCCACCCTCAAACCCATCCAGGCACAGCCAAGTGAGCCTTATTAAAAAAAAAAAACCCAGATTAAAAAACAACAACAAATTCTGGCTGCCACACCATGTGTCCAATCAGGTTAAAATTTAAAACATATTGTTGCGGTGCCAGGACCCGGGTACTGAGACACCAGCTTGTCACTCAGGGGGATTAATCCCCGGTTGTCCTCGGAAAGGCCGGACCTGGGGCCACCGCTCACAATTAACGTTGTGGTACGGTGGGTTGTTTTAGAACCACGAACGTCACCCAGTCAACCACGAGTTACAGTGTCCGCCATCTAATTATTCAGTTTAACTAGAGGTCACGTGGTTACCTGAGCGGGAAGCGCGCCCTCGGCAAAGCACCAATATTATCTGATTAGATTTTAATTAGGGCGGCCGAGCGTTTTAACCGCTGGTGCGTGCTGACGATTTTTGGTCAAATCTGTGGTAATTACCTCTCAGTCTATCTCGGTTCGGACAATGCTAGACCAATGGAAGGAAAGGACAAACACGGACGGGTTGGAAATCGACAAATAATTTATTAATCATAAAATTAATAAATAAAAAGAACTTTTTATTTGCTGAGGTAAATAAAGAATTTCAAAGCAAAATCAATGAAAATGCCAGGAAAGAGACAAAGAGCAGATGCTTTACAGGGGTTGACTTACAGCTAAACACAGACAAGGCTACCCAGCAGATCATTCAGGGGGAGGGGAGTGGGAGAAAATCGTCTCGCTAACCAGAAAGTTGTCCATGAAGCAAAAAACGTTCTGAAATGCGTGCGTGCGTGTCACATCCGTCGCCAGCACCCAGCTTTGTCGTACAGCCTCTCGCAGGGCAGCCTTGAACGTCAGTCCACACACTCGCTCTTTCGTTCATGCTTTTTTATTATCTCAGAACGTATCTCTTTCTCTTCAGAACGTATCGCTTTTGCTTTTTCCCCAGTCTCAAAACGTATCTCCTCACAGAACGTCTCTCTCGCTTCAGAACGTCCCTCTTTCGCCTTTTCCTCTCCCAAACGTCTCTCTCCACAGAACGCCTCTCCTCACAGAACGTCTCTCCTCACAGAACGTCTCTCCTCACAGAACGTCTCCTCACAGAACGTCTCTCCTCACAGAATGCCCCTCACGCTTTCTCTCGCTCGTTTTTATATCCCCGGGCCGTCTCCACGGGGTTCCGTCCGCCCCAAGCTCACCCCACTCCACTGGGGCACGGTTACCATGACGACCCGTGCGCTCTCAAAAAAGGCGGGCGTCAGAGCTCGCGAAAGAATGCTGCTGAGGAAAAACGAGGGCAGGCTTCAGAGCTCATGAAAGAAATGTGTGTGAACGTGTCTGTTGTAAAGAAAAAAGCTTCCCATAAGAGAGGGGATCTATCCTTTACCCTTCCCAACACATCACATTTAAAATCCCACTAAACGTGGGGATGGGGCTAATCTGAACACGCATTTAAGGAAATAACTGTCTGAGTACCTGGATGTGTCGATGCATTCATCAGACCGGATTCTGAAATCCGTAACAATATATTCCCCCATCACTACGAGATCATAATTGTGAAGTATCATCTTGATCAATGAAGCGGTTCAAGAGAATTTTTTTTTTTTCAAGAGAATATTTATTTTCACTCAAGCCAATATGACTGCCAGACCATGTGACATCAATTATTCATGAATACCCTGGTATCGTCTTTGTACGCCGAGGTGTTAGACAAATTTTCCATGCTTGAAATTTTTCGACGTATGCCAGCGTATGACTCACACGTTCTGCATACGCTTGGCCATAAGTTGTAGGCACGTTACGCGATCGTTGACACACGTCGACACACGTTACTTGTAAGTTACTCATAAGTCGAAACACGTCGAGGTAATGATTAGCGTCAGTGTTCCAGACTCCCTGTTTTTTTTTCTTCGGTATGACGGTGATGTTGACACTTCGATTTGTAGTGTGGTTATAATATAATATAATTAATAGTTTGCCGCTCAACGATTTAAATCATAACCGCACTAGAAATCGAAGTGTCAACATCACCGTCATACCGAAGAAAAAAACCCAAAAAAACAGGGAGTCTGGAACACTGACGCTAATCATTACCTCGACGTGTTTCGACTTATGAGTAACTTACAAGTAACGTGTGTCGACGTGTGTCAACGATCGCGTAGCGTGCCTACAACTTATGCCAGCGTATGCGGAACGTGTGTCATACGTCGAGTACGTCGAGAAATTTTCAACATGCTGAAAATTTCTCGACGTACTCGCGTAGACAAAACTTACCCATAACGTATTCGACGTGTGCCAGCTTGGTTCGGCAAATTTTTCATTCGTCGGCATACGCTGGCTAAAACGTCAAGGTGTGACAGCGGCTTCACACTTCGATGTCTAGTGCGGTCATGATTTGAATAGTCAAGCCGCAGCCTATTAATAGCCTACGCCACGTGATCGTCGGCGATACGCTGCCACGCGCTATGCATAAGTTAGACTGTCGTTGGGCATCGGTTGTGAACGCTGACGACACGCTCAGCATTCGTTGGTATAAGTTATCTATATGTGATTAAAACGTTCTGTGTACGTTACTAATACGTTATGCATACTTCCAACACGTTATTATACGCCCAAAACTTAAAAAAACATCAATTGTTCAGCGTACGCCAGCGTTTTACATACATTTTGAGACCTTGCCATACGCTGGCTAAAACGTCAAGGTGTGACAGCCCCTTTACTACCCAAAGTTGTCATTAAATTGGTTCACTTGTGTTTTTTAAGTCATCCATATTCACAGATGTAGGTTGTGAAACATGGATGATTGACTTGAAGTCTTTCTAAAATGCCCAGTGTTACTTTAAGATCTGAGGTTTCTCATTAGAACTGCCCCACGGAAATAAAAGCACTGTGCATAAATGGCACCGCTATCAACCATTGTGTTCTCTTAAGTAACTTCCACTGATATATTTGTCTAATGGATTCCTCGACATTGCTTATAATTGGAAGTAAGCTTCCTGCTCTGTAGTTGACAGGATTTGTTATTGAACCTCCACTGGGAATGGGAGTGATGTTTCCTGACTTCCTGGTGAATAAGAGGTGGTCAAAGAGGAAACACAGGCTGAAAAGTATAAACATAAGAGAAGCAAGAGTGGCAGAACAGGATTTGAGAGCACTGGCTCAAATGCCATCTCGGACTGTTGTCGAGGCTGCACCCTTGCCGCTGCCCACACTTGGTACGCCTTCGCCGTTGCCCACACTTGCTACACCCTCAACACTGCTCACACTCACGATGCCCTCGCCTCTGCCCGCACTCACGACACCCTCGCCACTGCCCACACTTGCTACACCCTCAACACTGCTCACACTCACGATGCCCTCGCCGCTGCCCGCACTCGCTCCGCCCTCGCCGCTGCCCACACTCGCTACGCCCTCGCCGCTGCCCACGCTACGCCCTCACCACTACCCACACTCGCTACGTTCTCGCCGCTGCCCGCACTCGCGACGCCCTCACTGCTGCCTGCACTTGCTCTGCTCTCGCTGCTGCCCACACTCACGACGCCCTCGCCGCTGCCTGCCGTCACCAGGTATGTATTCGCAAGTAATGTGAGGGAGAGTATAAATGATGCTGAACCTCATAATGCATGAAAACCTTTAGCAAGGTAACACAGGTAAAGCTATAAGCTTTTGATAGAGAGTTAGGAAGTGAGATTACATTTTTGGACATAGCTGAAGTTATGGACCCATAGCCAAAGTTGTGGACTGACTGTTGGGGAAGGATGTGGACATAAGAGTTGAAACCTCTATGAGTAATCTGAAGTCAGAAAATCTGTCATTCACTGACAAATTACCAAAGTTCTGACTTTCGGCGAGCAACGATTTAGAAGTTTGCTTTTAAAGTTAAGTGTTGATTGTTGTAGTATTTGTTTCATTCATAACATCCTTTGAAATGCAATGTACAGTATTAATAATAGCCCTTACTATTCAATAATGATGATGATAATAATGGCTATAATGAACAGCTTTCTGAAAAAATGTGTGTGCGCCAGGTATTCGGACGTAGAGTGGGTTGTTGCTGCTTCCCGTTGCTTCTTGGAATTGCCTTCCATCTCATCATATTTCTTACCAGTAATACCTTTGAAGAGTTATGGACATCCTGCATAATTTCCGCATACCCAGTGGGTCACGTTGTCTCGACGAACACTCCCACTGACAACGCACTCCCAAGGCTGCCTTCCATGCTCTTCAGTCCTTCACCTTGCCTTTCTGGTTCACATTCTCCAAGACTTTTGGTGCTTGTGACATGTGCACCCAGCCACACTGCAGCTCGCATGGCCATTCGAGAGTCGTGGGGTCTGTCCTCCCAGGGAAACATGGTGCGGTTTGTATTTGTTCTTGGCCTTTCCTGGTCTTCAGCAGAACAACGAGGCTTGGAGGATGAGCGAGTCTTGTATGGCGACATACTCCAGGCCTCGTTTCACGACACTTATCGCAACCTTACCCTTAAAACCTTGGCAGGGTTGAAGTGGGCCCTGTCTGCTTGTCCTGATGTTGCATTCCTTCTCAAAGTTGATGATGATGTTTTTGTCAACATACCTGCTCTCTTGGAGACGCTGATGGGCAATGAGCAAGGGGATTTTTATCTGGGCCGTATACACGTTGGTGTTCAGCCAATTCGCACCCCGTCACATAAGTACTTTGACCAGGTTTACAAGTTTGAGCGCTACCCACCCTATTGTAGCGGTACTGCTTATGTGCTCTCGACAGAAGCGGCCCAAAAAATTATGACAGTTGTACTGTCAGGGGTTGTGTCCTTGCTGCCAATGGAGGATGTTTTTATCGGTATGTGTGCACGGGTTGCAAATGTGAAACCATCGCACAACGGTCGCTTCGCCGGGGGTAAAAGCGTTCCAGCATGGCAATACTGCTATCAACATGCTCTAACAGCTCACCATGTATTGCCCAGTGAGATGAGGCAGGCCTGGAGATCTGTCGAGCATGGTTCACCTTGCTTTGCCCTGTTTCGGCCTTACGTTCACTTTGGCTGCTCAGTATTGAGCCTTGTTGAAGGGATTCAAAGACATCTCGGGTTGCTGAATGCTGACATGGCTGATGGTGCAAGGAGTCGATAGAGATACACGTGCACACTGTATATAACAACTTGGTCCCATGAGTTATATAGTCAGTCTCTTACAATCAGGGAAGTACTTTTTCAATGAAACTCCAGTTTTCAGGACGTTTTGTTATTCGTATGCAGCACGTGGCTGCGAGTTAGAATCAGTTCTTGCAGGGATGTGAAAGTGCCCTGATACAGTGAGTGCCTCCTGTAAGCTAGAGCAGGGATTTGGAATTCCATCACGGGGCTGGGATCGCCGATACCATAGCCAAACTCCAAATTCCAAATTCCTGCCCTCACCTTTGTCGAATGTCAGGCCTGGCCAGCCATTTCGTGAAAGACTTGGGCCAAGCTTCCTGGGCCAAACCCCATAAGAACTTGGGAATAATTGTGGCCATTAAAATTATAAGAAGGAGGTCATGGGGCCGGCAATAGCTCGCCTACTCTTCGCGAAGGAGACCATATGATCGTTAACGTCCAATAACCGATGTAAGCAGATGGGCCCATTGTTTTAGGTCCATCCGAGGATGGCGCACACATTGATGTCTTGCTCTGCTTACACACCAGGGTGACGGTTTATTGCTGGGTCGGGATTCTAATCGAAGCTGGACAGCTTACAGGCAAGAGTTCCACAGTAATGGTCAACAATGCTAAATGACTCAAACATGGTGTATCAATCTTTGTTTGAAGAGTACCATTAATTCGATCGGGCCGGTCACCTGGTGAAACACGTTTCATATCAGGCCGGTCACCTGGTGAAACATGTTTAATATTGGGCCGGTCACCTGGTGAAACATGTTTAATATCAGGCCGTCACCTGGTGAAACATGTTTAATATCGGGCCGGTCACCTGGTGAAACACATTTAATATCGGGCCAGTCACCTGGTGAAACATGTTTAATATCGGGCCGGTCATCTGGTGAAACACGTTTAATATTGGGCCGGTCACCTGGTGAAACACGTTTAATATCGGGCCGGTCACCTGATAAAACAAGTTTAATATTGGGCCGGTCGTCTGGTGAAACACGTTTAATATCGGGCCGGTCACCTGGTGAAACAGGTTTAATATGGGGCCGGTCACCTGGTGAAACACGTTTAATATCGGGCCGGTCACCTGGTGAAACACGTTTAATATCGGGCCGGTCACCTGGTGAAACACGTTTAATATCGGGCCGGTCACCTGGTGAAACACGTTTAATATCGGGCCGGTCACCTGGTGAAACACGTTTAATACCGGGCCGGTAACCTGGTGAAACACGTTTAATATCGTGCCGGTCACCTGGTGAAACACTTAATATCGGGCCGGTCACCTGGTGAAACACGTTTAATATCGGGCCGGTCACCTGGTAAAACACGTTTAATATCGGACCGATCATCTGGTGAAACACGTTTAATATCGGGACGGTCATCTGGTGAAACACGTTTAATATCGGGCCGGTCATCTGGTGAAACACGTTTAATATCGGGCCGGTCATCTGGTGAAACACGTTTAATATCGGGCCGGTCACCTGGTGAAACACGTTTAATATCGGGCCGGTCATCTGGTGAAACACGTTTAATATCGGGCCGGTCACCTGGTGAAACACGATTAATATCGGGCCGGTCATCTGGTGAAACACGTTTAATATCGGGCCGGTCACCTGGTGAAACACGATTAATATCGGGCCGGTCACCTGGTGAAACACGATTAATATCGGGCCGGTCACCTGGTGAAACATGTTTAATATCGGGCCAGTCACCTGGTGAAACACGTTTAATATCGGGTCGGTCACCTGGTAAAACACGTTTAATATCGGGCCGGTCACCTGATAAAACACGTTTAATATCGGGCCGGTCACCTGGTAAAACACGTTTAATATCGGGCCGGTCACCTGGTAAAACATGTTTAATCTCGGACCGATCACAAGGTGAAGCTTGTTTAGTATCGGACCGATCACATGGTGAAGCTTGTTTAGTATCGGACCGGTCACATGGTGAAGCTTGTTTAGTATCGGACCGGTCACATGGTGAAGCTTGTTTAGTATCGGACCGGTCACATGGTGAAGCTTGTTTAGTATCGGACCGGTCACATGGTGAAGCTTGTTTAGTATCGGACCGATCACAAGGTGAAGCTTGTTTAATATCGGGCCGGTCACCTGGTGAAACACGTTTAATATCGGACCGATCATCTGGTGAAACACGTTTAATATCGGGACGGTCATCTGATAAAACACGTTTAATATCGGGCCGGTCACCTGGTAAAACACGTTTAATATCGGGCCGGTCACCTGGTAAAACATGTTTAATCTCGGACCGATCACAAGGTGAAGCTTGTTTAGTATCGGACCGATCACATGGTGAAGCTTGTTTAGTATCGGACCGGTCACATGGTGAAGCTTGTTTAGTATCGGACCGGTCACATGGTGAAGCTTGTTTAGTATCGGACCGGTCACATGGTGAAGCTTGTTTAGTATCGGACCGGTCACATGGTGAAGCTTGTTTAGTATCGGACCGATCACAAGGTGAAGCTTGTTTAGTATCGGACTGGGCACATGGTGAAGCTTGTTTAGTATCGGGTCGGTCACCTGGTGAAGCTTGTTTCGTATCGGACCGGTCACATGGTGAAGCTTGTTTAGTATCGGGTCGGTCACATGGTGAAGCTTGTTTAGTATCGGGTCGGTCACATGGTGAAGCTTGTTTCGTATCGGACCGGTCACATGGTGAAGCTTGTTTCGTATCGGACCGGTCACATGGTGAAGCTTGTTTAGTATCGGACCGGTCACATGGTGAAGCTTGTTTAGTATCGGTCCGGTCAAATTGGTGAAGCTTGTTTAGTATCGGGTCGGTCACCTGGTGAAGCTTGTTTAGTATCGGACCGGTCACATGGTGAAGTTTGTTTAGTATCCGACCGGTCACATGGTGAAGCTTGTTTAGTATCGGACTGATCACATGGTGAAGCTTGTTTAGTATCGGACTGGGCACGCCTAGTAAGTGAATCGTGTCGTGTTCCATGACGAAACAATGCGTGTGCTCAGGTTTCCGCAGATCATACTATACGAGGCTACAATGAAGCAGCGCTCGTTTGTCTTCACCCAACAAGTACAATTTGAAAGTCTCCATTGCACGTCGTGTAGTCTGTTTTTACCAAACTTGAAGAAAATCTTGACACACTTAATTTTTGTTTATATTGTTACGAATTCTGGCCCGCCAGGCGTGCGAGCGATTGCATAACTCCAATCGCAATCGCGTCGCCCACCGGACGGACAATTCAGTCGTGACCCTCCTGGAACTACTGCCAGGAGCCAGTCACGGGTGGGGGTTTAACCTCACCACAACCCAGTCCGCATTCTACCCGCGTGGAATAGGGTGAATAGCCGAATGTCGATATACCTAAGTACCCGCGCGGGTCGCGTACCAAGGAGTTGTACCACGCCGCAGGTCGGCTCCGGACACGAAACGCTTAAGCAGCTCATTCCGTGCTAAGGGGATAACCGAGCGGAGTTCTCGCCGACCTCGACGGTTCAGATTACTTGCTGGGTGTCTAAACCCACTACCAATCCCTTCCGTGATGCAAGATGGCACTTTCAAATGAAGGAAAGGACGCAACGAAACGGGTCACAATTTAACAAGCACTTTTATTTCACACACACACAAGGCAAGCACGTATTCACAGCCATACAGTAAGAATGCACATATAACAGTCAAAGTAATGAAAGCAACACAGAGCTACAACCGAATAAAGCAATGTACAAGCACTTATTCAGGTTTACTTAAAAGAATGGCGCCACACACACATTTACACAAAAAGCAAATAAAAGCCACCCTCATAGGCAAGGGGGCAGACATGTCCGTGGACCAAATGTACGTGGGACCTGGGTGAGCGGCCAGGTCCACGAGACCGAAGGGGTCTTACCCGCGCCCTCGTGGGGCGATGGCAGGCTAACCGCAATGTCAGCGTAACGTGCCTGACTCCGTGCCCCTGGCATGGTCGGTGAGCTCCTTTAGGCGTGCGTTGCGCAGGCACATGTTGGTCGGTCGACACCACGGTTGGGGTGAGGAACGGACGGGGTTACCGGCGCTATCTCAGCGCGGATGGGGGGAATTGTTGATCCACGGGGTGGAGAGAGGGGAATGGCGGACGCTCCGTCCCGCTAGCGGGGCCTTGGGACCGCACCGACTCCGGCGAACTCTCGCCCCTGAGCCCTCTTCCGCATCCCTGCTTCACTCCACGACTCGTCCCTCGACCTCAACTCCGAGTTCCGTCCCCTTCGCCGTCCAATTCCCACAAACACACGACTCAGACTCCACGACTTCGACCACGACCCAACAACGACAACCTCGACGACGACTTCCGTCTTCACTCGACAAGCCGCGAGTCGCCTTGTGCTCGCGTCTTTATAGACCAGGGGAGGAGCGTGTATGTAAATTTGTAGGATCAAATCGCGCTTGGAGGCGGGGCCACGCCACCCGATGTTCAGCCATTGGTCGGGCAAAAAGGGGGCGTGAGCCTCTCTTGATCCGAATTTCCTCCTAAAAGGAATCCACATGCATCGTGCTTGGGGGCGGGGCCACACCGCCCGACGCTCGCCCATTGGATGGAGGAAAAGGGGCGTGAACCTCCCCTGATCCGATTTCCTCTCCCGTAAAGGCATCCATTTGTACTCGCGGCTCGACGCATTCGGAAACAATCACCGAACGGGCCCTGGACAGCAAGACGTTCGGTGTTGACAGGTGGTGTGGTGGATGGTTGTGGAAGGAGAAAGGTGAAGGTAGTGGGGGGTTTGCTGTGGTGGTTTGGTTGTTGGCGGGCGTCTTTTGAGAATGGGGGTGAGGAAATGCTTGCGGGGTGGGGTTGTGGAGGTGAAGGTAGTGGCGGTTTGGTGTAGTTGTTCGGGGGCGTTGTTGCTGGTGGCGATTTGGTTGTTGGGGGGTGATTGGTCCAAAATAATGATAGATAAAGAAAAATGGCTAACTCAAAGCGTCGCAGCCCGGATGAATCACACATATTCCCTCTAAACAACGGGTGTGGACTAACTACACATGAACTTATCGATATATCTAACCTGAGGACCTTTCGGGTGTATTGCAAATTTCCACAGCCGTAACAATATATTTAAAAAGAGAAGAATTACGACTTGCTTTGTGTTCAAAATAACAAAAGAATTTAACTCTACCTTCAGTGAATGGGAGCAGAAACTGCAGGCTTTTCTTACCAAGGTGGACATCACCTGTCCGGGAAGGTGATTTTAACAAAACTAAATCTGACCATCTGCGTGTTGCAGTCACGTGATTTACTAAACACACCCACACTTCCTCCTTGGGGGGGGGGGGGGATTGCTACCACCAGAAACGATGCTTGCACAGCAGTTGGAGAAAACCACTCGTGGTCGAAACCTCATCCTTACCTATGGGTAATAATATGAGGTGCTGGTGGTGGTGCCTTCGTTTAAAAAATATTAGGCGTGTCGACTCGTCGCTTCAAATGACAGCATGTTGTACTTCATGAAGACATTGCATGTCTGTCTACCTGTGAATCTCGATGGGGATGTAAAATCAAGCGAAACTCGTGCGAAAAAAGGATCTTTCATAACATGTGCCTGTTGCTGCTGTCATGGTGGTCGTTTGTGTGCTCCTTCTGTGTACTTTTATATAAATATTTTTTTATTGCTTCGAGAAGTACAGGTTTTGGGCAGAGAAGCGGGAGATTATAAAAACCGATCTCTGTAATGTCAACATCATCACAACTTTTCTGACTGATCAACTAGTTACTCAGGTTCCTCAAGTTAATGAGGCCAGTTGGTTTCAACAAGATGGCACGACGTCTCATATCGCAGGATGTTGGGAAAATAATACGATAGCAGGATCCCTTTAGAAGGACCCAGAAGGAGCGAGGCTTGTGGAAGAGGAACCGTTGCATTAAGCTCTAATTACTGCTTCTTCTTCTTCATTTCCGGAAATACGTGCTTTTAAAACGGGCATGGTTATGATTAAACAGACATAAATTTATGTTCCAAGTAATTAGGTCATTAGCTTACAAACTGTACCATTTTTATTATTCTACGACGACAAGTCCTGCTTCTTCTTCTTCTTCTTCTTCTTCTTCTTCTTCTTCTTCTTCTTCTTCTTCTTCTTCTTCTTCTTCTTCTTCTTCACGTCACAAACTGACAGATGGCGTCTCCTTTTACTCATAGGTTTTAAATCCATCGTCGTTGTCATTCAGCACTTTATGACATGTTTCGTGCCTCAGATTGATATGACCAACAAAAGTTTGTATTTGAAAATCTAATTACTGTGTTTCTTCACAGTTACATTCCAAAACAATGCATGTTATTTATGTAGTACTTATGATGTACATGTTATATCGCTGTATGTGTTTCCTACATGTCGCTGTGTCCATTAAAAGACAATTTGGATTTTGGAACCCTTTTCCTTAAGTATAACCCACATAATGTACATGGCTGTATAATCACAGTGCTCTTTACTGTTAACAAATGCCGATTCCTGTATCCATATAAACGAATGTTTTTGTTGTTGTTTTATATGAGGTCGAGGCTCATGGAAGAGCTGGAACACAATGGGGAAACATCTGAACGGTAGGGTATACGGACGCAATGGAGGGGGTGGAGAGTTGAAAAATGAGGGGGTGGAGGACACTGGGGGGATAAGTTCGACACAAGTTTAAATGCAGCACGAAGAGCATGGGGGAAACTGGGGATGGAACGAAAACGAAAAGGAAGGTGGGGAATAAGGGGAGAAAACATAATGACATGGAAAGGAAGGGGAGGTCTTGAGAGTTGATGAGGGTATAAAAGATCATGGGTATGGATTATGCGATGACTTGATACAAGGAGATGGTGAGCAGCTGCCATGAAGCCCTGGAGGGAAGAATGAGATTGATCAGACGGGAAGTTGGTTCCACAGCCAAGAGAAAATAGCATTGAGCATGGATTTTCGGAGTATCACCAGACATTGATTACTCATATGCCTGGTGTTGGCTTCATCGCTTGGGTGGTGGGCTTGGGATCTTCGGATCTTGAGTTCAAATCCCACTCGACTGACGAATTAATACCGGGTGGGGTAAACTCTGCCTGTCATCCTTCCGAGGTTGGAAAATAAGTGCCAGCTTGCTGGTATCCTGTGTCGGAGTGGCGATCCATCCAGGATTGTGCCCAATAGGCCAGGAGACTACTTAGGCAGCACCAACGCTTTGCACAGAGTATGGTCCCAATGGATGGATGGATGATTACTCACACTGTGTGTGCACCCTTGAGGAGCCTGGGTGGACAGCATGGAAAGGGCAGTGCTCATTTCACATGGAACCATTTCTACTAAAAGCTATACAGTATACGCCGATGTGCTCATGCTGTAAGTTGTGTGGCTTCAGCCATATACATAGCCTGGTGTTGGCTTAGTGGTTAGGGTGGCGGCTTGGGATCCTAGGGTCCTGAGTTCAAGCCCCATTGGCCGCTGAATTAAAAAAAATACACCAGGAGGTTGACTCAGCCCGGAAAAATGAGCGCCAGTGTACTGGTAAGGGGGGCAACTGCATCAGCGGCATAGCCGCGTTCCAACCAATGATGCAACCAGCAGCCACAGGCTGCACTCAATAGAGAGGGAGAGCCATATACATTGCTATTTTGGAAGCATTTCCTGCACTTTGAGCATCTTATCTTTCTCTTAAAGTTACTCCATCACCGCCATCCACACGGTGAACAGCACAAGCACAGAACATGGGAAGAATATAGTTGTGTGCTCAGACGTTGTGATCACCCATGAGGAATGCTCAACTAACCACACCCAAGAATGCGGAAAACCACATCCCAAATCATGGAGCTAGTTATGACTCAGATTCTGAGAGGTTGCAGTCAACAGTCCACTGAGCCAAACACGAAGGAAAGAGGAGTTGTGCCACAAGGATGGTGGAAAAGTAATTGATTGTTAATTTACACACTGGAATGGGCTGGCAGGATAGCCGACAGGTACAAACACTCGCCTCCGAGGTATCTCGCCTAGGTTTGAATCTTGTCCCAACTACAAACTGGGCTTCACAGGCAGGGTGATTCATCGATGCATGTGACATCGCTCCAGTGGATGTTGAACTGGGTGTCCAGTCTGTGACATTAGGTGGTGGATGTTAAAGATCCCACGGTGTCCTTTGTGAAGAGTAGCGAGCTATCGCCGGCACCATGACCTCAAAATTCATTGTCCCTGACTTCCTGTGCTGGAGTGGTGACCCGTCCAGGATTGTAACCCCAGCCAAGAAACTGCTTGGGCAGCACCCACACCCTGTATGGAGTACGATACATAAATGATCTATCCCATGGCCTGTTTGATTTTTCTCGCCATCAGACAATATGTGGACTGCACAGGGAGTCCTGAAGAAGCTTTACCCCTTCCCAGTAAATCATTTGATCTTAAACTCATACTATACGGGTTTGATTGTGCAGTACTTACAATAATTAATCAGTCATTGTATCTGTATCTGCTCCATCATACAGCTTTACCGATACATTCCTGGCACTGTCCTGTCTGCTTACCCTCCCATATTGGCTTTTACCATCCCCAGATCCCTCTCACGCTCCATGATTGCCCCTTGTATTCTACAATCTTTGTTACTTGTGAAAATCGATGATATTTCAAGTGTATTGGTTGGTGTTGTGCGTTATTCTCTGTCTGTTTGTGTGTCAATCGCCTACTGGTCACAATTTAAACCAACCTTCACGAAACTTCACCACATGGTCGAGTTTGTCAAAAGCAAGAAGCCTATTGTTTTTTTTATTTTTTATTTTTCGGTCAAAAGGTCATCATAGGCTAAAGGTCAACAACTTTGTCAAATTTCTAAAATTCTCAATTTTCATCTGATTAACTCGAAATTTGAACAGGATTTGCATATCAGGTCACTGAATTCAACCACCCAATTATTTTTGAGGTCAAATTTATTTATTTGGATTTCGCAAGTATCGTGCTCTGCACGACATCTTCTTCTCGTTTTTATTATTCTTACCCATCCTCAGCACCTTACATTTCCTTATGTTAAATTACATCTTCCAAAAATCTACCCAAGCTATGAAAGTATCTCAACTTTCCTGAATCTGATCAACTTCTTCTGTGCTGTTTGCCTTACATCCAAGCTTTGTGTCATTGGCAAATCTGGAAAGCCTCTTTTTATCCCCGATGTCCAAGTCGTTGATGTAAATTATGAATAATTTACGGTCCTAAAACTGATACTTGAGGTACCCCACTACTTACATCCTACCACTTACAGCCGCTCGTTAGTTCCTATCACTAAGACAGTTACCAATTCAGTTAGCTACCTGACCAGCCACTCCACAAGCCCTCACCTTGACTAACAACCTCCTAATGTTGAACCTTATCAAATGCCTATGTCCACTGCACTTCCCACCTGACGGGAATGACTATTTGATGCGATGCAATCCCAGTGAAAAGACTCAACCAATTCCTCTCTCCTTGAATTGCTTCCCCTGTCTGTCAATGTCCTCTCTTTTCCATTGGGTTCACAAACCCTTATAGCTGCGTACCTCATCTATCAAGGTGCGATCACACAGTTGCTCTGGTGTTCGAAGCCTCCACCTGTCTTGGCCAGTCTCCAGTGACCTTTATAAATAACTTCTGACATTCTTGAGTTCAGTGCCAAACTTCTTTATTGCTTGACTGAAAGACTCCATCCATCCATCCATCCATCTATCCATCATCATGCTCTGTTCCAGAACATTAGTTCTGCCAAAGCAGTTTCCATACCTGAGAACCAACCATTGACTGGTTCATTGCAGTGCTCTAGTATGCTGTTTGGGATGTAATTTGTAATATGCCAAGTACCAAATTATTGCCCTGACTTGCGCTCGGAAGGCAATGGTAAACCACCTAGTGCTGGGAAGACCAAGGCAAACCACGCAGCATAATCCAACCATGGGGCTGCTTTGAGTGCAATGAATCTGCCTTCAGGTAGAGCACCACAGTTGAGATTGTGATCACAATCCTAAATCCACCTTCAGACCTTTTAAACACCATAGAACAAATGGTAATATAAAGGATAACTTTGGGATAAATTTCTTTGTGCAAACAGAAAAGAGGATCAACCAGGAACAAAGAGGTCTAGTAGCACAAACCAAGTTTATGCATGAAGCAGCCAAGTCAAACACACAGTCAAGTCAGCTCGGAACACGTGACCAAGCAAAATGACACCCACAGCAACACCGAGCAGCAAACATCCAAACTAACCCACAATGACATGATCATATTTCCCTTTGCCCTCTGCATACAATGCACCAAACCGAGTAGGTGTCAGGCAGGAGAGGCCTAAAGTAGACCAATATCCTTGTTGAGAAGTCACTCCTAAACTTTTATATAACACTTGTCGATAAACCCCCAGGCTGATGGACAATGGCTGTCTGGAAAGCAAAATCCACATCAAGTTGTACGGGAATGGCTGGGACCATAGAGGCAGCCTTCGGAGCGACGACGGCAATTTTGGACGGGACCTCCGGACCTGGAGAGGTGCAAGTGGTGATACTTGGGTGGGTGGTGTTCGATGAGAGGGGTGGGAGAGAGAGAGGAAAAGGGGTGGGAGAGAGGGAGGAAGAAGGGTGGGAGAGAGGAGGATAAGGGGTGGGAGGGAGAGGAAGAAGGGTGGCAGAGTGAGGAAGAGAGTGGGGGGGATAGGGGTGGGAGAGAGTGGAATAGCCGTGGGAGATGGTGGGTTCGGGGGGAGAGAGAGAAGCAGAGGGGTGGGAGAGAGAGGGAGAGGGTGGGAGAGAGAGAGGCAGATGGGTGGGAGAGAGAGGGAGAAGGATAGAGGTGTGAGAGAGAGGGAGATGGGTGAGAGAGAGAGAGGGACAGGGGTGTGAGAGAGAGGGGGAGAAGGAGAGAGAGGGAGGCAGAGAGGTGGGAGGGAGAAGGAGAGAGGTGGGAGAGAGAGGGAGATGGGTGGGAGAGAGAGGGATAGGGGTGTGAGAGAGAGGGGTATGGGTGGTAGAGTGGGATGGGGGTGGGAGAGAGAGGAAAAGACTTGGGAGAAAGGAAAAGGGGTGGGAGAGGGTGAGAGAGAGGGAGGGACAGGGGTGGGAGAGAGAGGGATAGGGGTGCGAGGGAGAGGGGTATGGGTGGGAGAGAGGAGGATGGGGTGGGACGGAGATGAAGAAGCGTGGCAGAGAGAGGAAGAGGGGTGGGAGAGAGTGGAATAGGTGGGGGAGAGGGGTGGGAGAGAGAGAGGGGAGAGGGGTGGGAGAGAGAGGGGAGAGGGGTGGGAGAGAGAGGGGAGAGGGGTGGGAGAGAGAGGGGAGAGGGATAGGGGTGGGAGAGGGAGAGAGAGGGATAGGGGTGGGAGAGAGGGATAAGGGTGGGAGAGATAGAGAGAGGGATAGGGGTGGGAGAGAGAGGAAGAGAGAGGAGGGAGGGTGAGCAAGGAGGGTGGGGGACCAAGAAGGGAGGGAGAGTGAGGAGTGGGGGAAGGAAAGGCAGCGTGAGGTGAGAGGAAGGGAAGGCAGACGTGCTGTGGAGCATTAATTATGACTAGCCGAAACCCCGTCACAGACGGATTCCGTTCCATGAGCCCATATGACAACCAGTGGCGGCTCTTGTAAGAGCCGGATCCCAGTCGATGTACTCCGTGGCCTTACCTAATGAGGCCTACAAAACGTCCTTGTACACGACATTTTTGGTGTACACTACTCCTTGTGAAGAAGTCCCCTGATTTGTGCACGTGTCTACTTTGACGTACAAACACCGTGTCAAAACTTCTCAGGTCACAGTACCGAGAAAAACGTGACGCGACCGCTGGGAGGAGCACAAAATTGGTCCTTCGGCGACAGACGTAATGACGTCAGCGAATGACCGATGATGTCATGACGTCCTTACGCCTCTCAGCGGTGACGTCATACGTCGCCATGTAAACGAATGTAAAACTAAAAGTGTTTATTCTGCTTCGAAGTTGAAAGTTGACTATTGCCACTATGTGCGATGCACTCTTACAGGTACGAAGTTTCTTTCATTCCAGGTCACAGTACCAAGAAAAACATGACGCGACCGCTAGGAGGAGCACAAAATTGGTCCTTCAGGTATTAATATATAGATTCATACAGTTTCATCAAAATGATTCTGCATAGAATAAAAGTGAAGATGGAAACAAAATAATGTCTGAAATACATTTTCTACCGGTCATACTATAAATACTACCCAGAGACAAACACTGCCCGGACATGTCCGGAGATAAACACAGTCTGGAAACAAATACAGTAAGTCTTCACTTAACCTCATCCTGGTTAACATTGTTTCGTTATTAAGTCACTGATATATTGGAGAACATACTCGTTTAAAGTTGTTCACCGTTCCATTCTAAAGTTGTTTTACCTCTAATTTAGTACGAAACTCATGGTTTTCCTCATTTTAATGAAACTACAGTTTACATCATACTGTAAATACTAGTGTATAAACCGTACCATAAATACTGGTGTATAAGCCCACCCAGAGTACGTGCGGTATCGGCCTTATACATACACCGAGCTGTGCATTGATAACATTTGTGGTTGCGTCACCCTCTCAGATCTCAGGGGTTTGACAAGTACGGTAGTGATCCACCTGACTCGCTGCCACATGTTAAACTAATGGAAACATCCTCTAGGGCATCGATAACATCAGTGGGTCCTGGGCTGAAGTTACGCAGGTGTGCATCATTGGTGTGTGTGGAGGAAGTTGTCACCTGGATGTGTCAATGACTTGAAAGAATTTGAAGATGTTGTCCTAGCTATGAAGAAAGTTATCCTCGGCTTGTCCAATAAAGCGGGTTTTGATGAGGTGGAAGAAGCCGATGTTACACATCTTCTGCACTCACACAGAGAAGAGCTAACCAATGAAAATCTGAAGCAATGAGAGATGATGATATTCAATTAATTTGTTTAAATTAAATAAAAACATACTCCAGATGTAAATAATGTCTTTTGTCTGGTGATAAATTTTTCCCTGGAACCTAACCCCCCCTCCCCCCTCCCCCTATTTACATCAATCCTTATGGGGAAATTGGATTCGCTTCAAGTCGCACTTTTCAAGAACGTAACTACAACGTTAAACAAGGACTGAATGTACCGTTCAGAGCCAAACACTGCCCAGACACGTCCGGAGACAAACTCCCGTCCTGACATGAATACCAGCCGGACACGTCCGGAGACAAACACTGCCCGGACACGTCCAGAGACAACATTGCCCATAGCTAAGCTGTTCAGAGACAAACACCGTCTGGACGCATCCTGAGACAAACACCGCCCAGACGTGTTCTGACCTAAGATATGCGGAGACAAACACCACCCGGACGAGTCCAGAGCCAAGCAGTTTGGAGACAAACACCACCCAGACACATCCGGAATCAACCTGTCAGGAAACAAACTCCCGTCCGGACATAAACACTGTCCGGACGCGGCAGGAGCTCAGCCATCCGGAGACAAACACTGCTTGGAAATAAACACTTGTCCGGAGAGAGGAGAGATGGGGTGAGAAAAGAAAGAAAGAGAGAAAGATCGGTGGGTGGAGGGAGTCAGCAGAGAGAAAATGTTATGCTTTATGAATAACACACACGCGCGCACCACACACACACCACACACACACACACACACACACACACACACACACACACACACACACACACACACACACACACACACACACACACACACACACACACACACACACACACACACACACACACCACCCGATGGATGATCTTGTTCCAAGTATGCAACACGTTCTTCTCACACATACCTTTATTTGGTCGGTGTATAGGCAACTGGTAGCTCTGCAGAGGGAAAAAAATTATATCCCAGGCTCCGTGCATGAGGTAAAAACATCTCGACTACTTATAATTCAAAACACCTCACTCCACTGGAAACCATGGGGACAGGAACACTGTCCTGTAAACGGGGAGGTTTGTAATAGCCTCCTCCCCCACCTGGAGGGGGCGGTACACATTTACATGGAGAATTTACATCCCCACACCTGGAGGGGGCGGTACACATTTACATCGAGAATTTACATCCCCCCACCTGGAGGGGGCGGTACACATTTACATCGAGAATTTACATCCCCCCACCTGGAGGGGGCGGTACACATTTACATCGAGAATTTACATCCCCCCACCTGGAGGGGGCGGTACACATTTACATCGAGAATTTACATCCCCACACCTGGAGGGGGCGGTACACATTTACATCGAGAATTTACATCCCCACACCTGGAGGGGGCGGTACACATTTACATCGAGAATTTACATCCCCCCACCTGGAGGGGGCGGTACACATTTACATCGAGAATTTACATCCCCCCACCTGGAGGGGGCGGTACACATTTACATCGAGAATTTACATCCCTCCACCTGAAGGGGGCGGTACACATTTACATCGAGAATTTACATCCCCCCACCTGGAGGGGGCGGTACACATTTACATCGAGAATTTACATCCCCCCACCTGGAGGGGGCGGTACACATTTACATCGAGAATTTACATCCCCCCACCTGGAGGGGGTGGTACACATTTACATGGAGAATTTACATCCCCCCACCTGGAGGGGGCGGTACACATTTACATTGAGAATTTATATCCCCCCACCTGGAGGGGGTGGTACACATTTACATTGAGAATTTATATCCCCCCACCTGGAGGGGGTGGTACACATTTACATTGAGAATTTATATCCCCCCACCTGGAGGGGGCGGTACACATTTACATCGAGAATTTATATCCCCCCACCTGGAGGGGGCGGTACACATTTACATCGAGAATTTACATCCCCCCACCTGGAGGGGGCGGTACACATTTACATTGAGAATTTACATCCCCCCACCTGGAGGGGGCGGTACACATTTACATCGAGAATTTATATCCCCCCACCTGGAGGGGGCGGTACACATTTACATCGAGAATTTACATCCCCCCACCTGGAGGGGGCGGTACACATTTACATCGAGAATTTACATCCCCCCACCTGGAGGGGGCGGTACACATTTACATCGAGAATTTACATCCCCACACCTGGAGGGGGCGGTACACATTTACATTGAGAATTTACATCCCCCCACCTGGAGGGGGCGGTACACATTTACATCCCCCCACCCCCTTCATTAAAACACCCCCACACACTTTTTGGGGTCACGCTGATCCTATATAGCAAGTGTGGATGTAATCAGCCAGAACTGTAGAAGTAGCGCGACAAACACACAAACACACAAACCGTGAATAATAAATTTCGTGAGGCCTCATCAGACGGAATTTATAACTTTATGTTTGCTAATCGTCCGTGGCGTGTTGGGTTTTGTGTGCCCGTCATTTGGACGGGCTTTTACCCTTGTAATATGTATTTTCAGTTCAGTGAGTACATTGAGTGGAAGCAGCGCTTGGAGATATATATATATATATATATATATATATATATATATATATATATATATATATATATATATATATATATATATATATATATATAAATATATAAATATATAAATATATAAATATATAAATATATAAATATATAAATAATTATTGAGGGATTTATGTATCGAAGAAGAAGAATAAAAAAATCCTGAGGAAGAAGAAGAAGAAGAAGAAGAATGAGGAGGAGAGGATCATCTCCCTGTGGAGGACTTCCGGTGTTTAGCATTTGCTTCCGTGCTCCATCAATATCGCACTTCCTGAGCGACGGTTATTCCTTCCTAACTTCCTTAGCGACGGTTATTCTCATCGCGATAAAGTTTTAGTTTAAACCTGATTGTTTTTGTGAGTGTTTATACCAAGTAGTGGTTTGATTTTTTTTTATTTTAAACGTTTTGTAATGTCCGTCTGGGTTCCCAAAGATACTTGTGAAGGTTTCAAGACGGTTTGTTTGTTTTCATGCGGCCGCTGCTGATCAAGGGGAAGTTGAGGAAGCGACGCGGCGATCCTGAATCAGGTGGACGTGGAGGGGGCGAGCCGCGCCATGCAGGGCGAGCTTGGAGGGACAGGTCCTGGAGAGGGATCAAGGTCGGACGAAATGACCTGGTGGTACCGGATCGCCGTCCGTGGGGTCGGTGTTTGTGCTGGAATCTGTGAGTACAGAGTTACCCAGTTACCAAGCAGTCCGTCCCGAAGTTCTGATGAATTAACGATTAACGAGTTCCGTGAAACTCGGGTCGATGTTCATTAATCTTGGTTTAACATGAAACTTTACCTCTTGGTCCCTGAAATGACACCCGGGGATTGGGGGGGGGACCTCCTGGGATTGCTGTCCGACTCCAGTTGTGCTCTCCTCTGGCTCTCACCTCGTCCAGGGCTGTGCTCCTTCCTTCCTCCATCGTTGGTTCAATGTTCCTTCACACATGTCGGTGTGAAACGGCTTCACTGAGCCAGTACACAGGATATCTGCTCGGAAGATTTGTTCCGTGTGTGGTTTATTCTTTGGTTCAGACACTGTGGACACTTCGTTGTCTTCATCTTGTGGACTTTCAGGTTGTGGGGACTAAATAAGTTGAAAAACTTGTTTTCATTGTTTCACTCGTGGCGATGGAGTTTCGGTCCTCTGTCCAAGTCGCACGACGCAGCATCATTGGAGGCAACCTCCGGATTCTCTCTGCTCTCTTATCTCGATATTCGTCAGCTGAAAGATGTTTCAAATCACAAGGAAATATGAGACGCAGGAGGAGGTCATTCGGCCCATCATGCCTGTGCCACACCAACACTAAATTAAATATATCCACTTTTCTTTTGTTTTTGGATACATTGTCGAGGCTCGTATGAGGGCTAAAACATAACGCACAGCAAGGGGGGCATGAGAGGGATGGGGTGGGGAACATGGGGAATACAAGATGGACATTACAGGGACTTTCAGGAAGGAAAGCAGGGAATTTGAAGGAGGTGGGTTTGGGGTGGATTAACGGCGGTAGAAAAGGTCAAGGTTTTGGATGGGAGAAGATAAGAGATGGTGGTGAACGGCTGTTTTGAAGGCCTGGAGGGAAGAATGGGATTGAAGAGAGAATGAGGGAATTTATTCCAAAGGTGGGGAAAAAAATAGGAATGAAACAGTGAAGGTGAGCAGTGATTCGTGATTTTGGTAGTTTTACCAGAAGGGGACTGCTGATGGACCTTGAGCACCCTGCGGAAATATGGTGGGGGCAAATCACAGACAGAGCAGGGGGGGGCGAGACCAGAGAGGAGACGGAAGATGACAGACAGACCACCGACCTGCCTGCGGTGAGGGAGTAAGAGACCCAAAGACTCAGCCTCATCACAGGAGATACTGATGATCCGAAATGCCTTGGTTTCCACAGCGTGAAGCCAAGAAAGGTGAGAGGAAGGAGCACCAGCCCAGAGGGGAGAGCAGTACTCCATCAGGCTGCGAACCAAAGCTTTGTATGTGGTCAGGAGCTTAGGTGTTCCAAGGAAGAACTTTGCACGATGGAAGATGCCCATTCAGTGATTGGCTTTGGAGGCCATCTTCGAAATGTGGCTTTCCCAGGAAAGATCATGGCAGATAGTGAGATCCAGCAGCTTGAATGAAAGGACTTCTTCTAGAGGATTGTTGAGAAAGTAGATTGGGGGTGGGGGGGGGGGTTCCAAACGGTCCTTTCGGAGAGACATAGAGTGTGACATTTGTCAGGATTGAAAGACATGTTCCACGTGTTGGACCAGTTTGTGATTTTACCGAGATCTGCAGAGCGAAGAAGCTGCTGCATGCCACTCTGAGGGATGACAGATAGTACGGCAGAGGCCGTCCCTCATTGGACAGGCCCACGGTAGGCGGGGTAACTCCCACCTTTTTGGGGCAGAGTCTGAGTCATCAGCAAAGAGATAAAGAGGATTTTCCAGAGAGTCGGAGAGATCATTGAGGGAAGAACCAGAAAAAGAACAGGGCCCAGAACGCTGCCTTGAGGGACTCCAGCCTGGACAGGAATAGGAGATGAGAGAACTCCACTTAGGGCTACACATTGACTGCGACAGGAGAGGAAGTCTGCAAGCCATGAGTGGAGATGGCCTTGGATACCATAGGAAAGAGAGTTTGGTGAACAGGGCAGGGTGCCAGACTGTCAATATCATGCGATATGTCTAGGGATATGACAATTTCATTTGGGGAATGGGGGAGGAGTGGGGATTAGAAGAGTTTGGCAGGGTGTCAAAAATAAAATTATTCTGCTGAATAATTATTTTACACCTATTTTGCTTGTATCCTTCATTATTCTTAAAACATCAACTGAATCCCCTCCTAAGCACCTCCTTTCTAATGTGTAAAGTTCTGTCTCCTTCAGCCACTCCTCATAGCTGAGTCTTCTCGGCCCATAACTAACCTCGTCGACCTGCACTGAACCTTCTCTATGTTGTGTATAAGCAAAGACAGCCCACAAGACGGATCTTTCGCTCATCTGCTTTGAATCACGTCTCGTGCTCCACGCTGGACAGCCCACTGACGTCACTCTCTGTCCCGCCTCCTCAGTTCCGGCTCATTATGCATTCATTAATATTCATGCAACTCCCAAAATCCACAGGCAGCTACGTCAAAAGAAAGAAAGGAAGAAGATTGATAGTTTTGAAATGTGCTTTTGGAGACCAATGGTAAAAATTCCATGGACTTCAAGAACAAACGAGTCAATGATTGAAGATATTAGACCACCATATACATTAGAAGGGCTGATACTAAAACAGGAACTGACCTACTTTAGACACATCGTGCGTGCAGAAAATGAGTCTGGACAAATCAACCATGCTGGGTGTGATTGAGGGAAGAAGAGGAAGAGGCAGACCTTGTACATGCCTGATGGATAGGGTGAAGGGTGCAACCAAGCTGTCTCTATCAGAGGTTCAGGAAGCAGTGCAGAATAGGGATGTTTGGAGAAATCTGATCATGAATGTCACTAGAAGTCAAACACCATTTCAAGGATATTGATAACTGCTAATTGGTTTGAGGCAAATGTAATGTTACCTTTTAAGATATGATCATACATCTCCACTTTTGCATAATTTGTTTCTGGTATTTTCCTGATATTTCTTCTGAGTACACAAGTTACAAATCGATTGTATTTCTGTTTCATGACATTTCATTTTCATGCATATGATACTTGAAATAATCTTGGTTCTTGATCGTCATTCAATTGTTTTTTGCATCTTCTTTCCTTTATCTATTCTCAGCAAGTGCAATTGCTGGCTTGTGGAATTGCATAACTATCTACCCACTTCACCTCGTCTCTGGCATCTGGATGATGTAAGTTAAAATGAGATTAGTATCGTGTCGATCATTTTGGAAACTTGGCATCAAAATGGCTTGATCGTGTTACATGACAATATGTACTTTTCAAACTACAGTATTTTCACATTACATTGATTGTTCAGGCTTGTGCTGAAGTCTATTTTTGTACGTTCTTTGGATCACCCACCCACCAACTTGCTGTGTGCAGCCTAGCAGCATTTGTGCTGTTCCTTTGTGAAGCTCCTTTCTGTTGCCAGTTTTTGGAGTTTGCTAACAAGGTGTCCGCTCAAGCAGACAAGTTCAAATATTGGCAGAAGGGCGCACTCTACTGTTTGTAAGTATGACATCACATTTCAAAAACAGGGGTCAGATACGGAGAGCGGGTAATATTGTGACGTCCACGGGACTTGAACAGTCCCGCCAATGTAGAATGAGCCGAAACGATGGAGGCGGTTTATTTATTTATAACCCAAACATGGCGGTTCTAATCGCTCTACCGCAAACGGGACGAGGAAGGTGGCACGAGTCACTTTTCACTGAGTTGATGATGTTTATTTGTTTTTATTATTACCAGAAATAACAAGACTCGGCAAGAAGAGGGATCCGGGGCGATTCGACGGGATGGTGTGGGATCGGGCGTAGGGAAAAACACAGACAATTCCAATGAATATACAGATCTCAATCCCTCTAAGGCGCCAAGCACACACACACACACACACACACACACACACACACACACACACACACACACACACACACACACACACACACACACACACACACACACACACACACACACAACGTAGCTATTTCTGGTGGTCAGGCTGGACCGTGGTGTGGACGCAACTGTCCCTGGATCGGCGTCGGACGAGCTGGCCTTGCTCTCGTCAGGGGGGCAGGAGAAACCGTGGTGCTGTCGACCTCCTGGTCTTGGCCCAAGTCCGCTCACAGCTGCCAGGAACCAGTTCTGGTGCCAAGTTGCGAGCAGGAGAGGGAGGCAGGTCCGCCCGCCGTTCGACCCCGTACTCCGAGTCAGCAGAACCCCAGAGCCAACCAAGGTGAGGCACGAGGCTCAGCAAGGCTCCAAGACACGATCAAAAACACGATCAAATCAGCACAACAACAAGGACGCTCTCCGCGCAGCAGCCTCTACACCAAAAAAAACACGATCTTTTTGGTTGTGATCTTCTTCCTCTTCCTTTTCGACCCCGAACAGAACCTTTTTATCCTCCTGTCCTCGTCACTTCCAATCGAGCCGTTTATTGGCCCACCGCCGTCGCCTTTTGCCAATCGTGATCACGGGGCGGAGCCATCCGCTGCACTGTCCGGTGACGTCACGGCCAGTCTCCAGAGAATACCAAAAGGGGTTTACGCAGACACACTTACCCTATCCCGTGTCCCTATCTAATTACATGACAATTATCATTTCCCCCTTGAAGAAATGAACATTTACTAGACAACTTATCACCACTGAATTGCTACTTATTACATCGAGATCCTGGAAAACTCGAACAGCGTGGCATACCGAATTAAACATCCTAATTACCCTTTGAATGCATACCCCCCCCCCCTCAAACGTAACACTGCCCCCTCCTCTGGTACCGCAGCTCCTGCAAGGTATATCACAGGCACTACCGTACCAGCCTTAACACTTACTGACTCACACCTAATTAACCTAACGAAATAAAGTAGGAGGGGCAATGGGCAGCGAGTCGCAGCTAACTTACCTATCCTGCTTAATGTACTACCCCCTTATGGCCTTATCCTCGCCTAAACAATCATTCGTTTTTTTTATTTTTTTTATTTTATCACATGAGAGCACTGAGCGAAGTTGCACTCCATCTTCTGGATCATCGCTCTTGCCCAGCACTCTTCCAGTGATCTGGGGAGGGGAAACAAAAGGTTCCACAAAAACACAACACTTATACTTTACATTCCTACTCTAAGCCTTAACGACACTATTCACAGGATATTTACACTTGACCGCCTCCCCCAGTGGATGCTAATAGACCCAGCGTTACCTGGGGAGCCAATTTTCAAATTTGCTTGCCCCAAAATTATGCGGACATCATGCCCTTGCTGCACATGTCAAGTTGTGCGGGATCGAGTGGGACTCGTACATCTTCACAACACTCACACCATGGTCATCATCACATTTCTAGGTCATGGTCCTCATTTTAATCATGCAGGCTGAATCCCGTCATGGCCGTGGGGTGGGTTACCACAAGATGATGGGGGCATCTCAGGTGCAACCATGCCCACAGGTAAGCTTTAGTCCAACCCGGACGTTTCTCCGCCCCGCTCCCTTTGATTCCCTCCCCCCTGGTAGCCATCAGCTCTAATCCCGTACAACACTCTGGAAGGGGTCTCACTGGCTCCTCTGGCCTTCCTGGGTCGCCAAGGTCCTACCCGCCTTGGTCGCCCAACCAGACCCTCTCCCAGTTGCCTCCAGACACTGTCACCATTAGCCACCAGGTGGTGAATCTCCTTGAAGGGGGTCGCAATTCACGCTCACCGTGAGCTTCAGCAATCCCTGTGGACAAGCACATCATCCCCACCCACAAAACCCACATGACTTCCCCACCCCATCGGCCTTACATGTGACACCTGCATTTCTAACACTTCACCGACCATGACCTTCCCTGTTACCACACCATGTCCAATAAAAAATCAACGTGTGCACCATACATTTCACTTCTTAACTTAAAACAACTCACACAGCACTTCTCACCCGATCCACGCACCAGCCATTGGACAGCCACTTGTGCCCGCTTTGTTCCCAATTACCCACTGTCCCTATTGTCACTCTAAAACCCAGCAGAACTTACAAACCCATGCCAATTTTCCCACTATTCATTTTTTTTTTCCACTAAAGGAGGCACTTCGCCACAATCTCACCAGCCGTGCATGGCCCTATATGCTCAGCCCGATCTAGTCTCCCAGACCCCCGACAGTGATCTCCGGACCCGACCTATGAAAGGGCATCTCGGATAGACCTGGCGGTTCAGCAGGAGGATTCACCCTCTCCGAGTCTAAAAGTCTATTGGAGGGTCCCTCCATCGCCGGGTACCGGCAATATCGTTGCATGTGTCCTCTTCGCCCGCACCGGAAACAACTCCCCATAAAAGGCCCCCGTGAGTATCGGTGAAATGTCTCTTCCGGTTCCGGACCCACTCGGCCATAATCGAATTGCTCTATTGGCTGGGCTGGACCCCGCCGCTTTGGCGCACTAACTACCGGATTACCCTTTATCAAACTCGACAGTTTCTGGCAAATTTCTTGAAACATTTGGGTAATGCCAATTTCTCCCAGCCCCACTCCTTGATCCTGGATCTCCGCCTGTCGGACCATCACCGATGGCCTCTCGGGCACCCGACCCGGCCGCCTCCACGAGTCCAGCCTGGCCGCGCACTCGGCCGCTCGGTGAACGGTGGGTGGATCCTGTAACTCCACTAGCGCTCGGACCTCAGGGTCAAGAAGAGCAGCTAAAAATTTCTCGAGTGCCAGTCTGTCCCATGCCTCCACTGTAAGGTCCCGATACGCGATCTTGACTGATTGGTAAATGTCCTGTGCCAGCTCCTGCACTGTCTCACCCGGCTTTAATCTGCGGTGCTGGAGCTGAGCCCGCACCAGATCACAGTTTGCCGCGAACCCAAACCGACGGCTCAACGCCTCGCAAATGTGGGAGCTGGTCAACATCCCCTCCGCGATCACGTTTAACACATCTGCGGCTGGTCCCCGCAACGTTGCCACCAAATTCCCTGTACGTTCCCGCTCATTCCACCCGTTTAGTCGGGAAATGCACTCAAATTGCGTCAGAAAAGCTTCAACGCTCCCTGACCCGTCAAAATTTACCAGGGGGATCACTTTTACGGTGGCCCGCTTCTTAGTTTCTCCCTTGTCTGAATCCAGCCCAGGGATCAAACACCCTTGTGGCTGCGTATCCAATTTCAGAGCCCACTGTGGCCAAAGATGTTTTGTGGTGAGGGTCTCATGGGTCAATTTTGCCTCCTGTTCCAAACGTTGAATGGACCGATTCACCTCTTCCCGCAGGATCTTCTGGGCCCGCACAACCTCCTCCAAGGCTCCGTCGCGAGTTTGTAGCTGCTCCTCAACCAACCCGGACACTCTACTTACAAAAGACGGCTCTACCAGGCCTTTATCCAAGACTTCATCTTGGCTCATAATTTTATCTTGTTCGTCCAAACGAGCCTCCAATCCTTTTACCTCCTCCGCCAAATTCATCCCTTGCTTCCTCAGCTCTCCCCACTCTTCAACCTGCAGCTGCATACGAGCATCCACACAGGCACGATGACGTTCCAGGCTTTCATCCACTTTATCAACCCGAATGTTCGTTGCATCAATTTTATCTACCAATTTTTTCCGTATATTTTCCCCCTCCAATGTAATTTCTACCTTTGTTTCCTCCAATCTATCCTCGAATTTACTTTGTATTTCTCCCAATTTAACATCCACACACTCCTGCATCTCAGTTTTCATTTTCTCCATCTTTTCCCCCAATTCATCCCTCATTAAATCAATCCGTGCACCCAACTGTACCCCCATTACCCCCAATTGATCTGTCATTTCTGCCATTTGTGCCCCCTGTGCCGTCATTTTTGCCCCCTGTGCTGTAATTGCACTCATTAAACGTTCCAACATTGTCCAGATCGTCATCGTGCCGGTTTCCGGCGCTGCCGGCTCCGTTACGGGCGGTGAAGCACGGTCCATGCTCGGAATGGGGGAGGTTCCAACCCTACCCCTGTCTCTCCCTTCTTCCCCCGACTCGCTGCCAGACACGTGGCCTTCCTCCTCAAACATCTGCACATCCGCCATGGTGCAGAAGTCCCGTTTGCCGCCAATTAATTTAAATTTGAAAAATCCCGCCAAAATTTTCCCGCGCTCGCGCGCTTTTCTGCAGTAATTTTATATTCCGATTCGTGGCGAGATTTTAATCTTGGTATATTCTCCCAATACCAAATATAATTTAGAGGGGTTCGAACATCCAACACCCTGACACCAATGTGAGGTCCACGGGACTTGAACAGTCCCGCCAACGTAGAATGAGCCGAAACGATGGAGGCGGTTTATTTATTTATAACCCAAACATGGCGGTTCTAATCGCTCTACCGCAAACGGGACGAGGAAGGTGGCACGAGTCACTTTTCACTGAGTTGATGATGTGTATTTGTTTTTATTATTACCAGAAATAACAAGACTCGGCAAGAAGAGGGATCCGGGGAGATTCGACGGGATGGTGTGGGATCGGGCGTGGGGAAAAACACAGACAATTCCAATGAATATACAGATCTCAATCCCTCTAAGGTGCCAAGCACACACACACACACACACACACACACACACACACACACACACACACACACACACACACAAAACGTAGCTATTTCTGGTGGTCAGGCTGGACCGTGGTGTGGACGCAACTGTCCCTGGATCGGCGTCTGACGAGCTGGCCTTGCTTTCGTCAGGGGGGCAGGAGAAACCGTGGTGCTGTCGACCTCCTGGTCTTGGCCCAAGTCCGCTCACAGCCGCCAGGGAACCAGTTCTGGCGCCAAGTTGCGAGCAGGAGAGGGAGGCAGGTCCGCCCGCCGTTCGACCCCGTACTCCGAGTCAGCAGAACCCCAGAGCCAACCAAGGTGAGGCACGAGGCTCAGCAAGGCTCCAAGACACGATCAAAAACACGATCAAATCAGCACAACAACAAGGACGCTCTCCGCGTAGCAGCCTCTACACCAAAAAAACACGATCTTTTTGGTTGTGATCTTCTTCCTCTTCCTTTTCGACCCCGAACAGAACCTTTTTATCCTCCTGTCCTCGTCACTTCCAATCGAGCCGTTTATTGGCCCACCGCCGTCGCCTTCTGACAATCGTGATCACGGGGCGGAGCCATCCGCTGCACTGTCCGGTGACGTCACGGCCAGTCTCCAGAGAATACCAAAAGGGGTTTACGCAGACACACTTACCCTATCCCGTGTCCCTATCTAATTACGTGACAATTATCATTTCCCCCTTGAAGAAATGAACATTTACTAGACAACTTATCACCACTGAATTGCTACTTATTACATCGAGATCCTGGTAAACTCGAACAGCATGGCATACCTAATTAAACATCCTAATTACCCTTTGAATGCATACCCCCACCCCCCCTCAAACGTAACAATATGTAAGTTGTTATAACAGAGAGCCGATTATTTAAAACCCATTGCGGAACTCAGCCGAGCAGGATGATGAGGCCTGCCAGGACTACTTGGTTTGAGTTTATATTGTGAGCAGATAAACTCACTCAGTGTGAGGACATGGTGCCTGACAATATTTCCCACATGTACATAAATAAGAACTATTATGCATGATCTCTCACACACACACACACACACACACACACACACACACACACACACACACACACACACACACACACACACACACACACACACACACACACACACACACACACACACACACACACACACACACACACACACACACACACACACACTTGCCTATGGTGTATGTTGATGCATCAGTACCAGAGAAGGCTCTGTTAAATGGAGCATGGATAAGAAGACGGCTTGGTCTGTGAGTCATGGTTTCTTGTTGTGGTGAAGATGGATGCTTCATCCATCTTTGGATGGATCTTCATCCATCCAGAGAAGGCTCTGTTCAGTCTCGCGAGTGGAGATGATGACGGGTGGCAGCGGCGCACGCGCACGCACACACACCCACCATATGTGACATAATACACGTTATATTTACATAATATACGTGACATATTACACACGTTATGCACACACATTATACGTGAAATTACACACGTTACATACACACATTATACGTGACATTGCACACATTATATATGTCGAGATCAGGGTTATTCACAGCTGACTGAAATCAAGCAATGACTACACCAATCGTCGTAGAGAAGAGCTTTAATGCGCACCAAAAGTGTACACGAGAGTAGAAAGGCACAGAATACCTACAGTATACCAGCTCAGTCAAACTCTGGCCTGCAAGCAGTTTGGTTTACTTTATATATACTTTTCCTGCTCATCTGGTTTCATGATTTCCCCAACTTCCATCAGCTTTATATTTCCTTTCTAAGATATCGTTTTCTTTGAAAGTAACAACACCCCAGCAAATATTCTCTCCTGGCCTGACAAAGCATTTATCTTTTCACAAGCAAGAAGATCTGTTATTGATCAGGCAGATCTTTATCACAATATATATATATATATATATATATATATATATATATATATATATATATATATATATATATATATATATATAATCGTCTCATTCTACTACAAGATGTTCCCTTTTGAACTATACCAAAACAGTGCTGATTTATGACTGGGCTTCTCCGAGCCCAAGGCTCAAGGAATGTTGTTACAAGGGCCAACAAGAAAGCCAGATGTTCAGCTGCACGACAGAGAGATAGAGACAGAGAAACAGACACAGACACAGACACAGACACAGACACAGACACAGACACAGACACAGACACAGACACAGACACAGACACAGAGAGAGAGAGAGAGAGAGAGAGAGAGAGAGAGAGAGAGAGAGAGAGAGAGAGAGAGAGAGAGAGAGAGAGAGAGAGAGAGAGAGAGAGAGAGAGAGAGAGAGAGAGAGAGAGAGATATATATATATATATATATATATATATATATATATATATATATATATATATATATATATATATATATATATATATATATAGCCGACTGGCTTTGATTACCAACAGTCAAAAATGGAAGCTTACTGAGAGCATTTTAAATGCTTTGGCTTCCTCAATTAAATGCTACATTCAATTTTAAGAAAAGGTAATCCTGTTAAATTGGCTGCTTTCATCTTGGGAGCTGTTCAACAGCTCCACATTTGCCCCTCTGTTACTTAGAAACATAGTGGAAAAGGAACACCACAATTATAATATTTTTTAGAGATGGGTTCTTGATGGAGCGGCAAGGTGGTAAAAGGGAGTCTCGTCCAGAAGTGGCCCACTCTTATGAGTAGCTCCAAGTGGGTTATTACGTCACGAAAGCTCCGCCCGCACTTTCTTGCTTCATAGAAAAGCCCCCCCTCCACCATCCCGACCGGCCCATCAATACCCCACCCCTCTATAGAATAGTGGATACATTTCAACAATTATAACTTGAATATAGGTCATGAGGAAGCAAAAATTACCTTTCAAAAACAACTTACACAAAAAGATACATATATTTTCAACTAACTATGGTTCTTTATGAACAAGAATATAATTTTTATAAACAAGTCAGAATTAGCAAACAAGAATCTATATATTGTGTTCTTTATGAACCAACAAAAAGAATATCAGCAAACAAGAATATAAACTGCAAGCCAGAGTGAAAGAAAATTTTAAAGAAAAGTCCCAACATTTTCCAACAAGGCAATGTTCAGATAACATTTCTTTCCATCTTCGTCATCGGTGTGAGCAAGTCGAGACACTCATCCAATGTGAGTGTAAGCAGTGGGTCAACAGTCCCATTAAGTTCACAGTACTTTTCAGGGTCTATGGGTTGGGGAGGAAAACCAGAGTGAATTATCGGGGAGGGTAGAGATGGCGGAGGTGTTGGCAGCGGTTTGACCACAGCAACCACAGCAGGCTTCCCCAGGACCGTCTCCGGTTTTGTTGTTTTCTTTGCTGTAGAAGAACAATGTCTCACGCACTCCCTGATTAGATTTTTAATACAAGTGATGACAACAATCACTGCTATGAAGATCATGAGCCCTATAAACAACCAATGGATTATCCAGGCTCCCCAACTCCCCAATATTCCCTTCAACCAAGATCCCATTGACCATCCCTTGTTAAAATCATGATATTTTGCACCTTCAGCTTTAATTTTTTCAGCCAAATTATCAATTTCTTCTGAATTATCTGGAATGTATGTGCAGCATTCCACACCTATAACCGCACACGTCCCTCCTTTTTCTGCTAAAAGCATATCCAGAGCGATGCGGTTTTGCATCACGGTTGTCCGTATAGCTACCAGCTCGGCACTCGTTTTGTGAAATCCTTCGCTGGTGGTATTAGCAAGCTTTTCCAAAGATTCTGCCAAATTGATAATTTCCCTTGCACTCTTGCCTGCTCCATAAAAGGGGAATGCAATCATGAAAAACCTCTCAACTTCTGAAATGGCTCTTTTCGATCTGACCTGTGGTACAAAGGGTGATTGGTCAGTGATCCGAATCCTGGGTAGTATAAATCCCCAAAAACATGATCCCCTCCATCCCACTGGAAGCCATGAGTATGCCTTATACCCACACACAAAATATGTACCATTTAGGGGTGCCTGAGGTTCAAGCAGGTTATTTACTTCGATTTTTACAGGTATGGTTGTTCCATTAATTCGCCCTTTTATGGTCACCATTTCATCCCCATGTCTAGCATAGTACTGGCATGTTGATTCTCCTAAATGGGGTCCCCCCCCCTTATCCTCTAACTAGACAAATCAATCCAATTTGTTTGTGCATGAGCTGAAAATGTGGGGGGTACTTTTCTAATCCCTCCCCCTTCTTCAATCCATCATAATTCGTTACTTTTAGTGCTCTTGCCGGGCCCTGTCCCACAGCCTTTTGCTTAATAGTTCTGTACTTAGGGTAATACCAATGCTCATAGTTCGTGCAATTATAACCCCCCTTCTCCCAATTACTTTTTATTTCTATTATTCTACCTTCCACTGATGCCTTCTCTACTTTAGTTAAAACTGGTCTATCTTGTCTACGGACTATGTACCCACACATGTTCTCCCCTGGAGTGGAACTGCAAACAAGGGTAATCCGTGTTTTCCCATATACGCCTTCCTAATGCAATTGATCCCAATGTTTACCTTTTTTCTTCCCTGTGCACCCTGTCACAACCCATTCCTTGTTTCCCCTACCATTGACCTACCAAACATTCTGATCTCTATGACATTCCTAAAATGTCCTCACTATCTGTTATTGTCCATATTATCACGATTATACTCATGCTAATCAAACACTGCCACATCTGTCATAAACCTCCAATAACATTTCTTTCTCTTTTCGATTTCCTGTATCCTTTTGCAATGAGATGCGTAAATCCATGATTGGCTTACCTTTTCTTGACAGCTCCATGGGTAACCAATAATACCTGAAAAAGTCCAGTCCACTGCATCTTTAGGACGTTCCTCCATTCGAACACCCTGTTGTCAAACTCTTTCACAATATTTATTTGCATCACAAGAGTTAATATTCATTTATACATGTCCATATATTTTACAGACATTCTACCAATAATTATATGTACTGTTTGGCCTTGCCCTTAAATTGGTGACCAGGATCCCACAGCCCTGAGCTCAACTTTCATTTACCACTAAACGAACCCCGAGGGCTAACTCAGCCTGTCACTCATTTAAGACTGGCAAAAAAAAATGAACATCAGTACACTGGTAATGGGGACACCGCATCAGCAGCACAGTCATGCTCCAACTAGTGATGCAATCAACAGCCCAAAGGCAGCACACACCACAAACATTTGATAATACATAGCTGCTTCCAAAACTTTCGATTTACAAATTTTCGATTTTCTCCCACCTCTGCAAGTTCTTGAGTGTACCATATTCTCAGCACCTCCTTCTACATCATCCCCCTTCTTGCTCGTGCAGCTCATTTTATGAGCCAAAGCGAGCAAACCTTTTTGGGTAACCACTTTGTTGTGGGGGCTGGGTATCAGCAGCAAGCACGACCGCTAGAGGGAGCAGTAGAGTCAGTTCCACCGACCGTACCCTTCTTTCCCATTCATAAGTTGGTCGTCATCAGAGAGCGTACATAGCCCCACGGTCTACCATTATGACAATACAATGCACAGAGAACCTTCCCAGGTACGGTGGCTGCTATGATATGAAAAACACGTTTTTAAAATACCAACCGATGCTGACGTCAGAAGACAACAAATTCAGATCTCAACGTAAACAAAGATGTGAATTCTGCCTGTCTGAACCGACCCATGGGTTCACACGACTACATTCACCACAGATGCATGTGCTCACCTGCACCCACCATTTGCTCACCCACTGACCCAGATGATCCTGATGGTGCAATTATCCCAATCGCCCCTTGGCGTCCTGGTGTTGCAGACTCCCCTTGCAGACCCCTGTCTCCAGCATTGCCATCCATGTTTACCAGGTGCTCCTGGCCTACTCCCATCACCATGAGGGCCAATCATGCCATCATGACCACTTGGGCCTGGAGGTCCGATAGGACCTGAACCACCAACAGTTCCACTGCCTCCCGCTTCCCCAGGCGGTCCAGACAACCCAGTGGCTCCCTGGGCACCATCATGAAGCCCATAAGAAGCACATAAGGGCAGTCATTAGAATATAAAATAAATGGAAATTGATACACAAGCACCCATACAGGTGCTGCTTAAGGACTGGCCCCCACCAGACACCCCCCCCCAAAAGGGACCCCGTTGAGTCTTTATTGATACTCCCCCCTCGGAGGGAAGGTGAGCTGGAGATGAGAAGCTTCCTTGGACCTTCCTGCCTCGTGCAATCCTTGACAATCCGGCTCGATGGTACTTGAACCTGCAACTCGATACCGCTGCAAGCACCAGGTAGTTAGGTAGCGTTGATTGCCAAATAACTCCCCCACAGGCGCTCGGCACGTATGCTCATCGAAAAGGCCAATGGTGGAAGGTAGCCAGGGAGGATGTCGTTGTTGTAGTTTTTTTCTTCATATGTGCTCAATATATTACTATCGATTTAACTATTCTTGACTAGCACACTTTGTGACATTAAATATCCTCTTATTTCCACAGTTCCCCTACATTGTGCCATCTGTACAGTATACACATATCAGGAATATGCTTTCACCCTCGGCTAGATTGCATACCGCAATTAGCACAGAATCACTTTCCAAGATGTTATTCTCAGTGTACACTACATACCCTGACAGTTATGTCCAGTATCGGACATCTTTCGATTACCACATTTTACTCAAACAGTGAGTCAACCAACACTGCATAATCAGATATCATCCATTCATCCATTTGGACCACACTTCTGCAAAGCATTTGGTTCTGCCCAAAATAAAATAAAATAAAATATTTTCCTCTGTTCCCGGCTGAGTTGTGTATGTAATTATGTCCACAGCCACAGTTGCGATTTTAACTCGTTCTTCATTCAAACATGTGATGGTAATTGTTTTTACAATCTGCCAAATTCTCAATTATCTTTTACATGAGCCTAAAGTAAATCCCAACACACACTCCGCATCTCACTTGCACGATTCGCATTTCCTCTTTCAAACCGTCAGAGCACACTGTCTATTGTTTGTGGCTCTTGGCGACTCATGACTCTCAGTATCCCTGGTTCCTGAGGTTGACTCAGCCTGTCATTCCACCCAGGTCGGTGAGATTATTTATTCCAATGTGTGTATCGGTGGAGGGACACTGCATCATTTGCACTAACACGTCCTTGTGACAATTGATACTAATCTGTCGCCACGTACTGCACACAACTGACGACTCGAGTCCCGACTCATGCCCATCCTGACAGCAGCTGTGCCCCTGCACGTTCGAGCAGCAGTTTTGTAGCTTAATGTTCAGGGTGCCTGCAATAACTTGCCAACTCTTCACAAAAAAGCATCGTGGGATCTTTAATGTTCACGAACCGATGTTAGCAAACTTTGCAGTGCATGTGAAACACCAGGATGGCAGTTTAGAGCCGCGTTGAGATTTGAACCGAGGCTGCACAGCTCAAAGGGCAGCCATACCTCCAGACTCTTCGGAGGTGCAGGGGGCTGTAGGGGGTTGGCACATTGTGGAATTTACTCAGGGTCCAGCACACAATGGTCTTGTCCATTTGCACATGTGTACTTGCAAACTTACAAGGCCAGGATGAACTGCTTCGAAAATTTACACAGCACCCTCGCCACGGACGATTTCAATGCGGCCCAGATGTTGACCACACTCGTGCTTCGTGCTCCATCTCGCACACCGTACAGCCCTCCCTCCTTCGAGGGCTCCACACACGGCTTACTTCGTACATTCAACCACAGATGCCTACCACAATTTATTGTAAAACCGAGCTCCTCACAATAATGATGCAACCAACCGTGTTGATAATTTTCCTGCCTCACTCGGTTAAAAAAAAAATATTTCTTTTCCAAAGCTTCTCCCCGTGTTCAGGCAAACTTCACACAGCCCGACTCTCCCAAGCAAAAATCGCGCACAGCTCGCACATCACAGCAGGGCACCAACACATTGAGCACGATAACCGCTTTTATGGTCAATTTCAATACAAATAATTTATCCTGACAGATCGAGGCTCATATAAGGACAACAAACGTGCTCCTCTGTCCACTTTCGTACAAAAAAAAACTTGATCGCGCCAGGCAGAGGTTAATGCTCCGTGACAAGGTCCGCAATGGACGCGTGTTCAAAGACCACTAGTCATTTCCCCCAAAAACATTTCTGCAGCTTGCCGAATGTCTTTGTCCTGGTTCTTGGATGTCATTGTTTCATTCACCGACGAGTGAAGACACAGCACGCCTCTGGGCACAGCATGTGCACTTCGACACAGCTCGCCCCCACCTTTTATCCTACTCCTCCTTCCTTCGCACCTTGGTCCTGCGTCTCTCCCCATCTCCACATCCACAACAAACTGCGTACATACGTTCGACCCACACATTAAAACGTATACAAATTAATTTAAACACATTTCAGAACTATTTGACTCTATATAAAATTACCTTTTATTTATTTACAACCGCGATTAAATAATTCTCAATTTAATTTGTGTTGTAATGACTCCTGGACTTGGAGATCACAATCAAGGCTTTATTCGGCACATCTGACACAAATTTTCCCGTTGACTCGTTTTGGAGTCGTTAAAAAAAAAAAACTCTCAAAGAGGAACACGACCCCCACCTTTACCCTTCAGGCAAGGCGCACACATTCCTCCACTTCACAATGGGGCATCCTTCCCTCTGTGGGTTATCATTCCCTCCTACCTTCCATTTCCACACATCGTTTTCACGAGCAGCCAAGCTTCGTCCGCTGTTCTTTCAGAACTTCGCTTTAAATTTCCAATTATTATCACATCAGAACTAATCTCAATTCCTGTTCTTTTAATGGATATTTTACCGATTTTGAGTTTGCTGCACTGTAACCTTCCCTTCCGCCTGCGTTTTTTCCTCCACCTCCTCACCGGGAAGGCAAAAGTCGTGGCCAGTGACCTCGTACCTTCCAGGTTTGGACACAACCTCGACGGATGAAGGAAACCCTCAGATGGGTTACCTGGTATTCTCTCTTGATTTCCCTGCTCTGTGTACTGCAGTTGCACGGGTGGGGCAAGGTGTTTTCTCAACTTATTCTTTTAATCTTAACACTTACAACTTTTCTTTTTTGTTTTTCCAACATTATTTATTTGTCATGCTTCTTCCCTACACATATTACACGCTTCAAGTTTGGTTCAGGCTTATTCACAAATGCATATCTTAACGAATCTTATTCTAGGAATGCATATGGGTACTTTTATATTCATTCATACCATGATTCTAATTGATCACATTACCTTGGTCCATAATTTCCGTTGCATCTTTATTTTCCCACTTTCCCTGAATCATTTCTAGAGTATTCTTGGACTGGTCAGTGTTTTGCCTGGGGTGGTCTCGGGTTGGGTTGAGTGTCTTTCACACCTTTCCATGAACCCTCACACTCCCTTGCACACCTTCCACGTCCTCAATCTCCCACAGAAATACCTTGTCTCTTGGAGATTTCTCAGATTACCCTCCCGGGCTTATACCTTACAATCTCCCCTTTAGACACTGTTCTCCAGGGATTTCTGAGATGAGCCTGTAAGCATCACCTGCAACCCCCTTGCGAACACTTAACCCCCCGGGGGTACCCTTCTTTTTGATGCGCACAAAGCTCCCTCTTTTCTCGTTCTTTTAAGATAAGTACAGATCACAAAGAGCAGCGAACCTGTATGTCCCGGTGCGAGAAAAAGAGGCAGTTCTTACCTTATCTTTAAGCCGGCCGGCTGCTGTCCTCTTTTTGTCTCACCAAGCAAGAAGTTCCCCTCTTTTGCTCTGTTTTTACCCCCTTGCCAACTACGCCAAAATGTCGAGATCAGGGTTATTCACAGCTGACTGAAATCAAGCAATGACTACACCAATCGTCGTAGAGAAGAGCTTTAATGCGCACCAAAAGTGTACACGAGAGTAGAAAGGCACAGAATACCTACAGTATACCAGCTCAGTCAAACTCTGGCCTGCAAGCAGTTTGGTTTACTTTATATATACTTTTCCTGCTCATCTGGTTTCATGATTTCCCCAACTTCCATCAGCTTTATATTTCCTTTCTAAGATATCGTTTTCTTTGAAAGTAACAACACCCCAGCAAATATTCTGTCCTGGCCTGACAAAGCATTTATCTTTTCACAAGCAAGAAGATCTGTTATTGATCAGGCAGATCTTTATCACAATATATATATATATATATATATATATATATATATATATATATATATATATATATATATATATATATATATATTATCGTCTCATTCTACTACAAGATGTTCCCTTTTGAACTATACCAAAACAGTGCTGATTTATGACTGGGCTTCTCCGAGCCCAAGGCTCAAGGAATGTTGTTACAAGGGCCAACAAGAAAGCCAGATGTTCAGCTGCACGAGAGAGAGAGAGAGAGAGAGAGAGAGAGAGAGAGAGAGAGAGAGAGAGAGAGAGAGAGAGAGAGAGAGAGAGAGAGAGAGAGAGATATATATATATATATATATATATATATATATATATATATATATATATATATATATATATATATATATATATATATATATATATATATATATATATATATATATAGCCGACTGGCTTTGATTACCAACAGTCAAAAATGGAAGCTTACTGAGAGCATTTTAAATGCTTTGGCTTCCTCAATGAAATGCTACATTCAATTTTAAGAAAAGGTAATCCTGTTAAATTGGCTGCTTTCATCTTGGGAGCTGTTCAACAGCTCCACATTTGCCCCTCTGTTACTTAGAAACATAGTGGAAAAGGAACACCACAATTATAATATTTTTTAGAGATGGGTTCTTGATGGAGCGGCAAGGTGGTAAAAGGGAGTCTCGTCCAGAAGTGGTCCACTCTTATGAGTAGCTCCAAGTGGGTTATTACGTCACGAAAGCTCCGCCCGCACTTTCTTGCTTCATAGAAAAGCCCCCCCTCCACCATCCCGACCGGCCCATCAATACCCCACCCCTCTATAGAATAGTGGATACATTTCAACAATTATAACTTGAATATAGGTCATGAGGAAGCAAAAATTACCTTTCAAAAACAACTTACACAAAAAGATACATATATTTTCAACTAACTATGGTTCTTTATGAACAAGAATATAATTTTTATAAACAAGTCAGAATTAGCAAACAAGAATCTATATATTGTGTTCTTTATGAACCAACAAAAAGAATATCAGCAAACAAGAATATAAACTGCAAGCCAGAGTGAAAGAAAATTTTAAAGAAAAGTCCCAACATTTTCCAACAAGGCAATGTTCAGATAACATTTCTTTCCATCTTCGTCATCGGTGTGAGCAAGTCGAGACACTCATCCAATGTGAGTGTAAGCAGTGGGTCAACAGTCCCATTAAGTTCACAGTACTTTTCAGGGTCTATGGGTTGGGGAGGAAAACCAGAGTGAATTATCGGGGAGGGTAGAGATGGCGGAGGTGTTGGCAGCGGTTTGACCACAGCAACCACAGCAGGCTTCCCCAGGACCGTCTCCGGTTTTGTTGTTTTCTTTGCTGTAGAAGAACAATGTCTCACGCACTCCCTGATTAGATTTTTAATACAAGTGATGACAACAATCACTGCTATGAAGATCATGAGCCCTATAAACAACCAATGGATTATCCAGGCTCCCCAACTCCCCAATATTCCCTTCAACCAAGATCCCATTGACCATCCCTTGTTAAAATCATGATATTTTGCACCTTCAGCTTTAATTTTTTCAGCCAAATTATCAATTTCTTCTGAATTATCTGGAATGTATGTGCAGCATTCCACACCTATAACCGCACACGTCCCTCCTTTTTCTGCTAAAAGCATATCCAGAGCGATGCGGTTTTGCATCACGGTTGTCCGTATAGCTACCAGCTCGGCACTCGTTTTGTGAAATCCTTCGCTGGTGGTATTAGCAAGCTTTTCCAAAGATTCTGCCAAATTGATAATTTCCCTTGCACTCTTGCCTGCTCCATAAAAGGGGAATGCAATCATGAAAAACCTCTCAACTTCTGAAATGGCTCTTTTCGATCTGACCTGACAAAATATGTACCATTTAGGGGTGCCTGAGGTTCAAGCAGGTTATTTACTTCGATTTTTACAGGTATGGTTGTTCCATTAATTCGCCCTTTTATGGTCACCATTTCATCCCCATGTCTAGCATAGTACTGGCATGTTGATTCTCCTAAATGGGGTCCCCCCCCCTTATCCTCTAACTAGACAAATCAATCCAATTTGTTTGTGCATGAGCTGAAAATGTGGGGGGTACTTTTCTAATCCCTCCCCCTTCTTCA
The DNA here is from genome assembly GCF_056783735.1 of Eptatretus burgeri. Taxonomy (NCBI): domain Eukaryota; kingdom Metazoa; phylum Chordata; class Myxini; order Myxiniformes; family Myxinidae; genus Eptatretus; species Eptatretus burgeri. The sequence continues at coordinate 73,307,584 of NC_140974.1, read as the reverse complement.
ATCCATCATAATTCGTTACTTTTAGTGCTCTTGCCGGGCCCTGTCCCACAGCCTTTTGCTTAATAGTTCTGTACTTAGGGTAATACCAATGCTCATAGTTCGTGCAATTATAACCCCCCTTCTCCCAATTACTTTTTATTTCTATTATTCTACCTTCCACTGATGCCTTCTCTACTTTAGTTAAAACTGGTCTATCTTGTCTACGGACTATGTACCCACACATGTTCTCCCCCTGGAGTGGAACTGCAAACAAGGGTAATCCGTGTTTTCCCATATACGCCTTCCTAATGCAATTGATCCCAATGTTTACCTTTTTTCTTCCCTGTGCACCCTGTCACAACCCATTCCTTGTTTCCCCTACCATTGACCTACCAAACATTCTGATCTCTATGACATTCCTAAAATGTCCTCACTATCTGTTATTGTCCATATTATCACGATTATACTCATGCTAATCAAACACTGCCACATCTGTCATAAACCTCCAATAACATTTCTTTCTCTTTTCGATTTCCTGTATCCTTTTGCAATGAGATGCGTAAATCCATGATTGGCTTACCTTTTCTTGACAGCTCCATGGGTAACCAATAATACCTGAAAAAGTCCAGTCCACTGCATCTTTAGGACGTTCCTCCATTCGAACACCCTGTTGTCAAACTCTTTCACAATATTTATTTGCATCACAAGAGTTAATATTCATTTATACATGTCCATATATTTTACAGACATTCTACCAATAATTATATGTACTGTTTGGCCTTGCCCTTAAATTGGTGACCAGGATCCCACAGCCCTGAGCTCAACTTTCATTTACCACTAAACGAACCCCGAGGGCTAACTCAGCCTGTCACTCATTTAAGACTGGCAAAAAAAAATGAACATCAGTACACTGGTAATGGGGACACCGCATCAGCAGCACAGTCATGCTCCAACTAGTGATGCAATCAACAGCCCAAAGGCAGCACACACCACAAACATTTGATAATACATAGCTGCTTCCAAAACTTTCGATTTACAAATTTTCGATTTTCTCCCACCTCTGCAAGTTCTTGAGTGTACCATATTCTCAGCACCTCCTTCTACATCATCCCCCTTTTGCTCGTGCAGCTCATTTTATGAGCCAAAGCGAGCAAACCTTTTTGGGTAACCACTTTGTTGTGGGGGCTGGGTATCAGCAGCAAGCACGACCGCTAGAGTGAGCAGTAGAGTCAGTTCCACCGACCGTACCCTTCTTTCCCATTCATAAGTTGGTCGTCATCAGAGAGCGTACATAGCCCCACGGTCTACCATTATGACAATACAATGCACAGAGAACCTTCCCAGGTACGGTGGCTGCTATGATATGAAAAACACGTTTTTAAAATACCAACCGATGCTGACGTCAGAAGACAACAAATTCAGATCTCAACGTAAACAAAGATGTGAATTCTGCCTGTCTGAACCGACCCATGGGTTCACACGACTACATTCACCACAGATGCATGTGCTCACCTGCACCCACCATTTGCTCACCCACTGACCCAGATGATCCTGATGGTGCAATTATCCCAATCGCCCCTTGGCGTCCTGGTGTTGCAGACTCCCCTTGCAGACCCCTGTCTCCAGCATTGCCATCCATGTTTACCAGGTGCTCCTGGCCTACTCCCATCACCATGAGGGCCAATCATGCCATCATGACCACTTGGGCCTGGAGGTCCGATAGGACCTGAACCACCAACAGTTCCACTGCCTCCCGCTTCCCCAGGCGGTCCAGACAACCCAGTGGCTCCCTGGGCACCATCATGAAGCCCATAAGAAGCACATAAGGGCAGTCATTAGAATATAAAATAAATGGAAATTGATACACAAGCACCCATACAGGTGCTGCTTAAGGACTGGCCCCCACCAGACACACCCCCCCCCCAAAAAGGGACCCCGTTGGGTCGTTATTGATACTCCCCCCTCGGAGGGAAGGTGAGCTGGAGGTGAGAAGCTTCCTTGGACCTTCCTGCCTCGTGCAATCCTTGACAATCCGGCTCGATGGTACTTGAACCTGCAACTCGATACCGCTGCAAGCACCAGGTAGTTAGGTAGCGTTGATTGCCAAATAACTCCCCCACAGGCGCTCGGCACGTATGCTCATCGGAAAGGCCAATGGTGGAAGGTAGCCAGGGAGGATGTCGTTGTTGTAGTTTTTTTCTTCATATGTGCTCAATATATTACTATCGATTTAACTATTCTTGACTAGCACACTTTGTGACATTAAATATCCTCTTATTTCCACAGTTCCCCTACATTGTGCCATCTGTACAGTATACACATATCAGGAATATGCTTTCACCCTCGGCTAGATTGCATACCGCAATTAGCACAGAATCACTTTCCAAGATGTTATTCTCAGTGTACACTACATACCCTGACAGTTATGTCCAGTATCGGACATCTTTCGATTACCACATTTTACTCAAACAGTGAGTCAACCAACACTGCATAATCAGATATCATCCATTCATCCATTTGGACCACACTTCTGCAAAGCATTTGGTTCTGCCCAAAATAAAATAAAATAAAATATTTTCCTCTGTTCCCGGCTGAGTTGTGTATGTAATTATGTCCACAGCCACAGTTGCGATTTTAACTCGTTCTTCATTCAAACATGTCATGGTAATTGTTTTTAAAATCTGCCAAATTCTCAATTATCTTTTACATGAGCCTAAAGTAAATCCCAACACACACTCCGCACCTCACTTGGACGATTCGCATTTCCTCTTTCAAACCGTCAGAGCACACTGTCTATTGTTTGTGGCTCTTGGCGACTCCTGACTCTCAGTATCCCTGGTTCCTGAGGTTGACTCAGCCTGTCATTCCACCCAGGTCGGCGAGATTATTTATTCCAATGTGTGTATCGGTGGAGGGACACTGCATCATTTGCACTAACACGTCCTTGTGACAATTGATACTAATCTGTCGCCACGTACTGCACACAACTGACGACTCGAGTCCCGACTCATGCCCATCCTGACAGCAGCTGTGCCCCTGCACGTTCGAGCAGCAGTTTTGTAGCTTAATGTTCAGGGTGCCTGCAATAACTTGCCAACTCTTCACAAAAAAGCATCGTGGGATCTTTAATGTTCACGAACCGATGTTAGCAAACTTTGCAGTGCATGTGAAACACCAGGATGGCAGTTTAGAGCTGCGTTGAGATTTGAACCGAGGCTGCACAGCTCAAAGGGCAGCCATACCTCCAGACTCTTCGGAGGTGCAGGGGGCTGTAGGGGGTTGGCACATTGTGGAATTTACTCAGGGTCCAGCACACAATGGTCTTGTCCATTTGCACATGTGTACTTGCAAACTTACAAGGCCAGGATGAACTGCTTCGAAAATTTACACAGCACCCTCGGCACGGCCGATTTCAATGCGGCCCAGATGTTGACCACACTCGTGCTTCGTGCTCCATCTCGCACACCGTACAGCCCTCCCTCCTTCGAGGGCTCCACACACGGCTTACTTCGTACATTCAACCACAGATGCCAACCACAATTTATTGTAAAACCGAGCTCCTCACAATAATGATGCAACCAACCGTGTTGATAATTTTCCTGCCTCACTCGGTTAAAAAAAAATATTTCTTTTCCAAAGCTTCTCCCCGTGTTCAGGCAAACTTCACACAGCTCGACTCTCCCAAGCAAAGATCGCGCACAGCCCGCACTTCACAGCAGGGCACCAACACATTGAGCACGATAACCGCTTTTATGGTCAATTTCAATACAAATAATTTATCCTGACAGATCGAGGCTCATATAAGGACAACAAACGTGCTCCTCTGTCCACTTTCGTACAAAAAAAAAACTTGATCGCGCCAGGCAGAGGTTAATGCTCCGTGACAAGGTCCGCAATGGACGCGTGTTCAAAGACCACTAGTCATTTCCCCCAAAAACATTTCTGCAGCTTGCCGAATGTCTTTGTCCTGGTTCTTGGATGTCATTGTTTCATTCACCGACGAGTGAAGACACAGCACGCCTCTGGGCACAGCATGTGCACTTCGACACAGCTCGCCCCCACCTTTTATCCTACTCCTCCTTCCTTCGCACCTTGGTCCTGCGTCTCTCCCCATCTCCACATCCACAACAAACTGCGTACATACGTTCGACCCACACATTAAAACGTATACAAATTAATTTAAACACATTTCAGAACTATTTGACTCTATATAAAATTACCTTTTATTTATTTACAACCGCGATTAAATAATTCTCAATTTAATTTGTGTTGTAATGACTCCTGGACTTGGAGATCACAATCAAGGCTTTATTCGGCACATCTGACACAAATTTTCCCGTTGACTCGTTTTGGAGTCGTTAAAAAAAAAAAAAATCTCAAAGAGGAACACGACCCCCACCTTTACCCTTCAGGCAAGGCGCACACATTCCTCCACTTCACCATGGGGCATCCTTCCCTCTGTGGGTTATCATTCCCTCCTACCTTCCATTTCCACACATCGTTTTCACGAGCAGCCAAGCTTCGTCCGCTGTTCTTTCAGAACTTCCCTTTAAATTTCCAATTATTATCACATCAGAACTAATCTCAATTCCTGTTCTTTTAATGGATATTTTACCGATTTTGAATTTGCTGCACTGTGACCTTCCCTTCCGCCTGCGTTTTTTCCTCTACCTCCTCACCGGGAAGGCAAAAGTCGTGGCCAGTGACCTCGTACCTTCCAGGTTTGGACACAACCTCGACGGATGAAGGAAACCCTCAGATGGGTTACCTGGTATTCTCTCTTGATTTCCCTGCTCTGTGTACTGCAGTTGCACGGGTGGGGCAAGGTGTTTTCTCAACTTATTCTTTTAATCTTAACACTTACAACTTTTCTTTTTTGTTTTTCCAACATTATTTATTTGTCATGCTTCTTCCCTACACATATTACACGCTTCAAGTTTGGTTCGGGCTTATTCACAAATGCATATCTTAACGAATCTTATTCTAGGAATGCATATGGGTACTTTTATATTCATTCATACCATGATTCTAATTGATCACATTACCTTGGTCCATAATTTCCGTTGCATCTTTATTTTCCCACTTTCCCTGAATCATTTCTAGAGTATTCTTGGACTGGTCAGTGTTTTGCCTGGGGTGGTCTCGGGTTGGGTTGAGTGTCTTTCACACCTTTCCATGAACCCTCACACTCCCTTGCACACCTTCCACGTCCTCAATCTCCCACAGAAATACCTTGTCTCTTGGAGATTTCTCAGATTACCCTCCCGGGCTTATACCTTACAATCTCCCCTTTAGACACTGTTCTCCAGGGATTTCTGAGATGAGCCTGTAAGCATCACCTGCAACCCCCTTGCGAACACTTAACCCCCCGGGGGTACCCTTCTTTTTGATGCGCACAAAGCTCCCTCTTTTCTCGTTCTTTTAAGATAAGTACAGATCACAAAGAGCAGCGAACCTGTATGTCCCGGTGCGAGAAAAAGAGGCAGTTCTTACCTTATCTTTAAGCCGGCCGGCTGCTGTCCTCTTTTGTCTCACCAAGCAAGAAGTTCCCCTCTTTTGCTCTGTTTTTACCCCCTTGCCAACTACGCCAAAATGTCGAGATCAGGGTTATTCACAGCTGACTGAAATCAAGCAATGACTACACCAATCGTCGTAGAGAAGAGCTTTAATGCGCACCAAAAGTGTACACGAGAGTAGAAAGGCACAGAATACCTACAGTATACCAGCTCAGTCAAACTCTGGCCTGCAAGCAGTTTGGTTTACTTTATATATACTTTTCCTGCTCATCTGGTTTCATGATTTCCCCAACTTCCATCAGCTTTATATTTCCTTTCTAAGATATCGTTTTCTTTGAAAGTAACAACACCCCAGCAAATATTCTGTCCTGGCCTGACAAAGCATTTATCTTTTCACAAGCAAGAAGATCTGTTATTGATCAGGCAGATCTTTATCACAATATATATATATATATATATATATATATATATATATATATATATATATATATATATATATATATATATATATATATATATATATATATATATATATTATCGTCTCATTCTACTACAAGATGTTCCCTTTTGAACTATACCAAAACAGTGCTGATTTATGACTGGGCTTCTCCGAGCCCAAGGCTCAAGGAATGTTGTTACAAGGGCCAACAAGAAAGCCAGATGTTCAGCTGCACGAGAGAGAGAGAGAGAGAGAGAGAGAGAGAGAGAGAGAGAGAGAGAGAGAGAGAGAGAGAGAGAGAGAGAGAGAGAGAGAGAGAGAGAGAGAGAGAGAGATAGAGATAGAGATAGAGATAGAGATAGAGATAGAGATAGAGATAGAGATAGAGATAGAGATAGAGATAGAGATAGAGATATAGAGATAGAGATATAGCCGACTGGCTTTGATTACCAACAGTCAAAAATGGTAGCTTACTGAGAGCATTTTAAATGCTTTGGCTTCCTCAATTAAATGCTACATTCAATTTTAAGAAAAGGTAATCCTGTTAAATTGGCTGCTTTCATCTTGGGAGCTGTTCAACAGCTCCACATATACACATATTATACGTGACATTGCACACATTATATACACATATTATACGTGACATATGACACATGTTATATACACACATTATAAGTGATATATTACCCGCTTATATATACGCACATATTACACACGTTATGTACACATATGACACGTTATATACACACATATTATAAGTGACTGACATTATATATGACATATTACACATTTTATAGCCACATATTATGATATTACATGTTATCTACACATATTATGTACATGATACATACACATAAAATGGGACATATTACACATTATATACATGATATTACACGTTATATAAGCATTAAATGGGACATATTGTTGCGGGGCCGGGACGTCGGCCGCGGTCCGTCTGCTGGATGGAGTCGCGAGTCAGCTCGACCGATCGCTCAGAATTCAGATCGTCGCCCCAGATAAGTCCGGAGTCGACGGGTCCTCTATCGGACCGAAATTCGCCCCAATCGATAGACCACGTGGGGTAGGGTCGATTGCCAATTTAAATTTACCTAAATACCCATGTGGTCCACTACCGGGGAATTTCACCCTCGACAGAACTCGTACAGAAACGAGCCGCTTATGCTTCAGTCACATTTGGCTCGGCGTCCGTAGGGTCTAAAAAATCTACGGCCACTAGCAATTATAGGGTGGCCGCAGTATTTCCACGGTCACACAATGTAGCAGACACATATGTTTTTATTTTTCGGGTTTCCCAACCTTGACCGAACCCAGTACCTGCAGAGCCTCGCAGCCGCATGGCTGAGGAAGTCGCCATTGCAAGGCTTCTTCTTCTTCTTCTTCTTCCGTTTTTCTTCACGCGGCGGCCTGATTCAGCATTATCTTGCAAAACAAGTAATCTATAATCATGTACATTTTCCTCCTCATTGATAATTAATTAGTTCGGCGAAATGCAACCCGGAAACGATAAAAATGTTTTCGGACAAAAAAAATTAACGCACATTATGGGACTAAAAAAATTGAGTTATCGGAAGTTAACTAGTCCGATAACGATGAATGGAAGTTAACTTCCAATAATAGTCTGATTAAAAAAAGTAAACTTCGATAATTATCTGTTATCGGATTATCGCTTTTGTGCCCAACACTGGTGGCATACACCTATACTCCGATCTCTAGCGGTAGCGCACGGTCGACGCAGACTGCCACGAAGGCTGTACGTAGGACGCACGGCGGGCGTAGGGGAACCGTGCGTCGACCCTGCGTTGCCTGCAGGTAGTCACACAGACCGCAAGGCCATCGTACGTTGAACACAGGGACGCCTTAGGACTACCCTACGGGACCGTGGAAATAGTGAAATCGATTCAAGGGAGCATGGCGTCTCCCTCCGTTCCCGAAGGAGGCTATCCAGCTGCTCGCACCGGGTCCCCACACGTTGTGCCAGCTCGCCCCCATTATCCTCCACTACCTCAATGTGTGTGTGCTCGTCCCCAACCCCGTCCTTATCGTGCAGTCTCTTCTCTATTTTTTCTGTTTCTTTCTGGCTCCTTTTTCCTTCCCGTCCGAGTCGTTCTTCCTCTCTGAGCCCCATTAGGTGTTCGTTCTCCCTCCGGAGCTCCTCAGTCTCCGTTGACTCCAATCTCCCTCTCCGTTTTAGTTGTTCAATTTCACACTCGTATAGTTGTTGTTTTCTCTCCCACTGTTCCTCCTGCTCTTCGTTTTCCAATCTCATTGTTTCTTTCAATTGGCTCATTTCCTTCCTGTGTTTCATTCGCTGTTCTTTGTCTATTTCCTCGCACTCCAGCCTCGCCTTTTCTTTCAATTGGTCAACCTCGGCTTCATGTTCCTTTTGTTTTCTATCCCATTGTTCCTCTCGTTCTTCCCAATCCAATCTCGTTGTGTCCTTGAATCTCCTGATTTCTCCTTCCTGCTTCATTCGTTCTTCCTTCATTACTCTTTCCTGCATCTCATTCTGCAATCTCGTTATTTCCTTCAGTTGGCTGACTTCCTTCTCCTGTCTCAATCTTTGTTCTTTCAGTACTCTTTCTTGTTCCTCATTCTTTAATCTGGCCTTCGCTTCCAGCTGTTCGACCTGTACAGTGTGGTTCCTTAACGTTTCATTCTCTGCTGTCGTTCTTTCTTCTTTCACCATCCTCAACTCGTTTTGTAATTCCATCTCTTTGTTTTGGTATTTCTGGAACTCAGAAGCTTTCTCTTATAATTCCTTTCTCATCTCCTCACCCGCCGACCTTGCTTTGGCTTCTCACTGTTTGATTTGCAGTGTGGTTCCTTAACGTTTCATTCTCCGTTCTCTTTCTTTCCTCTCTTCACATCCTCAGCTCGTTTTGTAGTTCCGTCTCTTTGTTTTGGTGTTTCTGTAACTCAGAAGTTTTCTTTTCTAATTCTGTCCTCAATTTGCATGCTTCTTCCCTCCTTTCCGCACAACTTTCCCAGGCTTCCCTCCTCATTTCGTCCATTTTCTTCCCGTATTCCTTTAGTTCTTCCTGCCATTTATTTTCTTCCTTCATTACTCTTTCTTGCATCTCATTCTGCAATCTTGCCTTTTCTTTCAATTGTTTCTGATATTCCTGTTCTCTTTTTACCTCTTCTTCTAATCTTCTTCTGTCCCGAACGCCTTGTTCTACCTCACGCTCTAGTTGCTTTATTTTCCAATCGTGTTCACATTCTTTCCCTTCCAACTGTATTTCCCTCACTCTCCCCTCTAGTTCTTTGAACCGCCTTGCTTCCTCCAATAATTTTTCCATTAGTTGTTTTACTTCCAAGTCGTGCTCCTTTTGTTTCTTTTCGAGCTCGGTTTTCCATTCTTCTTCCATGTGCTTTCTGTCCCGGGAGTTACCAATTCGCTCCTCCTCCATTCACTCGCTTAGCTCGGTCGTCCCTTGTTCCCACTTATGGATCCTTAATTCTATTTCCCCCACTTTTCCCTCGAGTTCCTTGGCCTGTCTTGACTTGTCCAATAGTTCTTTCTTTAATTGTTTTACTTCCAGCTCGTGTTTCTGTTTTTTTTTTTGAGCTCGGTCCTCCATTCTTCCTTCAATTCTTTCCAAAGCCCGCCAATGTCCGCCTGCCTCGCCTGCCATGCCCACGTGGTTTGAAACGGCTGTTGGGAGCGCTCGCCTCGTGTCGCGCCATTCGCAGTGCCATAAATAGCCACTCGCTCCGTGCTGCGCTGAGGTGCGATTGCGCCGCCATTATGCGACTCAGCCTGCCGATAAAGTCCGTGCTCAGGATATGGGGTTGAGCTTCCCCACGGATTGTAATTACAAGTACCGTCCTGGGCCATGGATCCTACATTACTTCACATATACATTTCTACCCCCGGGACCCGCCCGCTTTGAGACTCCATCTTATTTCTCGTAAGGGATTAATTTGGCCTGCTCGTAATTTGGAGGGAATCGGGGGTCGCTCCTCTCACCCCTGAACCGTTCCCCGTGAATTTAGCTGGAGACGGGGTGGATTTGAATCCCACTCCTGACACCAGTGTTGCGAATTCGCGCCCGCCGGCGTGCGATCGGCCGCTCGACTCGAATGGCGGCAGCCTCGCCCACCGGAACGGACAATTCAGTCATGACCCTCTCGGAACAACGCCGGGAGCTAGTCACGGGTGGGGGTTTAACCTCACCACGATGGTGCCAATTGCCCACCCGCACAGGATATGGTTGCTCGCCAAATTCGACCTACCTAAGTACCTGCACGAGCGGTCGACCGGGCGATCGTACCACGCCACAGGCCGACTCCGGACACGAACCGCTTAAGCGGTCCGTTCCGTGCTACAGTGATAACCGAGCGGTGTTATCGTCGGCCTTGACGGTTCCGATTTAATTACCGGGCGTTTTAAACCCACTCCGAACCCCTTACGTGATGCAAGATGGAGATTCAAACAAAGGAAAGGACGCAGCGAAACGGGGAACAAGTTCACACAATGCACATTTATTTCACACAGAAGGCACGTAAGGCACGTATATACAGCAAAACAATTATGCAACAAAAGCAAATGCAGAGTTAAAACCGACTACACGCGCACACATGGCAACACTTAAAACAATACTACTTGACGAACGGCGCCACCACAAGCATTTACACAAAAAGCAAAGGAAAAGGAAAAGAAGCCGCGACTTCCCTTTTCGTGGCCGGTGAGTCCCTCTCCCACGACCGTCAGCGTGGTCGCGCCTGGCCCGACTTCTCTCGCGGCCGGCGAACCCTCTCCGGCACTCCTCGTCCGGACGCGCAGGTCCACCTCACAACCGGTGCTGCCGCGTCTCCCTCCGTTCACAGGTCGCTCGCCAAGCCGCGAGCGCAGGACCTCTTCCCCCGACAAGACAAGCAGAGGGGAAGCCTCGAAAAACCAACTCAACTCTCCAAGGTCCGTGCTGTACGCCTTTTGTAGCGCGGGGCTCCGCCCTTCGCTCCGCCCCGTTTTCGGCCCTGCCTCCCTTCGAGCTTCTTGGAGAAGCCTCTCGAAGGTGGGTGTGCCCTCTCGCTCTCCCTCCACCCCGCCCCGTGCGGGGGCCGGGGGAGTCAGTTTTTGGCTCAGGGCCAGAGAATTATTCCCCCAAAAAGAGGCCCCCACCTTTTCTCACCTTTGACCCCCGGCTCAGATCGCACTTCCACCACACCGAGTGCAGAGAATTTCGACGGGAGAAACAGGCGGGAAAAGCCCCCGAGCATCGTTGTTGGTTTTTGTTTGTTCCTCCGCGGAGATCGTAACCGCACGGGGCCTATTGAATGGCGAGTGGCGAAGATGTGGTAGTGTAGATGGTGGGGGTGGCGTGGTTGTAGTGTGGTTGGTGCTGTGGTGGGGATGGTGTGGTTGTTGAGATGCTGTTTGTTTGAAATAAAAGATAGAACAGAAAAATGGCAAACTCAAAGCGTCGCAGCCCGGATGGATCACATAAATTCCCTCTATACAACGGGTTTGGGCTAACTACACATGTACTTACGGAGATATCTCACCTGAGGGCTCTTTATGGTCTAATGCGAATTTCCAGAACCGTAACAATACCTATCCTTTGGGATAAGAAGCACATGGTCCGGTCTTGATTGGGTAAACCAGCTTGTTACTATGTATAATTTTGTGTGCACTGTCCATGTCCTTCTAATGGGTTCCTGCTGTCTCAGAATAATAAATGTTTATGCTGGAACCGCTCCATTAAGTTCCAATTTATGTTTTTTATCCTTCTCCTTCTCCCTATTCAATGATAGCTAGAACCCTTTAGAATGAAGTGTGATGGGTGGACGAATGCTTCTACCTTTTGTGATACAAGTTTATAGCACAGGCAGAAAATCATTGGATTTTTGCTCTAACTCAGCATCTTGAATTGTTGATTCATACTGAAGCGGAAAACAGCAATTTGCATTGCAAGCTGTCGGTGTGTGGGTGTGCAGGTTGGCGATAGTGCCGGTCATCATCAACCCTGGCCTCACCTCAGTCTTGGGCAACTTCATCACATTTGCCACCGGTGTATTGTATGGGCTCACCATACTTGGCAAGAAGTACGTAAAAATAACACAAGTTATTGATTAATAAATGTGAAAGACTGTTGTGTGAACTCCCAATGGCACAGTTGCCATCTTTAACTTGTCTTGATTATTATTTTCTTAACTTTGATCTCTAATAGGAACATTACTTGGTTTCATTTCTTGCTCTCGGTCCTTGTTACACAGGGTTTTTTTTCTCCCTTCTCTATTAAAGATTTAATGTTCTTCCTCGAAGCATTTGCTCAGTGAGGCAACCCTCAACTCTGGTTCTGCAACTGGACTGGACATCATTGGCACACATGTCCTAAAAACCTGCTCTGCTGCTCTTGCACATCCCCTCTCTGCCCTTTCCACCCTGTCATTTGCCCAAGGCCATCTTCCATCTGTTTGGAATCTACCAACATCACTGCATTACATTAAAAGGTGCAAAAACTGACCACCTCAACTACAGACATATCAGCTTGCTTCCAATCATCAACAAGGTCATGGAATACATCATTACAGTTGACATCAAATGTTTCCTTTTCCCGAACGACCTCATCTTAGATCATCAATTTGGTTACAGACCCTTGATATGCTGATTCTGTTCTCCCAACAATGAATGAAGTCCCTTATTGCCACACATGAGATCAGGGCCATCTCTCCAGACAGCTCTTGAGTATTTGATACAGTCTGGAATCCCGTCTTGCTCTTCAAACTCTCTGTCTATGGCATATAAGGCCACATCCACACATTGTTTACTGACTTGATATGCTCTCGAAGCCAACGTGTGGCTCACTACAGGATCTCCTCTCCCTGTCAAGGCTGGAGGGCAGTGTTTTGAGCTCAGTCCTATTCCTAATCTTCAGTAATGATCTTTCTCACTCTTATAAAGTGATCTTTATCTCTTTAATGATGACTCCACCCTCTGCCGTGACATCACGCATCCTTCAGATAGACAGGCAGCAGCCTCTTCCCTCTCTGCAGACGTTGATGGAATCACGAGCTGGTCAAACACTTGGAATACGTCTTTCAATCCTGACAAATCTCACTCTGTCTCTCCGAAAGGACCATCTGGTGAACTCTCCTGTCTATTTCCTTTACAATCCTCTTGAAGTTCAGTCACTCAAACCTTTGAGCATCAGTATCAGCCATGATCTTTCTTAGGCAAACCATGTACCTAAGTTGGCTTCCAAAGCCAGTCGCCGACTGTGCATCCTCTATCATGCAAAGTGTTTCCTTGGCACATCTGAATTTTTATTTTCCTACAAGGCCTTCATCCATGATCTGATGGAGTACTGTTCTCCACTCTGGGCTGGTGCCCCTGCCTCACAAAATCATTGGAATCTCCCATGATGAAGCTGAGTCTGGGCCTATCACTTTCACATCACCTACATGTCGGTGGCCTCTTTGTTCCACCACCTCCTTTCTGGGCATTCTCTTTTATTTATTTATTTTAAATAAGTAGGCATTGTAGCATGATCTGTCATTTGCAAGTTCATTTTTGCTTTTTTATTCATTCAATAATTTGAATCATTTAATTGGCTTCATGATCAGGGACATAGTGTCCACAAAGTGGACGTGGTTATGCTGTGCCAACCCCCCCCCCCACACACACACACACACACACACACACACACACACACACACACACACACACACACACACACACACACACACACACACACACACACACACACACACACACACACACACACTTTTGAGGGTACGTCTTGATACCTTTCCAAATGCACATGCCGAGCCATCTCGAGCCCCAGCTGCATGACAATTTTATTTTTGTTTGGTACCGTGTGATATGCGAGGGATTATCAGCTTGTCCTATGTTTAGAGTGCAAGTGTAAACGTGCAAGGATTACTCGTCCGTTCACTATCGTGAATGAACTATATGGAGTGATTTTGGTAATTTGGTTTGTAACATTAAGCTACAGACTTTCAAATCAACTCTCATAATGACAACATTCTGTGATATATTTTAAGCCTCGTAACAATGTGTTTTTATTTATTTATTTATATTTTTGAAAATATAACTGCATTTTTGCTCATCTATAGTGTTTTCTTTGTTTACAAAACATTTCCTCCCTATTTTCCGGAGTGTCGGTGTCTATGTTCTCTCATTTTTGATCATGCATACTAAATTTTCTCGTAGGATTTGAGCTTTTGCTGATGGAACGTGATTGTCATTTGTGCAGGGGAGATGGCATAAGTTATGCCAACATACAGCACCGGCAAGAAATAACAATGATGGACGTAAACAATCCTTCTGTGCCTTAGTTGGAAGATGAAGATGAGGACGGAATGTGAGGACTGGAAATGTACAGGGCATTTGTAATGACTCTTAAACTGAGTGTTCCATTTGAATTTGGGGCAGATGAGTTGTGTTCGAGCAACAGTGTGATTGAAGAACACCATTATACCATCCTTAACATAATTTGGGCTAGCATTTAAACAAAATGAATTCCTTTAGAAGCCAAATATATGATTACATTTAAAGTGGAAGCGAGGAGGAGAGGGTTTGAAATGATAATACATTTTTTTGAAAAAACAAGAGGGAAATGTAAGGAAAGGGAGGGAGGGAAGATAGGAAAATTAAAATGGAATAATCTTCTCTGTGAAGGTCGATGTCGGTTTGCGTCGGTGGACAAGTTCAACAATGTTATAAACTGGAAGGTCATGAACTGCTGTGGTAAGCAAGATGCAGCCGCCGTTTTGAGTGCTTGCCCTTTGTCAATACTTTTTCTTCTTTCTTTTTACTCTCATTGAGGGGAGAAAAGAGAAAGTTTGATAAAAGGTTTGTTAGGCAATGGGAAGGCCAGAAAGGTTTGATTGGGGTGTAGGTTAAGGTGGTGGTGGGCGGTCATTACTTCCACCATTTTTTGTTGTCGGTAGGCCACTTTTATAAAGAAATGTGTAATTTTTGTGGAAGAATAGTGGTGCTTTCCAATGATTTGTGGGCATGGTAATTGTTATACTTTGAAACATAAACTTGTGGATGTGTTGGGGTAGTTTGCATTGCCGTGCAGCATTGCTTGGTGTAGTGTCCTGACAGGACAGTGCAGAGCTCGCACACTTACCTTTGAGCTGTCTAATCTAGGTTTGATTCCTGTCAGACCAGTGTGCGCAGACAAGGTATTGAATGCATCACAAAGTATGCCGTCCCTCAGATGGATGTTAAGCTGGATGTCTCATCTGGTACACATGCTGGTGGATATTAAAAAATCCCAAGGTGTCTTTCCATGAAGAGGAGGCTAGGTATCGCTGTGGCCCTGGCCAAAATTACAAATCCCGATCAAAACCTACAGGGGGGCACATCAGCAATATTGTCAACCTCCCCTCCCAAATATGAACTGCTGAGTGACACTCGACCTAACATGCATCGTGTAGAATATGAATGAACTTTGTGTAGTAAGTTATGATGCTTTTCAGAAGGATTTTAGAATTTTGCATGCAAGGAATGTGTGGAAATGTGAACTAAGGGCACTGTAGTCTTTTGCAGTAAGGTTAGCAGTCGGTCAAACAATGCATCTACTCCTAAAAAGACATTCCTCGTGTCAAAATCCATCATGTAGCCTGGGTGACTTTGTGTGCAGCCAGGTAAAGGTTGGCCTGGGTGACTTTGTGTGCAGCCAGGTAAAGGTGAAATTGTATCATTACTCAATCTCCCTTGTTTGACACATTCATTGTTTCTTCAAGAAAGGATTCACTTTGCAGGTGCACACAGACTAATATTAATGAAATAATGATTTCAAGGGTTGTGTGGCTGTTTTGAGAACTTGCTTTCGCTGTGAAGGGAACAGCTTATGACTTTAATGACGTGTCAGTGAATTATAAACGTCATTTTGTGGAATTATAGCAAATATCATATTATATTGAGGATAATATTGTTTACGTGTAAGGAGATTTCTCTAATGGAGGTACGTCCAGGTTGTACATAGATTGTATTTAAGATGGGAGGTTTGTTTCTTGGGTGCAATGTTTGAACTGTTTCTTGAAGTAGTGTTGAAATTATCATTGGATGTTTGGATTTTGAATGATTCTTTTAAACCAAACAAAATTATATTTGGGATTCCATCCACCTTGCTTTTGTGAAGAGAGCCAGTGCTCAGACAGAAGTACTGTACGAGTATTAAACACTACGTGGGAATACTGCCTTCATGCTTTTTCTAAAAGAAACCAAGGGTCTGAACTACAATATTAAATTATCTTCTTCTTTACTTTGTCTTCTCATGTTTGTCTTGATGTCTTCTTTTATTTACACATAAATCCTTCGTTACATGGCGACTCGATATCCAGAATTTTGTTATAACGTAACATATAAATTAGGGAACCAATTTGTTATACGCTGCATTAAGTTTGCTTTTATGGAATTTGAATCTAAGTTATACTTTTTTCGGGGGGGAGGGGGGTGGAGCAGAAGAAGATGATGCTTAGGGTGAGGTAGACAATCCCATTGCCCCTCCTCCTCGCTCCCAGTAACCCCCATTCCCCCACGTCTCGCTGCACCTCCACCTCACGGAGCGATCAGCACAGTTTTGGGTAATGGCTTGTCTTTCTGTTACTTATTTTGAGCATAATTTTTATCGATATCATATCATAACATTATCAGATTTATATTAAATATCTGCTTAGAAAAAGGTTTGGTGCATTCCTAAGTGTGTTTTTATGATGTCTTGGTGCCGAATGTTTTTTCCGTAGGAACGCATCTCCAATTATATAACGGAAGTTAATGGAAAATAGCCTTTGATTATGCAGATTTTCACTTTTTGTACAGGTTTTCAAGAATTCCATAAATCGAGGATGGGTGAAATTATTTTCTGCTGGAATATAAAAATGTTTCTTGTAATCATTTGTGCGTCTGAATTACTTCCAAACCCTGCTTTTGTCAACTGTCTGAATCTCATCAACTTGGTCAACAAAGTAATAAGAACCTCAGCATGATCAAAGGGTGGAAAAAATATTGCCTTGTCTTGGAGGAGGTGGATAATGACCCAGCAGGCCCAAGACCTTCACGAATTAACTCTGAACATTTGTATAAAACAAAGAACCATTGCTGATATATGATCAAATTTGATGGTATTCTCTTGATGTACACACAACCCTTCAAACAAATTTGGATGTTGAATTTATGACCAAAAATAAATAAATAAGAGAAATGCCAACATGAGCTCACCTACATGCTGCGATCAACACACGACTAACGTGTGCACCACTCCGATTTGGGGTAAGAACAAACCAAGTGCACCGTTGCTGTTGCATGACATTTCTTTCTGCAGTACTTTCATTATCGTATCCACATGAGAGCAAAAAAATGTTTGTTTTATGTGGTTAGTTTGAAATACAAATTAAGCTAACCTATTGAACTCCAAAATATATGAACATCGTTCATTACAAGATGTCAAAATGTTTTGAATATCAAATTGTGCCGTGCGTGTTTGCCGAAACAAAAATCTGAAGTCATAGTTTGTTGTGGAGAAAATATGCTCAACAACTTGAATCTGGATGTAGGATGCTTGGTTTGTTGGGGTTGTTGTTCAACAGCCAGTCTGCAAGCCAAGCCTGCAAAGTACATGAACACGTTATTTAATTTGATTAACTAAATATTGACAGTTGATGGGTGACTCAATGTAACTGGACATCGACTGATTTGCATATTGTTTTTTTTTTGTTTTTTTTTAAAAGGGTTCTTTAACTTTTGACTTTAAGATGAGGTGTGTGAGATTATTGAAGGAGTAAAAAAAAAAGTCAGTCAACCAATAAATTAAGCGAAGTGAAACTCCACCCAGCCATGTCATAGGAAAGAGCAGACTTACCCTCAAGTTGTTTCCACAGACTTCAAAGGTCATGGATAAAGCATCAACTGAAGTTGTCTGCTCTATTTTGTACGTGTGTATATCTATATCTATCTATCTGTGCAGTGTCTGCATTGTATTGTTACCTCTGCCACCGAAGGTGAAGGAGGTTATGTTTACACCCCTTTCTGTCTGTCTGTTTTGTGTACAGGATATCTCAAAGTTGTGAACGGATCTGAATGAAATTTTGCGGACAGGTTCGGTGTGTGACAAGGACGAACTGATTCGATTTTGGTGAAGATCTGGATCCGGATCTGATAATTTTTTCAGTGATTGTTCACCATTGAGAGATCGGACTAAACTGATATATAGCACGATATCTCAAAGTTGTGGATGGATTCGAATGAAACTTGGTGGACAGTTTGGGTGTGTGACAAGGAAGAATTGATTCGATTTTGGTGAAGATCGGAATCCGGATCCGACTACTAGAATTTCTTAGTGATTCTTCACCATTGAGAGCGAGGGCTCAAAAACGATAATTAGCATGATATCTCAAAAATATATTGGGCCCGATATGTTCTTGTGGATCAGGCATTACGGGGTGGAGGTATGCACTCTACCGAGTGCCCTCCTAGTTATATTAATGCAACTGTATAATTAACAATGAATATCAGTTACTCATGAACACATTCTGGTTGAACGTACCACAGGGTTTTGAGGCTTGCATTTGCAAAGTGCATCCAGGCCTTGAAGTAATGTTGGGGTCACAAGCCTGTCCAGGTATTCATTTGCTTGGTTTTGTAATCGCAAAGGATCCAGAGTGACTGCAACACATTGCCAACAAGAACCTCAACGGTGGTTGCATGGATTACAACAGCAATTTGCTCAAAAGCAATTTGAGATGATGCTCATTTCAACACTTCCTGTAACATGGTCTCACCAGAAGGGAAGAAAAATTTGATTTCTCTTTTGGCTGCAGTCAAGCTCTCACTGGCATGCACAGCATTCCTGAGTTCATCCATGCCAAACAAGGCACGCAAGCTGAGCAATTGACAGAACAGCGCGTTACAGTTTCCTTGATGTCAACTCTTTCATCAACTATGAAATGCAATACATTCGGAAATTGATTATGTCTTATCCTGCTTCATCTGTTTGTCCTTTGCAGTGACTGATTGTTTTACACATGATGGAACTGCTTTTTGTACAAGTGATCTCCCGACTTATTACCTTCGCATTCTGCGAAAGGTTATGTTTTGGTCGCTGTGTATTTATTTATTTGTGAATATGTGTGTTTGTTTGTTATTCGCATAACTCAGAAAGTATGAAACCGAATTGCATGAAATTTGGTGGGATGATTCGTGAGTATCCAAGGACGATTTGATTAGATTTTGGGAGCGATCGGGTCAAAGGTCAAGGTCATGAAAAGGTCAAAAACACTCTTGAGCATAACTTCCTTCATAATACAGCTATCGACATGCAACCACCACCATATTGTTCCATGACGAGATACCTTTCGGATATGTAGTGTCGGATTTGACGTAACGTCATCGGAAGTGCGTCTAAATGACGTCACAAGATGACGTAAATTTTCGATCTCATCAGTTTTGATCATACCGTTTTGTAGGACTTATCTTAAGGACGTCACACACCAAATTTGACTTCGATCGGACTGACCGTTATGACGTCATTGACGTTTGAACATGACGTTTTTTAATTGTGGCTAAAATGGCCTGATATTTCACATTCAAATATCTATATAATTTATAAAGCAAAGTCTCCCAAATCCAGGCATTAGGATCAGTACCAAAATATCTGTTTATTGATGTACAGGTTTTGCCAATTAACTCTGTAGTCAAGGTCAAGGTTACACTCAAGGTCAAAATATACTTGTAGGCATAGCTTCAGATCTAAAAGCTATTGACATGAAACCAACGTTAAAACGTTCAGTGAACTACGAGCTTTCAGATTGGTAGTCCCCGATTGGACGTGACGTCCCCGGAAGTGCGTCAAAAGATGACGTCATTTTTCAACTTTTTTATTTTTCAGTGTTTATCATTCCATTTTGTTGGACTGCCTTCAAGGAGGTTACACACCAAATTTGACGTCAATCGGACTGACGGTTGTGACGTCATGGACGTTTTAAAATGACGTTTTTCAAATGTGCCCGGAAAAAAGTTGCGGCGGCGAAGGTACGCGCTCTTCCGAGTGCCCGTTCTAGTTGTTGAATGCAGAGGTTGAGGATAGGAATGTATGTTATCACAATGACAATGCAACAAAGAGAAGCAACTAAATAATATACATACAGACTAACAATATCAGTAATGGGTTGCTCAAGTTGCAGGTAGAGAAGGATGCAGTATTTGCAGGGATAAAAACGGTGGAATGGGATGTAACTGGATAGCAATAGGCTGAAAGACTGGAATGAAGAGCCAAATTGGATGAAATTAGGGAGGTGATTCAATCAATGAGACTAACAAAACCAGGTGAAAGGAGTGGAGGTGAGCAGAATAATAAAGCTTGCTTGGATATAAGGAGGATATCAAAGTGGGTTTTGGATGAATGCATACGACCTGTTTCATCTTTATTAAGGTATTAGCAGGGCCTGCCTTGTATTGGGGGGGGGGAGAGGGGGAGAGGGTACTTGGTGATGTACGACTGGGTGATGAGCTTCTCCCGGCGGTGGTTTTTGAAAAAAGTTGGACATTGAAAAGATATGGAGTTGGACATTGACCTCATGGTGGTTACCTTTTACTGTGTGCCAACAGCAGCGCAGCCTAACCACACCTCACAATATACACTTTATAGTGGCCTCAAAACGATGTCAAGGACAACATGTGGTTGCTTAAAACCTTGCCCAAATTCTGAAGTACCAACACCCAAAACTTGGGGCCTCTCTGTGGCACTTGCGGTTCGGCTGTGAAACAACAAACACTTGAAAATATTTACAAGATTAAACCAGGAATGAAAGATCGTCATCCGAAGGCTCATGGAACTCATATACAGTAGTCTCTCCGATTGAACATCAAAATGTCCATTCAAACATTAAGTGTTTTTAAAGCATTTAAAATTATTTTTGGTTCAGTTCGATGCTTTTTCTTAAATTCCAACAATGGTTTGGGTTTTATATTTTTGTAATCAAACAGGTTTTTCGTTGATTCCATGCCGTTTTACAAGTTTAGTTTATTTAGTGTGGACTCGGTCTGTATAGTTTATAAATTGTTGTGTTTACTTATCGATGGGTATACCTTGTTCCTTTGTCTATTATATTGTAATGGTCATGGGATCTCGAAGACCGCAGAAGAACTGCCAAGCGGGTTGAGAACAACAGGTCAACGTGTCCACCCGTAATTTGGTGCCGATAGGTGGATTTAGAACCATGCGCCGTTCCAAATATGCCCCCCCAAATTTGGCTGAACGATACAGGAGGACAGTTTGGTATTGACTGGTAGAACGTACCACAGGGTTATGAGGCCTGCATGACATCTTAGCTCGCAGATTCCAAATTGTTCCTGTGTATGGGTTTAATTACCCAATAAAGCAATGTTATGCAGAGCCCCCATTGCCTCAGTGACTACAGACAGTGTTCTCATTAACAAAGGAGTTTAATAGCCAAAAAACGGGGTGAGGAATACGTGGTGAAGCAAACTGTGACCAATGGATGAAAATAAACCCTCATGCCCCTGATGGCAATGACAAACTTATCGACTGTAACTACGTCCTCAGCTCATTCATCCAGGTGATAGGAGAGAGAGGGCTAATCCGTTTTGAGGACTCATCCGCTCCACAATCTCCTGGCTCGACCAACTCACGGCACTACGAGCAGTGGTGGGAGGAATCACTGGCGAAGGAGAGGTCGCTCAGCCACCAGTCGCAGTGTTCATGAGCCCAGGATATGAAGGGTCCAGAGAGAGAGAGAGAGATATATATACCAAGCAAACAGAGGGAAGACTAGTTCTGCTGTGACTTCCACTCATAGGGGCATTTTATTAATTCCCTGCAGAGCAGCGCTCAGTGTGCCTGTCGCGGTCTCATTTGCCCGTGCTGTGGGAGAAAGGGACCCTCCCCTCACCCAGCCTCGCTGCTTCCCATGCAGGAGTCTCACTGGGGGCATGTGGATTATAACTCCCTTTCTGTTGCCAGATCCACACGGCCAAACTTGCTGCTCACTTATCTGAGCCATGTGGAGCCTTGGTGCTGTTTATTTATTACAGAAAGAAATACAATGGGAAAAATATTTGGGCACAGGAGCAACAGCTTCAGAAGGGGGAGTAGCATTAGATAAGCATTAAAAGGGGGGGGGGAATAACATGAGCTTAGAAGCACGTGTATACACACACACACACACACACACACACACACTAGCATACCCCGAAGGCCACACGAGAAAGAGAGCGGGGTTTGCATCATTGCCGCTTCGGGGGGGGGGGGGGGAGGTTCAGCATTGATAAGGAGACAGCTTGGTCCATGAGTCATGGTTCCTTGTTGTGGGGAAGATCGATGCTTTATTACCGAGGAAGGATCCATTGGGTGTAGCACAGATAAGGAGACAGCTTGGTCTATGAATCGTGGTTCCTTGTTGGGAAGATCGATGCTTCAATAGCGGGGAAGGCTCCGTTGGATGCAGCACGGGTAAGGAGACGGTTTGGTCCAATGATTCGTGGTTCCTTGCTGTAGTAAAGATGAATGCTTCAGGAATGGGGAAGGCTACGTTCAATCTTAGTGACTCGAGTGGAGACGATGACCGGTGGCGGCAGCGCATAAACACGCATAAGTCGTGATTTGCACGTGCACGATTGTGATTTATACACAAATATACATACATATCGATGTGACCATACACATATTATACCGAACATGTTATACATCCATATATTTACGTGACATATTATGCATATTATACATGACGTATTATACACACTCTCTTGGGGAAAGCAAAATGGCTGGCAGTCACAAAAATGTGCCAGACAATGACAATCACAGAAAATTATTAAAGGGACACAGACCCCTCGTAGGCTGAGGCTTGTCTGTTTGGCCACACTGAGCAGCTGGAATGTGCTGAAAACGATAAAGACTGCACCTTCTCCAGTGAGGAAGGGGATCCTTGCCTCATGATGGGACAGAGCTCGACACCAAAGCTAAAAATATGTCACCTGTTCTACAACCCACAGCTACTCAGCTCCAGACTAATTGGCAAAGACGAAATGAACAGAGCTGGAGTTTAGAGGAGAAGGAATTCACCCTCCACTGCAAAGCGTATTCTGCGCATAAAGCATGGTTGACTATTGGTAAAGGAGAAATATTCATGAACCAGTTGACAATTTGGTTCATGAATAATGATCCTTTACTGAAAAAGGAGGTGGAAATTTTGAGTTCTGGGAGAACTTCCTCCCAACTCCTGAAACCTGCAATTGGAGATAACAACCAATAGAAAAACCACAATAAACACCAATGTGAGGAGATGGGGGCTAAGACCTGAACATTTTGGGAGGGGAGACGAAGGTAACTTCACTGAAACAAACTTGACACTGTCTGTCATACACTTATTACATACACTTATTACATACACTTATGCTGAACATGTACTATGAAAATAACTACTCTAATCTATTCCCATTTTACCCCCTAGGCCAGATTCGTAACTTCTCCCCATAAGCGCACTTCTCCCCAGGAGACTAGTCCTTGAGTCTGTGAGAAGGGCTGTATCAATCTGACCATTTATCAGACACACAAATCCCCTTTTTTGTTTTTCTCCCCATCCACCCCACCCACGTGTGCTCTGCATTAACAATGTTATTGTTACGGCCATGGGTACCGAGACACCAGCTTGTCACTGAGGGGGATTAATCCCCGGTTGTCCTCGGAATAGCCGCACCTGGGGCCACCGCTCACAATTAACGTTGTGGTACGGTGGGTTGTTTTAGAACCACGAACGCCACCCAGTCAACCATGAGTTCCAGTGTCCACAGTCTAATTATGCCGTTTAACTAGAGGTCACGTGGTTACCTGAGCGGGGAGCGCGCCCTCGGCAAAGCACTAATGTTATCTGATTAGATTTTAATTAGGGCGGCCGAGCGTTTTAACCGCTGGTACGTGCCGACTATTTTTGGTCAAATCTGTGGTAATTACCTCCCAGTCTATCTCGGTTCGGACAATGGAAGGAAAGGACAAATACGGACAGGTTGGAAGTGAAAAATTGATTTATTAATAATAAAATTAAATAAAAATAACTTTTTATTTCCTGAGGTAAATAAGTGAATAAATTCCAAAGCAATCAAAATGAATAGTTAATCAGGCAAAATCAATCAAAATGACAGGAAAGAGCCAGAGAGCAGATGCTTATCGGGGATTGACTTACTTTACAACTAAACACAGACAAGGGTACCCAGCAGATCATTCGGGGGGGGGGGGGAGAAGAGTCGTCTCGCTCACCAGAGAGAAGTCGTCCGTGAAGTGAAAACATCCTGAAATGTGTGTGTGCACGGCAGTCGACGTCTGGGGGGGGGGGGGGCACCGAGATCGTCTGTCACGGGTTTAGACCCTGGTGCTGCGACATGGGCAGCTCCTCACACATCACGAAACTGGTGACGTCCAGTGACCCACATGGTCCGTTGATGACTGACCCGCACCTCACTCGTTGTGACCGACCCGTGCCTCACTCGTTGTCAGTGCTGCTCACACCCACACGCTCCCTTACTCAAGTACTGGAAAGGATGAATTGTCTCGTTGTTGACCCTGGTCAGACACTCACTCGCTCGCTTGCACGCTCGCACTCTGGCTCGCTTGCCCGCTTCTTGCTCGCTTCTCTTCTCGCACTTTGTTTTTGGCTCGCTTGCTCGCTTCTCTTCTCGCGTCCTTCATCGCTTTCTTTTTGGCTCGCTTCTCTTCTCACGCGCTCCCTCTCTCGCTTTCTTTCTTTAGAACAGACCTCCAAT
Source organism: Eptatretus burgeri (assembly GCF_056783735.1). Classification (NCBI taxonomy): domain Eukaryota; kingdom Metazoa; phylum Chordata; class Myxini; order Myxiniformes; family Myxinidae; genus Eptatretus; species Eptatretus burgeri. The sequence goes on along the minus strand of NC_140974.1, from coordinate 73,282,878 downwards.
TATTTTTATATATGCGGCCCGTCTCAGCGGGCGCAGAGTCCCCCCAAGCTCACCCCGCCCCACTTGCGCGCCATTACCATGACAACCCAGGCTCTCGAAAAGGGCGGGTCTCGGCGTTTGTGAAAGAAATGTGTGTAAACGTTGCTGAAGAAAAAAAAGGTGAGCATCAGCGCTCGCGAAAGAAATATGTGCGTAAATGTGTTTGTCGTAAAGAAAACAAGCTTCCCATAAGAGAGGGGATCTATTGTTTACCCTTCTCAACGCACCACATTTAAAATCCCACTAAACATGGGGATGGGGCTAATCTGAACATGCATTTAAGGAAATAACCGTCTGAGGACCTGGATGTGTGGATGCATTCATCAGACCGGATTCTGAAATCCGTAACATTATAATGGTTCTTAGCAGCTCTTTCTAGATCCTTTAAACACCTGTACACACAAATGGACTGAACACCGGCAATCAACAGCATATATCTGAGAAACAGAAACATGGACGTAACTTTAATTTTATGAAAATAATCGTAAAACTGAAACTCCTGTCCGTGGAACACAAAGAAATCTTGAGTACCAATGGACGATATCTATTTATTACATACGACCAGGGGCCAATGAGCGGGGCGAATTGAGAATATTTACATTTTGATAGAGGATAGAAAGGAGGATGATTGGATGAAGAAAGTGTTTCAGGGAGTGTGTGAATGAGTAGAGAGTGAAAGGAGTTTGATAGGATAAACTGATAAAGGATTAAGAATAGGGAAGGGAAAGGAATAGTTCGACTTTGCCCGAGTTCGCTCGATCAGATGACCTAAGTTGTTCACATTTGTCCTATGTTGACCTTTTGGCCTATTTTGACCTCAAAAATAATTGGTGGTTGAATTCAATGATCAAATATGCAACTCCTCTTCAAATTTTTAGTCAATCAGATGAAAATTGAGGGTTTTAGAAATCCCACCTAAGATGTTGACCTTTTGACCTAAAACAGGCTTCTTGCTTATGACGAACTCTACCATGTGGTGAAGTTTTGTGAAGATCCGTTTGAAATTTTTTACCTGTAGGTGATAAACATACAAACAAACAGCCAAACAGACAGAATAACACTTGCATCCAACCAATACACTTGAAAAATCTTCGATTTTCACAAGTAACAAACAGACAGGGGTGAAAACATAACCTACATCTCTATCTTTGATGACGGAGGTAACAATTACCCAAATATACAACTCGCAGTGGTACCCGGTGTTGCCTGGTGCTATTATACTCCTGTTGGCTTTTTTAAAGAAATCAAATTGTTTTTTTTGGTGCCAAAACTTCCCAACATCCACAAAAGAATGGGTTCAGGGATCATTTAATATGACCTTTCACTTAGCTACAAAGTCTCAGGCACGATAGATTGATTAAAATAAAAAAATCCAACTTTTTTTGGTAAAAAATTTCTAATTTTTCCCTCGCTGAAGGAGAACGTATTTCGTGTGGATCCGTTTGTTTGTCCGCACAGAACTATCGTGTTTTTCTCTGCAATCACTTGTCCAATTGAGACGAAATTTTCACCGTAGGTGCAACTACTCATGTAGATTGTTTTAATCATAATGATGACGTCATAGGTCACGAGGTATGGCAGCCATGTTGGAAAAACGGAAAAAATTTTGACCTCTATCTCTGAAACCGCACCAAGGAAAAATATTGAAACTTCGCACACAGCAAGTACTCCTCATGGGGAATGTGTGATTTTTTTTAAAATGATGTCATAGATGCCTTCGTTATGACATCATAATTGCATATGTTGAACATTACATCTGATCAGTATGAAAATTTTTGAGGGTCATCGAGGGATAAAATGGTCCACAGAAAAAAAAAGATGACATCATCGGTCACATGATTTGGCAGCCATATTGTTTGTTTTTTTTTAAACCTTCAAAAATCATCTTCTCTGAAGTGTCTGAACAGATTGAGGCGAAACCTTACAGGTATGACCGCCTATCATTAATGAACAAAACTTTCACACATATGACATCATAGATCACTTGGTTTGGCAGCCATATTGGATTGAAGAAAATATTAAATAATGTTTTCTCTGGAACCGCTTAATCAATCGGCATGAAACTTCACAATTATGATCTAGTGGAGATGGGGAATGCATATTTTAAATTTCAACTTGATCGGACACATGATCTGGCAGCCAGAAATTTTTTTTTTGATCTGGATTCTTTTTGATTTTTGATTTTTTTGAGTCAAGCTCACTTGGGATGGGTTTGAGGGTAGAGGAGTAGCAGCTGAAATGTGAATCCTATCCAGGTTCCTCCTGATCATTTCCTTTTTGCTTGTTCTGGTTCCTTCTGATGACTCCAATGCAGGACTGTACCTATTTGGTCTTCCATTTGATTTGATTTGAATTTATTTTAATCCCTTTCTGAATTCAATTGAATGATAATAATAAAAAACGTCATGGATCAGGGTCACATGTCCAATCAAAGCGGGACGTTTTGGTACCCGGTCCTCACTGCCAGCAGTTATAAAGTGGCAGTTCTAATTATGTCTTATTTATTACGTAACACACCAGTACACAAAATGCACCACACAAAACTACACAAATACCATACAAAACAAGTTCTGTCGAGGGTCTGCAATCTCCGATTGCTATTTCTCGTTTTTATTTTTTTTTTGCCTAAAACACTCCTAGGCACTCACTGATGAACCTCTGAAAGTTTGAGGAAGATCCATTTCGCCATCTCTGAGAAAAATGACGAAACACACCCACACCTCCACATCTCTATTATAATACCAAGCTTGCACACTAAAAACTCGGCTCGCCGTCACACGATCCCTATGAAATTGCTGTGGCACTTAGCGGACATGCCGACAATGTTTGGGAAGTCTTGGCGTTCCATAGTACCACTTGCGTTTTGCACAATGCATATTTTTGTCATTCCCCGTGTACGGTCTGTCGTCTGCTACCAGCTATGTTGTACTGCTATCCCGTGCATGTGCACAGGTATCGCTAGTCTCTTTTATAGTACAGACTGACAAACCAAACAACTCAAGGAATGTAAGCAGGACTGTTTATCTTACCTATCAGGAGAGATTTCTCTTGCTTTGTTGCTGTTAGTCGGCCCCACCAACTTCTTAAATTGATCTAGAGTCACTCCGGGTCCCCCAGGATGTGTGAGAAGAAGAACCAGCAACGGGCCTGAACTAAGGAAGGTGACCAGGCCAGCGAAGGACATCGTGCCACACTGTTCTGCATAAAACTCACTTGCATCCTCTCGTGAGAGTCTTACGACACGTCGCTAATAACACACACATACATAAAAGGGCCATTGAATGTTCGCTCTTATTTATACCTCTTGCAAACCTTTAATAATACAAAGGAGGAATGAAAACTTTTTTTAAATCTGGAATATTAAGTCGGAAATAATACAACTGAACTACAATTGGAAGTTGTCACTGATTCAGCGACAAACCTGCAAAGAATTATTGTAACAACAAAAAGTCTCAATTTGGTCCTCAAAACGTGATCCTCATAAGGCAATACTTTCGGCATAGGTAAGGCTCTTTTCTACCTCCTAATACCTGCCCAAAGAGATTACAACCATTAAGGGAGAAATCTCCATGATCCTCGAAAGGGGATACTTTTCTTTTTTTGGTATACTTTGTCGAGGCTCGTGTGAGAGCTAACACACAACACACACCAAGGGGGGCATGAGACAAGAGGGGCATGAAACAAGAGGGGTGGGAGTGGGAAGGACAAAACAGTGGGGAACAGAGACATTAGGAGATCTGTGGAAGGGAGAGGGATGGGGCGGGGAACACGGGGTATACAAGATGGACATTACAGGGACTTTCAGGAAGGAAAGCAGGGAATTTGAAGGAGGTGGGTTTGGGTGGATTATGGGGGGGGGGGGGAGAAAAGATCGAGGATTTGGATGGGGGATGATAAGAGGTGGTGGTGAACAGCTGTTTTGAAGGCCTGGAGGGAAGAATGGGATTGAATAGAGTGAGGGAGTATATTCCAAAGGTGGGAAAAAAGAGGAATGAAAGAGTGAAGGTGAGCAGTGATTCGTGATTTTGGTAGTTTTACCAGAAGGGGTTTGTTGACGGACTTTGAGCGCCCTGCGGAAATGTGGTGGGGACAAATCGCAGAGAGAGCAGGGGGGGGCGAGGCTGGAGAGGAGATGGTAGAAGACAGAAAGACCACTGACCAGCCTGCGGTTAGAGAGTGAGAGGCCCAAAGACTCAGCCTCATCGCAGGAGATACTGATGACCCGAAATGCCTTGGTTTCCACAGCGTGAAGCCAAGAAAGGTGAGAGGAAGGAGCACCAGCCCAGAGGGGAGAGCAGTACTCCATCAGGCTGCGGACGAAAGCTTTGTATGTGGTCAGGAGCTTAGGTGTGCCAAGGAAGAACTTTGCACGATGGAAGATGCCCAGTCAGTGATTGGCTTTGGAGGCCATCTTGGAAATGTGGCTTTCCCAGGAAAGATCATGGCAGATAGTGAGATCCAGCAGCTTGAAAAAAAGGACTTCTTCCAGAGGATTGTTAAGAAAGTGGATGGGGGTTTTCTAAACGGTCCTTTCGGAGAGGCATCGTGAGAGTGTGAGATTTATCCAGATTGAAAGACATGTTCCATGTGTTGGATCAGTTTGTGATTTTATTCAGATCTACAGAGAGCGAAGAAGCTGCTGCTTGCCGGTCTGAGGGATGACAGATCGTACAGCAGATGGTGGAGTCATCAGCAAAGAGATAAAGAGGATTTTCCAGAGAGTCGGAGAGATCATTGAGGAAAGAATCAGAAAAAGAACAGGGCCCAGAACGCGACCTTGAGGAACTCCAGCCTGGACAGGAAGGGGGGATGAAAGAACTCCATTTAGGGCCACACGTTGACTGCGACAGGAAAGGAAGTCTGTGAGCCATGAGTGGAGATGGCTTTGGATACCACAGGAAGAGAGTTTGGTGAGCAGGGCAGGGTGCTAGACCGTGTCAAAAGCACGTGAAATGTCTCGGGATATGGCTCTGATTTCATGTCTGGCATTGAGTACCTCCATCCATTGTTGGGAGAGCAGAAGCAGCATATCCAGGGTCGAGTGACCCGGTCTGAAACCAAATTGAAGATCGGAAATCAAGCCATTGCTTTGAGAAGGCTCTTTTCTACCTTCTGATTCCTGCCCAAGGAGATTACAAACACTGAGAGAGCTACCTCCATGATCCTCGAAAGGGGATACTTTAGGCCTGGAGAAGGCTCTTTTCTACCTTCTTATACCCGCCAAAGGAGATTACAACCACTGAAAGAGCTACCTCCATGATCCTCGGAAGGGGATACATTAGGCCTGGATAAGGCTCCTTTCTAACCTTGTGATACCTGCCCAAGGAGATCACAACCACTGAGAAAACTACCTCCGAGTACAAGCGGACAAGCATACATTTTCCTTTTCTACAGGGTCTAAGGTTCATGGGGCCAACCGATGAGGTTTATCCGTTCTCTGTCCTCTTAATCCTGAATGTCAAGCGAGGAAGCAGCACATACTATATTTAAGTCTTTGATACGACTCGGCTGGAGTCAGACTCAAACCACCGACCGGTGACATCCCAAACTCAGGTCGGACGCTCTAACCACAATGCCACCGAGTGTGGTTCAGTAGTTTTATTTCATTTTTAAGAAGACAAAGCTCGACTTGGATGAGTCGAGGGTGGAGGCAGGGATAGTTACTCAAGGAAGAAGAGAGATGAAGACCACGAAGGAATATGTACCATCAATTTATTACGTACACAAATATGGTGTCGCACCTGTCACAATCCCCAATGACCCCTTCCCCTGTACGGAATATTATTTAACACTTTGTCTCTGCAATTTCACACTACCGCAGCGTCTTCTGCCATTATTAAAGAACATGCAAAACATTTTTTTTCTGATAGCAGCAGAGTGAGGTATGTGTGTGGAGGTGTAGGTTTGTGTTTGTGTTTTTTTTTTTGGTGTGTTTGATATAATTGTTTGGAACAGTTTGGTGTGACAAAACGAGATGTGTGTTAATGATTGAGTGTGTGTGTTGTTGTAGTATGTGTTTTTTTCAGATCATTTGCTCACCTTGCCCCTCCCCTGCCCACCTAAGTATTCCGCACACCGATTCACCATCCCCAACTCCAGTTTGTACGTAATAACTAGATGGCCTCCAAAACATTTTGCGGAGTGAAACAGAAAACCACAAATAATACCATTTACAATTTCATCGTTTCAATTCAAAAACTATTACAATTATCATTCACAAACAACATATCGTCTTGTCTCGGTCATTGATCCACCTTGAGATTTCCTGCCATCGAGGGAGTTTCCATGTATTACAGGTACACCCGTCCTCGAGGCTCGCAGGATGGTCTCGAATCCAGAGGTACAAGAGGAACACACATACACATAGACACACACACACACACATACACACACACACACTAACAGACACACACAGACACATACTCACACACAGACACACACATACACACACACACTAACAGACACACACAGACACATACTCACACACAGACACACACACACACACACACACACACACACACCTCGAAGCTGTACAGCCTGGGTCCGAATCCCGACCCACCTATAAACAGTCATCCCGGTGTTCCACCAGCACCAGACATCATTAAACTCGGTTGTCCCCATTGTGCCCATATTAGTTAGTGGAAGTTAAAAACCCCAAGGTGTCCTTCGCGACGAGTCGGCGAGCTATCGCCGGCACCCCAAACACATTACAAACTCCTGCTTGTTAAGACTAAGGCAATGGCAAACCACCCACGAAAAACCTGTCCCTGGCTAAGAAACTGCCTCAGCAGCACCAACCCTGTAACACAGTGTGGTACACGAGTCACAATCCTTTAACTATTCAACTAGCGAGCTACCTAGCGGTAGTTATTAGTTAATTATTCTGCATTTTATACAAACTCGCGGGTTTTACCTGTAACACAATGAAGTTGTGGGACAAGATGATTTCCTCGATATCTGCAGCTCTCACGTACAAGTCTGGTTTGATCAAGGCCAACGTGAACTCCATGTCAATTCGACACGAACATACCACGTCGGACACACTTTCGACCTTCGACATGTTTCAGGGTTATCTTTAATCGACAACAGTCGACTTAACGAGAGCAAATGTCTCTAAATTCCAAGGGGCACAAGAGCCGGCCGGACATCTTCGGCCCAACCCAACGTGTCCATGGCAACGACGCAAGCAGGTCGGTCTTCTTCTTCCTCTTATCATTCTTCTTGTTCCTCTTCCTCTTCCTCTTCTTCCTCTTCCTATCCCTCTTCCTCTTCCTCTTCTCCCAGTACCAAATGGAACCGGTCATGTTTACTACTTTCCCAGGTCAAAAAAACCAGTAAAGACCAGTAGCTTACTGGTCAACTGGTACCAGTTGAAAACCAGTAGCCAACTGGTACCAGTAAAGCCAGTTGGTTTCTTACTGGTTTTAATATGGAAATTGGAATAGAGTGATATATTACCAGTTGAAATACAATTGTATTTAACTAACTGGTATCAACTGGGACCAGTACATTGTAACTGGTATCAACTGGGAGACCAGTACATTGCAACTGGTATCAACTGGGACCAGTAAGACTTTAACTGGTACAAATATGAGCTACTGGTTTTTTCAACTGGGAAATTGGAATTCTGACTGAATTTAACTGGTACCAGTTGAAACCAATAGAGACCAGTTAAAGACCAATTAGAACCAATAGAGACCAGTTGAAAATGTGTACTGGTTTTAACTGGTTTTTCGACCTGGGTTATGCTCTAATTTGTAGAGTTGCTGTAAAAGTTCCACAAATATAAGTTAAATGGTGCCGAAACAGTTTGATGAGTTAGAATGTTGGTTAATAATGTAAACTAATATGGAATAGGCAAAGCCTAGAAGCGAACGTAGAATCCTTCTTACATTCGATGCTGCAATTTCCGGTTACTTTGGCCTGGATTCGGGATCAGCGATCAAATAACGTAAATCACGATTAAAAATTATTTTTTGATGATGCGGGAGATATCTTAATTCAAATCAGTGGAGGAAATGTACACCATGTCTGATATTATTTGGGTCTTTCACGTCTGTGACGATGCCTTTATCTCCCGGCACGCATCATTCCCCATGACAAAAACCCGGAAGCAAAAAAAAAAAACCGGAAGCAAAAAAAAAAACCCGGAAGCAAAAGGGTCATAGCCAACGACACGGATTCCAAATTGCCAGAGTATTGTGTTGTTGTTTCCTATTCTCTCATGTGCACGCGTTAAGTATGAAGCTCACTACGTTCGCTATTAAATTTGAACTGGTACTTTTTAGTTATGGAGAGAATTTAATTCAATACCTTTTTTCAGTCTTTTATCCTCCATTTTAAATTTTACCAAAAATAACCGACTTAAAAAAAAAAAAAAAAACAGAACTGCCAGCACCAAGAATCCCCCACTACCTCTTAACGTTCCTGATTATTCCGAACTTTTTTGTGGGCTCTGCTGGGGAAATTTTTGTACAACCCTTTCACGAACCGGGTGTCCAGGCCTGACGTTCGACTGCAGGTGGTTGGGGCAGGAATTTGGGAATTTGTTCAGGGTATTGGTGATAACTCGCCTACTCTTCGTCTGAACACATTGCGAGATCACTTGAACGTCCGCCAACTAATGTCACGAGACGCTGTCTTTCAAACACCAACGCGACAGTTTAGAGTCAGCCCAGGAATCAAACCCAGACTAAAAAGCAAATGAGCTTCCTCTGCTCCATCCTGTTGGACAGCCTTGACGTCATCAGATCTTACAGGTTTTTTTTAGTGTGGTTTATAAAACTCATGATTACCAAACCCTGACTTTAACTTAGCCAATGCACAACAGCTTGCAAAAGTATTCACCCCCCCCTTCAAAGTTTTCATATTTTGATGCCACCTGATCTTATTTCATGATGCTTTCAGATCAAACTTTATATATAGTCTTCACAAACTACTCCGAGGTGATAAAACTAAAAAAAATGCAGATAAAATATGAATAAGTTTGATTAACACAGAAAAATCAGATGATTCTCAGTTAATTAAGTCATCAAACCCTTTGCCTAATTAACCCTAAATCACTTCTGGAGTAAATTATTTGTTTGAAAGGTTATACATTAAGTGTCATAGGTTTCACCTGTATGTAATCAGTGGTTTTACTTAAACATTCATCTCCCCCACTTATCTAACGAGGTTTAAGATACAACTCACTTGGTCAACCACCAAGGCAAGCAGGAAGACCAAGGAGCTTCCCAAAGAAGTCAGACATGAAGTGGTGGAGAAGCACCGTTCAGGAGAGGGTTATAAGAAGATTTCATAGTCACTCATTATCCCTTTGAGTACGGTGAAATCCATCATTAAGAAGTGGAAGACGTATCATACCACCCACACTCTACCAAGATCAGGTCGCCAATCCAAGCTCAGCAGCCCGGCAAGCAGGGAACTGGTTGTTGCTATAAATCCAACAATGACTTAGAAAGATCTGCAAGGATCGATGTCAGAGATGGGGGGGTCATTGTTTATCAATCAACAATATCCCATTCCCTTCACATTGCTGTCCTCTATGGACAGGTGACAAGGAAGAAGCCATTACTGAAAAAGACTCATCTAAAAAGCTCATGTGGAGTTTGTGAAAAGCATCTCAATGCTACTGCAGGGATGTGGAGAAAAGTTTTGTGGTCAGTTGAAACAAAAATTTAATTTTTTGGTCTAAATTCAAAGCTTTACGTTTGGTGCAACCCGAACACTGCAAGTAACCCAGTCAACACCATCCCTACTGTCAAGCATGGTAGTGGCAGCATCGTGTTAAGGGGCTGCTTTTCATCAGCAGGGACTGGCAAGCTTGTCAGGACAGAAGGGACAATGGATGGTGCAAACTACAGGAGAATCATTGATGAAAACCTGTTGGAGTCAGCCATGAATGTGCAACTGGGTAGGAGATTCACATTTCAGCAGAACAATGATCTGAAGCACAAAGCTAAATCCACACTGGAATGGCTGAATAAGAAGAAAATAAATGTTCTTGAGTGGCCCAGTCAAAGTCCTGACTTGAACCCAACTGAACATTTACGGCGACACTTGAAGATTGCAGTCCATCGACGATCCCCATCAAACTTGGCAGAACTAGAGCAATTTTCACGTGAACAATGGGTAAAGATTTCACCATGTCCCTGCACAAAGCTGTCGAGATCTACCCAAAAAAGACTCTCAGCAGTCATTGCTGCAAAAGGTACTTCCACCAAGCACTGACCCCCTAAGGGGTTGAATACTTTTACAACCAGTGAATTTTGATTTGTACATGGTTTTTACAGGTATTCCTGACATGTGACCTCCTTCAACTATAACGGTGTTTAGTTTGATCTCTTCGGTTATTAATTTTAAAAAAGTTCCTTTGGAAAAAATTGTTTCTTCACAATTCAAAATTCATCGAAATGTGGCATTTATGGTTGGGGGTGAATACTTTAGCAGGCAACTGTATGTTGTTTTTTCACCCCAGTGATGTAAGGTTCCTGGTGGAGCTTCTACATGCACCACATGCAGGACAAATATATTAATAGACATCAGTGTACTTCAACATGAATCACAAAGATATTAGTAGACAATCAACAAACATGATATTTGGGATTTGGACCCGTGGGTTCCCTGCATAATGAGCCAGGGGGTCCCGGTGGAAATGAGCAGGTGACATGTCTCGGATAGAGACTACATGACGGAGTATTTCTCCGTTTAATGTCTTGCGCCCAGTTTCATGTTATTTGCAAAAATCAATATTGTTACATAGAAATTTGATCAACTTTATTCGGATTTACTGCTGCAGGGGTTAGGATTTCCTATTTATTTATATTAAAGGGTCTTGGCTCATGGAGGAGTTAAACAACAAGGTATTCAGGTATGACAAACTCCCAAAAGGAGAGGATGACGGTTGGAGATACACAAAGAGGAAAGGAGGAACAACACAAAATGAGTAGAACACAAAATTTGAAAAACTGAAGTGTGGAGAACGATTTGAATGGACACAGGGAGACGGAAGAATAAGGGAATGAACGCAGCTTCGAAACTGGGGCTTAGAATTGGTCTCGATTTTCATGTCCATGCGTGCGCACATGCGTCCGCAACCATATCTCAGACATGTACGGACCAATTTTATTCGGACTTGGCAAAAGGACAACACACGATGGTATACATATGCACATCATCTTGTTTCACGATGCAATCAAAGATGGCCGACCGGTGGCCATTTTAGTTGTGGAAAAAAAAAAAAAACATCCCGTGTCAAACACGTCCTCAACCATTTATCAGATATGCATTTACCGATTTACCGATATTGTTCAAACTTGGTACACAGATTACCAACGACGGCTTACATATGCACGTCATTTTCTTTAGAGATCAGATCCAAGATGGCCAACTGGCAGCCATTTTTTTCACTTAAATGTGTCCCTAACCACTTCTCAGACATGCGTGGTCTGATTTTGTTCAAACGCAGTACATGATGGCATACACGTGCACCTCATTTTATTTTGCGTTCTGGTCAAAGATGGTTTGACGGCCGACTGGTAGACTGGCAGCCATTTTAGTTGAAAAAAAAAACAAACCCCGGTATCAAACACGTTGTCAACCATTTCTCAGACATGCATTTACCGATCTTGTTCAAACTTGGCACATAGATAACGAATGATGGCTTACATATTGTTATGTTTGTGAAGTAGATGAAGGGATTTCATAGGAAAGATAGGGTTGTATAGAGTTGTTTGGTCCGTGGACGTGTAGGAGACATCTTGATGTAATTCAGTAGGGAGACTGTTAGCTTAAGTGTTACTTGTCACCACACGGGGGGGGGGGGGGGTGGTGCTGGGTTAAGTAGGGATCAAGGATAACTTCCCCAGTATGTAATTGCCCCCGTGACTTTTCCCTATGTCTTGATAACTAAAACCACGATAACAAACAAGCAAAAGGTCCCGAGGGGGCAGAGGCCTTGCCTTCCGGGTTTTGTGCGAGTAGGCCAGGCCATGGAGGCGGAGGTTTGATGGGCATGACGTGAGATACATGAAGAGGAAGAGGGTGTGGGAAGAGCAGATCAGACAGGAAGTTTGCGGAGTAATAACCAAAGGACGCTTGCGGTTGAGAGAGGATGTTAGTCAGAGGACACGGAGGATCTCGCTTTTGCTCTCGGCGCGGCGAAGGCTGCATGATTCTCGTGTTCGTGTGGTGTGAATTGGCTTGCGTGCTGAGCGGGACGTTAGCCGTTCACGGTTCGGCTGAGCCGTGAAGTGTGTACGTTTCTGAGGAGGGAAGGAGAGCATGCCTCGTGGCCTCATCACAAGGCCTCAGAAATCGTCTCGTCGTGTGGGCCATCGTTGTGACCTGACCGGGTGCAAGAGAGGAACGGTCGGAATATTAGCTCGTGAGATGAAGCTACATAGTGGTCTCTGAACCTTGGTGTCAATTATCGCTCATGAATTGCCTGATGTACGTTCTTCCTGCGATGAGGGTGGCTTGGCACCATTTTGTTGGGCGCATCAATCCAAAGCTCCCTCAAGACCATCTCTGGCACACAGTTAAGTGCCAGGACAAAGGAGGAATTTTCCTTTGGTTCATTTTCCCCTTGTCTGTATGGAGGCACCTCAATTATATTGAGATTACCTCACGTTTTTCTTTCCTTATTATTATTTGAATTAGTTATTATTATTTAGTTAATTCAATTTGCTTGTGTCCGTGTATTTGTGCCGTCCTGGTGCAGCGCTCTACTGTTTTCCCGCGCGCGCGTTATTCTCCGAGAGTCTCAGCTGTAGGCCTCTAAGGGAGAGGTTTGGCCATCCGTCCAGGTAGGGGTCAAACCCTGTGGACACGACAATATGGCCATCATTTTTTTTGAGACCAGATCCAAGATGGCCGACTGGCGGTCATTTTGTTTTTACTTAAGTGTCCCCAACCATTTCTCAGACACGCAAGGTCCGATTTTGGTCAAACTTGGCACAAGCACAGTACACGATGGCATACACGTGCGACTCACTTCATTTTACGATCTTATCAAAGATGGTCAACTGGTAGACTGGCGGCCATTTTAGTTGTACATAAAATGGGATAGCCCCGTAACTCCATCCAGTAAAATTACTAAAACGGGGGCTATGGCATTTTATTTGTTACTTGTAGTGAAAAATTCCTGTCGTTATGGGTTCACCATTTTGACTTTTGGGCTGAGTCACCTTCACACTGTCGAGCCTGGATTCAAATATCAGCCCAGTTATAAACTGTCACCCTGGAATTGCACAGGTGTCAAGGTGTGCGCCGGAAGGACGCACCTACATTTTAACATACGAGACCTCTTCATTTATTTCTTAATTTTTTTTTGAAGTAATCTTTAACTTATAGAGTGAGCAGGTTCTTTTTGTTCGTTGTGCATATTCACATCTTCATTTGTAATAAACACTTTTCAAACAGGTATTAAGACTTGCACTTATTTTACTGCCTGAAAAATATTTATCTTGCATGTCGACAACATTTCTCCACTTCCGAGTAACCACCTCCACTCATTCATTCCTCTTTTTCACACTTGTGGAACCAATTTTCACATCTCTCCAATCTCATCCTTCCCTCCAAGTGTTCATGACAGCTGCTCACTACCATCTCAGATCATTCCTCATCCAAAACCATGATCTTTTCTACTCCCATTAAACACCCCACCTCCCCCCATCTCCTTAGAAATTTCCAGTTTTTCCCACATGACAGCTTGCTTCTGTATCCATCTTGTCCATGCCATGTGTCCTCCCTTACCCCTCTTTCCTCCCCCCGCATGTCAAGCGAAAAGCAGGGTTAAGAAATTGCTTCATGTCAGTCTGTCTGTCTACAAACATCAGCTTTTGATCAAGGAAAGTCTGGTGTTGGCTTCGTGGTTCGGGTGGTTGGCTTGGGATCTCAGAGTTCTGAGTTTGAGCCCCGTTGGTAGCTGAATTAACACCAGGTGGGGTTAATTCAGCCTGTCATCCTTCTGAGGTCGGCGAAATGAGTACCAGTGTAATGATAGTACAGGGGGCACAACATCAGCGGCACAGTTGTGCCCCAACAAAATAATAGCTACCCCAGCAGCCAAGCTTCCACATGCAAGAAGATGAAGATGAAGATGATCAAGGAACAATTTATTAACATTGAATGTTATATTTTAAACATGAATCGGAAGACAAGTCTGCCATTTTACCGTACTTTGGCTCTGAATTCCTCCAGACTACCTGCGCAGAGAGGAGTTTGATAATGTTTTTTACTGCGTCTGCCTGTCTGGCAGTCAAACAAGATTGAAAATCATTCCAAACAGGAAACTTCCTGTTTTTAAGGACGTCATAAAGGACAAACAAGGGGCATGAAGAACCAATATAACATGTTAGATAAGGTGGTGTAAAAGATGTTGAATCAATGGCAGCACACTTCTGAAATTTATTTTTTTCCTCCAAGCTTTACATCTTTATTTTATTTCAATTGAATTATATACTTGAACACAGAACACAATGTCCTCGTTGCTCAAGCCAGCGTGACGTAAGGTGTTCTAAAAACTCTGGTTTGTCCAAGTCTCCCTCTAGTTTATCTCTCAACCAAGCTGTTGGTGTTTTCTCCGCATTTCTACTTTTCCTATTGTTCTGTTGCCTCCTGATCCATTCAGTGGTCCAGCTCTTCCGCAGCCTTGACTGTATACAATATATATATATATATATATATATATATATATATATATATATATATATATATATATATATTTTATTGTCTGTGTCCAGTTCAGTAATATTAAATCTCCCTTTGTAAAAATTCATCTTTTTCAGCACCTCTTCTTCCAGATTTGTCTTCCAAACGAGGTTACCTGGCTCACAGAAACAACTTATGAAATATAGCGCTACTAGTGAGGTACCTGTGCTATACGCATGGGAGGGAGCTCAAAAGCAAACGCACAATGCGGAAACGGCGGCAAATTCCAAACCATTAACTCAAATTCCACATTCAGGGTGACACGCTCAATCAAACAAACATCAAGCATGGGCAGTCAGTTTGTGAAGGACTTGGACAAAAAAAAAATTTAAAAACCCTTACCGCAGCTGACCCCGACAGAAGTAAGGTGGACGTCAATGGTGAAACTGCAACCTCCCAATCCGCGAATGTCACGGGTGGAAACCCTCACATAATTTCCTCATTCCGCTTGAAACTCGATCTTTATTTTCATTACAAACAGCATCATTCTAATCACCAATTGATACGACGAAATACAAACACTCGTGAGGTAAACAAATATGGATACGTTATACAAAACACGCGTGAGGTAAATGAATACAGACGCCGTTGTCACGCGGCACCCAAAAACAGACGAATCTGCTGCAGAGAAATGGCGGATACAAAACGCTTCGTATGCATCGAAAATTAAAATAATAATTGTGTTGAGAAATTGATAAAACCTCACACCAACCGAAGGACATCCGCTGGGATTCAAAAACGTTCCACAGAAGGTTTGACGCGGTTAGCTCCAAAATTGAGAAAGTAGTTCGGGGACGGACAGACAGACAGACAGACACAGACACCTGCTTTACAACATAGAAACACCAGTTTGGCCCCATCTTTCAATGGTGAAGAATCACTGAAAAAAATGAAAATCTTTAAAAAAAAATTTCTCGTATCCGGATCCGGATTTGGATCTTCATCAACATCGAATCAGTTGGTCCTCGAGACACACACACAACCTCTCCATCAAGTTTCGTCCGAATCCATCCATAACCTTTTGAGATAACCTGTTCACAGACACACAGACAGTCAGGCAGGGGTGAATACGGAACCTCTCCGTCCACCTTTTGTGGAGGAGCTCATAATTAAACGAACAAGTTTCCATTTTTGTGGAGTATTCATGAGATTCCTTTTTGTAATCAACATTAAAAACTTAATTTAGTTTTGGCCAAAAACTTCACATTTCACAGGAGATGGTTCTGATGGTTTTTTTTTGTTTGTTTTTTAATCTTTGTTGTAATCATTCATTTTGGGACAGGTAAAACCACAAGTCACATGACGGTATTCAAAATAAATGGTTCCACGGTAACATTTTAGAATACAGAGTTTCAAAAAAAAAAAAAAAGTGGACGATTTGAGCAGCCTGATATTCTATTCTGTCCTTTCTAATACTCCATCGTTCTCTCTCGCAGGTTACGGTAGTGTTGGTGGTATGCCATTTTTACGAAGTAGTCAGTAGGACACAATACGTCAACTACGGTGTTCACAGTGGAACAAAAGGTGAAAATCGTGACTTTGTGGTTTGAGACAAAATCCTACGTGTAGATGCGCTGACGATACTGTCTGTATTACAATGTTCACACCTGTAATGGACCTTCCAATGGGAGCATTCAACAGTTTGTGGAGCACTACCAAGCACATGGAAGTGTGAAAAATGAAAATAAAAGGCAACAGTAGCTTCCCACCAAGTGTTACCAAAGACCAAGAGAACATTGCTCTGGTGAGAGATTCTGCTATGGAAAGTCCGAAGAAATCCCACCGTCGGTGTTCCTGAGAACTGGCGATCTCAGCCTCAAATGTGTGGTGCATTCTCACTTCTGAACTCGAGCTCTAATACAACATCATATCTGGAGGGCATAAACTAACTCGGAATGACATGACAAGCCGAGTAACAATGTACGATTGGTTCAGTGACCGAATGGAAAGGTACCCACATTGTATCGACTCCTTATGGTTCAGTGATGAAGCACTCTTCCATTTCAATGGGGCTATCAACAATCACAACAACACCTTCTGGGGTGCTGTGCCTCCTCAGGTGGTGTCTGAGATGTCTCTCAAAGGTCCCAAGTCCACTTGCTTCTGTGCACTGAATGCCAGATGGGGTATGCCGAGACTGTATTGGTTTGAGGACATCAATGGTAAGCCGATGGCAGTCAACGGCGAGTGGTACCGAGGGGTCTTATGCCGATTTGACGCTGATCTTGCTCAACTACTATCTCCAAACCAACTTCGACTTGCATGGTTCATGCAGGACGGTGCTCCGCCGTACACTGCAGATGAAACCATTGACTTGCTCCACCAGCTGTTTGAAAATTGTGTCATCAGTCTGGGCACGGCGCATGAGTGGGTACCCCACAGCCCAGATTTGAATCCATTGGATTTTCCCTCTTGGAGTGCTGCCAAAGACCAAGTTTACACTAACAAACCTCAAACCTTGGCTATCCTGAAGCAGGAGGGGAAGGACTACTGTCAGGCTACCACTCCAGCCACTTGCAAACAAGTTGTGAAGAATTTTGGAGTCAGGATCAAAGACTACTTGAACACAGGCGGAGCACACATTGAAAATGTCAATTACAAGCAATATAATAACGAGTGATTTGAAAATGGCATGGTGTATGCTTTCCAACAATGCATCACTGAACTTGCTACCTTTTGTAATTTTTCTCCAATAAAACGTTCAAATAGTCCACTTTTTTTGAAACAATCTGTGCAGCAAGTGAAAGTATTCTCAAGATGTACTTCAAGAGACATATTTCAGAGAAATGATCAGGGATCACGTTTCTCTCCATTTACACAAAATGAATTTACTTCCAAGTCAAGTCATTTAAAAGCTTGTCACGAACACAATGCAGGCCCAAAACTGGACGTTTCAAGAACAAAACCGTCTCAAAAACGGAACTTTTTGGCCGAAGTGCAAAACGTCACGTTTGGTGCAAACCCAACTAAACACAACACATTACCCAAAGAACACCATCCCTACTGCGAAGCATGGTGGTGGCAACATCATGTTATGGGGATGTTTATCATCAGCAAGGACTGGGGCGCTTGTCAGGATATAAGGGAAAATGGATGGAGCAAAATACAGAAAAATCCGAGAGGAAAACCTGCTGCCCTCTGCACGAAAGCTGAAATTTGGATGGAAGTTCACTTTTCAGCACAACAACGACCCGAAGCACACAGCCAAAGCTACACTGGAGGGGCTGAGGAACCAAAAGATAAATGTCCTTGAGTGGTCCTGTCAGAGCCCCGATCTAATTCCAATTGGAAATCTGTGGCATGACTTGAAGATTGCCGTCCATCAATGCTCCCCATGGAACTTCACTGAGATTAAACAGTTTTGTATAGAAGAATGGGTAAATATTGCCCAATCAAGGTGTGCAAAGTTGGTGGAGACCTATCTCAGACTCACACCTGTAATTGCTGTAAAATGTGCTTCCACCAAGAATTAACCAAGTGCTGGACACTTATCAAACTAAGATATTCCAGTTTTGTATTTTTAATTAATTTTCTGAAATTTGTATAATTTGTTTTTCATTTGGCAGTTGTGGGTTACGGTGTGTAAATAAAGGTGGAAAAAGTCTGATTTAACGCAATTTAATTCCAGGTTATAAGGCAACAAAAGGTGAGAATTTTGAAATGGGGTGTAGACTTTCTATAAGCACTGTACATACGATGGTATATCTGGTGCTCCCATACGAGATGCATCGATTAACATGAGTAGATTACAAAATATTCTTACTTTGACGTCACTTGTGAACGTTTACTCTCATGGGTGAGATACAGCACGCTGAATGATGTGGAGAAACACCACAGGGTCGTTCGTTTGACCAAGGATGTGCGGTCTGAAATCTCCATAAACAGTGTGCGCTGCACTTTCTCCAAACACTTCTGAAGTAAGTTCGTTGAATTCATCGAGCAGAACAGGTGAAAGAGAAACGGAAAATGTTCTGTGATCGAAAAAAAAAAATAAAAATAAAAAAAAAAGCAAATTTTGATGTGCAGTACAACTACAATCAAATAAAAATCCTTAACTGCTGCACTGCAACAAGCCAGCATTCCGAAGGACGGTTTGACCTTGGAGTGCGAACATCAACATCAAGCTCCACCTGGAAACTTTAGGCAGAGGTCAGGGTTCAGGGACGGAAGAGCGAGATGAAGAAAGGTTGAGAAGCCACTGCATTGGCAGTAGGGCAGACAAAATGTACATATTATATATATATATATATATATATATATATATATATATATATATATATATATATATATATATATATATATAAATATATATATATAAAATCAGTCAGCCATGTTTTAGGTCCTACTCTCCTAGTAAGACGTATCCAATCCAAAACTATTGGGACCATACTCTGTACAGAGCATTGGTGCTGCCTAAACAGTCTCCTGGATGGGTCGTCACACCAACACACGATAATCGAATGGCTCAATCATCCCAGCAAGCTGGTACCCATTTTGCTGACCTCGGAAGGATGACAATCAACCCCATCTGGTATCCATTCAACAGCAAGCGGGATTTGAACTCAGGACCCAACGATTCCAAGCCTGACATATCCATATACATACATCTAGTATTTAAAAAAAAAAAAAAATGTGTGTGTGATAGGAAGTCGAATTTAAAACATGGCAGAATAAAAATATTTACATCAAGGAGGAAGTTGTCACTTAAACAACAATAATGTACTCCAAAGTCCATGCTGAAAACAAGGTTCACCCATTGCTTCGTTTGAGCAGGACAGCTGTAATTGTAACTGGGTTTGGTACCTTTCACTTTTCATTTCTTTTGTGTCCTCATTGTTGATTATATAGTCCAAGATGATGGTTTTCGCAACACCTTTCTCGTAGATGATGGACTGTTCAAGGCGCTGAGTGAGTCTGTTCTGTGGAACAAACAAGCAACATCGTGTGCTGCTTATCATCATAAGTGTACAAGTGATTATTCTCATGATTAAAGACTTTGGGCAGAAATGAACAGCAAACGGGAAGAAGTTTCAATTATGAAAAAAATACAACGAAGGAGATTGTGACGGGACAGTGGAATCGTTAAATTCTGTATTTAATTAATGTTTGGTTTTCCCATTCTGATGTTGCTGTTTTTTTGTTGTTGCTGGGGGGGGGGGGGGGGTTGGAGGATTAAAATCATTAGTCCAAGACTACCCATGAGGTTAACTCCACACATGAAGATTAGCCTGAATAGATGGTACATCTCTACCTACCGTATACTCGGTAGACAATTCCGTTTTGCCTGTTTTCAGAATACTGTCAAAGTTTCTGTGATCACAAATGACGATCCCTCCTGGTTTTACCATCAAATACAAGTTCTGCAATGCCAGCTTGAATTCACTGAAATCACCTGCACGAATGCACAGAAAAAGAAAAAAATAAAATAAAATCACACAAACAACTCCCACCAGAAACATTAATTTTACAAAAAGACCATACCATCAAGGTGAAGTAGTGTTTGTCATCCCTTGTCGACATTTTGTCTTTCAAATTTCATAAACCATACCCCGTACATTTTGGAGAAGAAAAAAAAAAAGTGTCCCAGAAAACTCGTGACGGTCCTACAAACTATTTGTCAGCGAAATAGGGAAAGTGAAAGTGAAGGTGAGGTGAGAAGCAATACACCCCGGATGGCATGGCAACACTAGTCTTGGGTCGACATGCCATGGATGGTCATATGCACATTGCCAATGTTAGCTTTTCGACAGAGACAGTTGGCCTTGTGGATACTGACAACTTTCGGCCAATGTGAGGTGTTTAGTCGGCAGATGATGTACCTACATTGGGAAGGGGAGTGGGGGTAATATTGAACTAGCCCCCAACATGAAAGGGGGACGAGTTCAACATTGCCATCATTTTCAATCACAAAAACCTGCCAAGTTATCAAAATTTATGTTGGCCGTACAGAATGAGCACTGTTGGGGCCAACATACATAGCTGTTCTATCTGAGATGTGGTAGAGGAATGTACCAAAATTGTACAAAGTATACTGAATAACTATATATATATATATATATATATATATATATATATATATATATATATATATATATATATATACACACATACATATATATATATATATATATATATATATATATATATACACATACATACATACATACATACGAGATATCGATTAAATTATCTCTAGTATACACTCACACTTAAGCACACGTGAGGAAGAATAAGTGCCGTATGTTGAAATCTTCTCTTCTCTTATGTCGTGCATTTAAAGCCCGTCATGAAAATATAATAAGATAGAAAACAAAAAAATATATTTCTAGGAAATAGCGTGGCCTCCATGCAGTAACACATCAAATTAGATACAGTATGTGCGATCACAAAGCGAATGCCAAGGGTAAGGCAGGGGTGCCAAGGATCACCCATGATTCAATGATGGCCATTTTGTTTTCAGACCACCATTGGACCTTGGCTTTCAACATTTTGGGAAAGAGTGTAAATTAACAAAATGTGTCTCCATCTAAAGACTATCCATAAAAATCATCATGAAAATCAGAGGAAAATTATTCAACTTATGATCAAAAAGGTGTTTTTTGTTAAGTCACAATCCGAAAAAAGTAGGTCAAGGTCACGAATCAAATATCAGGTGCACAACTTCAGTGCAGGCACACAATTATGATGCAAGAACATTTTGGAAGGCCAAGCGGTCATTGAGATTCCGCATTGCCAAAATTGAGCGATGACAAAAAAAAAAAAACACGAGTTTTTTTTTCAAACCATTTGACCTTGAACCAGGAGTGGTATGATGTAAATGAGGTGTAAATGCGGCTTGCTCCAAGCTATCCAGTGAGGGCAATTTCATTCTGACCGGACAAACTTTCATCGATTTTTGGTGAAAAATTAAAATGTCGATAATTGGGTCATGGCCTTAAAATTAGGTCAACCCTGCATACATTATATTCCCATTGTTGATGCAAAATTTAATTCTGAAAGTCACAGCTGGCTCTGAGATACAGCTCAGACATGGGCAGAAAAACCTCCAAGGGGTGTGAGAAACTTTGTGGTACCATACTCCTAGGAGTCCCGTTGGTCGTGTTCCCGGTGACCCAGATGATGGTGTGTATCTGCGCCGCAACGACATGCTGCTCAGCTAAGCATCCACTGAAGTGCCTCAAGGGCCCTTCACAGAGAGAGACATGTAATCCAAGGCATTGAGTTTAGTTTGTGCAAAAAAAATTAAAAATAGTCCAGTCGTTTTGGAGATGCTGGACTTGAGACTTGTTCCCATTGTTGGTGCCATGAAAAAAAAGCAGAATGTGGAGAGACGCAATGTTCACGTGGCCGATGTGGTCATGGTTTCTGACACAAATTCTGTTAGAGGAAAGTGGAACATCAGGAGAGTTTATAAGGTGCATCCTGGTCCCGATGAGAAAAATCAGGAATGTCAAAGTAAGGATGATGTCAACTGAGTACCGGTGACCAATCACAAAGATTGCCATTATATAATCCAGCGGAAGGTTACAAGGACAAGCTAAATGGATGAAGTGGAGGCTCTCATTGGGGGGGGGGGTAGGATGTTTCGCAGAGCAAAATTAAATTTAGATGATGTTTCGAAACCATAATTTTTTTTACATGATACACTGTAGTACAGCCAAAGAACTGAGTTTCATAAACGAAAAGTGACACTTTACGGTCAAATTATTGACATTGGGCATCGAACAAGTGTGTGGGACATCGTATTAGGAATGATTGATATGGGCGATTAGACTTGTTGAAGTTATGATGGTTAAGATACACATATCAGAGCATAATTTTGATAGGACAAGGTTGACAAAATGATGCCATTTTAAATGCATCTTTTTTTGTATTTTTCAGATTGAATAAACATGACATACAGTTTAAAAGCAGGACTGAGGAACCGTTTATGGTTTCACCTATCCAGAAATAATTAATCCAAGAAGGCCACTAAGGCTTTGGACCAGTTAGCCTCTTTTGAGATGTACAAGATCTCACGACTGACAACTTAGAAGTTAAGCTTATTGGTTATAGTGGTCTCCCTAAAAATAAAAATAAAAATAAATAATAAAAGTCAAAAATATGGCAGAATATTCAGAAAAATAAAGTTTTTTGAAATAAATAAATAAAACCTATGTCCGAGGAGTTTGGCATTTTCATATGAAATAGGTAAAGCCTAGAAACGAACAAAACCCATTAGATTTAAACACAGTGGGTTAGAAAGGTTCTTCTTCTTCCGTTTTGATGGACATATCCAAATATTGAAGCGGCTTCACCACTTGAAAACCCAAGAAAGAAGAATAGGCTTAAAATATAGATAATAATAATAATAATAATAATAATAATAATAATAATAATAATAATAAAAACCCGTCGGAACTTTTGGCTTCCATCTTGGCAGCCAAATAATTTCATACCTTGAGAGTTCGGGAGGTGAGGAATTGCATTTCCAAGACAAATAACTGCATCAAATCCATCTCCTGGTTTCTTCAAATCTTTTGCCAAAGTCATCCAGTTCGCTTTTTCAACATCTGGTAAGGTTTCCCAATCAATAAGGTTATTAATTATGGTCACCATTGTATCTCTGATGCTCAAATTCGCATAAAAATTGACAAGACTTTTCAAGCCAAGAACTTTTCACGGTCATACGTCTCTCATATGAATCAGTAGATATATCATAGTGTGCCACGTCTTTGACTTCTATTGGCTCGAAATGAATGTGACAATATCGTTCGACTCAATATATAAAAGCTATCTGACATTGAAGAGCAGCTTGCATTTGGGAAAATAAATATTCACCAAATGTGATAATCAAGGTGGAGGAAAAAAAAAAACCCCAAAAGGACTGGCCTTTTATCCAAAAGAAAATTTTATATATATATATATATATATATATATTATATATATATTATATATATATATAATATATATACATATACATACACACACATATACACACAGGGTGTCCCAAAAGTCACCTAGGGATTTAGAAATTAAATGACATTTCTGTTTTTTAACAATTTGTTTTTCTTTCCTTTTCAGAATTTAGATTTACATTTGGAAAATTCCCATGGAAAAATTCACAACTGAACAAAGAACCAAAATCGTGGAATTTTCATTTAAATTTCATCGATCAATCATCCTCACCCAAAGAGCAGGGACACCGAATAATTTCGCGAAATTCAGAAATTTCTTGGCCATCACGTTCTCCTGATTTGACGCCTCCCGATTATTTTATTTGGGGTTACCTAAAGGAGCGTGCATACATCAATAAGCCCCATACAATACAGCAGCTCAAGGACAACATCTGTGCAGAAATTCGAGGGCTGAAGCCAGAGTTATTGTCAGCTGTTCTGGAAAATGCTGTCGAAAGAGCCCGTCTCTGCGAAGGCGAAAATGGTGGACATCTAAGCTGCATCATTTTTCATAAATAAAGCAAATTTATTTCCATTTTGTAAATTTTATTTTGGTATAAAAATAATCATAAATTATTAAAAAACAGAAACGTCATTTAATTTCTAATTGCCTCGGTGACTTTTGGGACACCCTGTATATGAAAGCCATAAATGGCCAACGTTTCAATCAGAGTGGTCTTTATCAGGAACTATGCAAGTTATGCGTGTTAAAATGTTGAACACCCTTCCAGAGGGTTGAAGTGACAGAGAGCAGCAGTAACCACTTATTTTACAATCCGACATGATGATATTGTTGCGGGAAAGTGATACGGGCTAATGGGAGCAATGGAACGCAGAAGATGTCAAGGCCCAGAATGACAAGTTACTGGAATTTTATACCAAGCCAGAGACAGAGACAGACAAAGCTGCCATTTCTGCCCAAAGCACTGTACTCGACACAAGCCAAAGGTAGAGCAGCTAAAGTTCTGGATGAATGGTTTTCACTCAAGTGTTCGAAGGGATCACAAATCTCAAGACCGATGTTAATTGAGAAGGCAAAGTATTTTTATGATCAGATGTGTGAGATATTGTAACAAGTTAATGGTAGTGTTTTCTTGTTTACCCTTTGAATCTCACCAGTAATTGGTATCAAGTAATTCTATTGTGCTATTTGAAGCTTTAACAATATACATCCGGATCCAGAAGGGTGGAGCATGTGAGAAATGTGCCATGGCCGAGAATGGAGATGTCTGCTCTGATTTATTGCTCATAAGAATGACTTTGGCTTTTGCTTACAATAAGCCTTGTTGGCGAGGACATTACAGATGGGATTGACTTATCAATGTGCCTTTTCTGATGGCTGGCTGTTTCAAACTGCGACATGGGATACGGCAGCTTGATGCCTCACAGCAAAAAACGACTGCAGATCACGATCCAATAAATTCCCAGCATGGTGAAGCAAGCAAGTGACGATAACCCACTTCAAAGTTTGACCGAAGCCGAAATTGAAGAGTGGTGTGAAGTGGACCAAGATGTTGAAGTGGCCCGTGTTATGAGCAACTCTGAAATCAGACAGCATTGTTGATCCACAGGAGGATGTTGAACAACAAGACGACGACTCAGAAGAAGACTTTTCAACTAAACATATCAGTTGGGCCAAATACTGGTCTTGACACGTTTGTGAAGTGTGTTGAAAGGTAGGAAGCTTACAGCACACAGGAAGTGATGCAGCTGCACCTCATACAAGAACATTTCATGACGAAGAGGCAAGGAACAACACAGCAGTCAGACATAAGGAAATGGTTCAAGAAAGCCTCTGGAGTTCGACAAGATGATGAGCCTGAGAAAGTGAAAGTTGACACTTTAGATCGTCCATCAACTTCAAAAGACTAGTACATGTTTTATGATACAGGTACGTGATTGTTTTTGCATAATTCATTGGTAATTACCTTTATACTGTACTGTAATAACGTTATTATTACTGGTGGACGGAGGTTATGTTTTCACCCATGTGTATGTGAACAGGATCTCATAACGTTGATGGATTTGGACGAAATTTGGTGGATAGGTTGGATGTGTGACAAGGAATAAATGGTTACATTTTCGTAAAGTTCTGAATTCGGATCTGGAAATGAGAATTTTTAAAGTGTTTCTTCACTATTGAGCGACAGCACTAAAAACTACGGCAACTATTGAGCGACTACGGTAAAAACTATGGCAAAAAAACCCCCAAAACTATTGAGCGATAGGATACGATCACGGACTTCTTATAATAACCTGGACCAGCAACGGCCTCTGTCGACTGAAGTCAGAGGTCGACTGAAGTCGCCATGTTGCGTTGCCAATCCGAATTCACAGATTGAATATATTAATTTGTGCGAATTTCTCGCTGGAAACAACATTTTTGTCCAGCTTAATAAGAAGAACAGGATTTTCATTTCACTAACAGTCTCCGCCACCCATTATCACGACCAAGTTCATATAAGCTCTGCAGCACGAATCAATAAGGTGAGTGAGTACGAGGTGTCACAATTCTCATGAATGATTATCATATCATATGTCATATGATCTGATGATAATCTGTGTAATGTGTTGATGATCATCAATGTAATGTGTTTAGCTAAACCCCTATGGCCTGTAATATTTGTATTGTTATAGGCCATAAGGCGGTAGCTTTCAGCTACCTCCTATAATAATAGGCCTTATGGCCTATAATTAATAATATATTGACCAATCATCAAAACATTGAACAGACATCGGACAACCTTAATAAATATGATCTATAATCTACAGACTAACCTCTGGCCTCCTATTAATATGTGTATATTATAGAGGGTAGCTTTCTGTAGGAGGTCGAAGCATGTTGAACCAGTACCAGTCTCATTAATGTTTTCATGATTGATCAATATATTATAGGTTAAAGCTACCCCCTATGCGAGTAGCTCAAAGCTACCCTGTATGGCCTATAATATATTGATCAATCATGAAAACATTGAACAGACATTGGACAACCTTAATAAACATGATCTATAATCTACACACTAATGAGACTGGTTTAATATGCATTGACCTATAGAAGATGACGATCAACTATTATAATCGCAGTAGGTTGAAACATAAGATATGTCGAAACCTCGGAGAAACACTTCAATGCAAATGGTTAGTAAACTATTGATGTGCAAATAGGATCAGTTTGCTGAATTTTTTTCCTGATGGGTTTATCTTTCAATCCAGTGTTCATGGTTCGAGCAACATGGTGGAGACGAATCTTTGTATAGCACTCACAGATGTGCTATATGAGAGAAAATACATGATTGCAGTCTGCCTCCGTCTCAAACATGTGATCACTGATATCAACATAGATATGACCCCCTAACCCTAAGGCGCGTAGGAAGCAAAATGATTTTGGGGGTAACATCGGGTTTGGTGGAATGCGGAGACAGGACCCTCGGAATCGGGAGGGCCTGTGCCCCCAAATGGACAAATATTGTGAGCTACCCGCCCAACTATTTACGCAGCCATGTCGGTCGATGGGGGGAATGAATCTCCGGAAAAAAAAATTGAATTCTAGGCGCCTGGAAAACTCATTTCCGGCGTATTCCTGGATAATATCGGTTTTTTACATTTTTTCAAATTATCGACTGTACTTTGCCATCATTTAGATTGTTATACTGGCGTTCAGCGTTTAAATTGTAACTTCTTAAAATAATACTCTAAAAAAGGATTGACGACTGAAAGAGAAAAAAAAAAAGCATCAATAATCACATTCTTACCGATGAAAGGTGCATGTGGAGCTCTTCCCAGACTTATTATTGCATCCGAACGCCACGCACTGTGGCATTTTTACGTTTACCGGTTCAAAATACTGGCAAAATCATTAAAACTCTTTATGCATCTACAGGTTTTTTGAATTGCGCGCGACGAGCAAGTGGCAACACAACATGGCCGCTGAGCCATTTCCTGTGACTTCAGTTCTCACTGCTGTGAGTAGATGGCATTGCTGGTCCAGGTTATTATATGAAGTCCATGCATATGATGTGTGGGTATATCATAAATATATATATATAAATATAATTTGAAGTTTTTTTTGTTTGTTTGTTTGTTTGTCTGCACACGCTAATCTCCTGAACGTGAAAGATAGGAGGAAACCTCTGAAACAAAAGAATGTCTGGACTTTCCCCGAGAAGGTTATAGGCTAGGTGGCGAGGCCCCTCGGCCGGGGGGGGGGTGGGGGTGGGGGGGATTTTAGGGCCACGGCCATTGTAATCAATTTCAATAGTGGCCACGGCTGTAAAATCCCATGAAATCTAAACCACCGTCACGGGGATCAAACTCACGGGGCCACCGCTCACCTAGCCTATAACTTTATTGGGGCCTGTCCTGACATTTTTTGTTTCCCCATCACTAACCCCCTTAGGCTATGACTGCCGTGGCCCAATAGGGAACTGATACTGGGCTCGCCTCAGACCTATGGACAGAAGATTAAATTCATTCAAAAAGAACCCGGACAACGCCTGATTGACCTAGAATATATATAAATATATATATAAATATATATATATATATATATATATATATATATATATATATATATATATATATATATATATATATATATATATATATATATATATATATATATATATATATATATACACACGGTTGCAGAAAGACAGAGAGGTGTTACACTCAACACAGAAGGGACCGTTTTGATATTTTCATAGCATCTTGTTCAGTTATGTTACCCTTCCCCTCGTTTCAGGGACAAGGAAATGCAGTGTGTGTGTGTGTGTGTGTGTGTATGTGTGTGTAGCAGGTCTGAATCCCTCCCTCTAAAATCTTTATCTCTTATAATCTCTCCCCATCCCTCTTAACCGCTCTCCTCCACGCCTTTCTACAGCGCAACCATGCACACACTACATTCAAAGCCATTCCGGTGCTATCTGGGTCCTTCACACTACGCTACTGCAACACTGCCATCACCACTCTGCAAAGCTATTCAACACTGGATGTACTGTTGTGAGGGAAACTGCGGGGCCAAAGGAAGTAAGGACTGGGTGCGAGCCAATGAGAAAGTGGCACATGAAGGTCAAAGGGTGCTGCAGTGACCTTTGCTCCAAAAAGCCACGCCCTTCCTGGGGGGGAATCAAACCCAGAGATTTCCAGGAATCGTGGCTGCTTTATGTCTGGGGAACAATATGAATCGAGCGATACCACAAGAACGAAGCTCCGCAATGGCAAACCTCTGCAGAGCAAGCACACTGGTCACACAAGACAGAGGGAGTGGAAGGGCAGTGCAAGTTCCCTGGACACAGTGGCCAAACACACTGATTGACACAATCTTTCCTTTCTCTCACTACTTCTAATTTGTCTACTTAAGATGCATAAAAGAGCTCAACAATTATCCCTTGATCCATCCAGGCGGGGTTACTGACTCACAGGGGCAAAGTCACATCATCAATTTCCCATTGTGCAGTGTGCACACATTGGAAACACCTGCACCTCTCCTGATACACTGCACTGCATTATCCTCTTCCTCTCTTCCTCCCCTTCCCCTTCAAGTTGGGACCCATTTGGGCCAGCCAGCTCATGTGGGCCATCAGAGATCTGATGCAAATGGTGAAAACTGGATGGTGCAAACGGCTGCATAAGGTGAGCAACAAACACTCAATCCCAAACACAACATCCACATGTGCACAATGCCCAACGAGAACCCCAACATTCGCACAACCAACACCTCATCATGCCCAATCCGGACATGAAACCAGCAGTGTCCGTGTTCGGGAAGCACAACAACAACAAGCGCACACATGTGCTCACCCAAACACCAGATCACAAGTATGTAAAAACAAAAAAGAAGCGATGCGATGCTGTTTGTTTTTGTAAAATAAAAAAACCCCACTCCTCCATTTGACCTCGAGCACCTGCACGTGACCGGAAATGAGGGGTCGTATCGAAATAAAAATCGGACACCTGCCGAGGCTCGAGGTCTATTGTGCCTGATGAAGCCAGCTGTGAAACGTTGCCCGAGACCGGATCTGCTCTCGTTTTTTTGCTCAAATTCGTGGAGTCGATCTCGTTTTTTACTTTTGGTTGGAAGCGCCTTCTTCTTCTTTAAAAAAAAAAATACATTTATATATATATATATATATATATATATATATATATATATATATATATATATATATATATATATATATATATATATATATATATATATATATATATATATATATATATATATATATACATATACATATATATATATATATATATATATATATACATATACATATATATATATATACATATACATATACACATATATAGAGCCTGGTGTTGGTGCAGTGGTTAGGGAAGCGGCTTGGGATCCAAAAGGTCCTGAGTTCAAGCCCCGTTGGGCCACTGAATTAATACACCAGGGGGTTGACTCAGCCTATCATCCTTCCGAGGTCGGCGAAATGAGTACCAGTGTACTGGGCCGGTGTATACCCCGGTTAAAATAGGTGTACCATATCCCTGTGTCGTAAGAGGCGACCAGGGTTGCGTCAGGAAGGGCATCCGGCGTAAAACATGTGCCAAATCACTATGCGGATCATACGGATGATGCGCTGTGGCGACCCCTAACGGGAGCAGCCGAAAGAAGAAGAAGATATATATATATATATATATATATATATATATATATATATATATATATATATATATATATATATATATATATATATATATATATATATATATATATTGTTGCGGCCTCAGATACCGAGACACCAGTTGCTACTCAGGGGGGTTCATCCCCAGTTGTCTTCGGTTGAGCCAGACCTGGGGCCACCGCTCACAATTAACGTTGTGGTACGGTGGGTTGTTTTAGAACCACGAACGTCACCCAGTCAACCACGAGTTCCAGCGTCCGCAGTCTAATTATACCGTTTAACTTGAGGTCACGTGGTTACCTGAGCGGGGAGCGCGCCCTCGGCAAAGCACCAATATTATCTGATTAGATTTTAATTTGGGCGGCTGAGCGTTTTAACCGCTGGTACGTGCCGACGATTTTTGGTCAAATCTGTGGTAATTACCTCCCAGTCTATCTCGGCCTGGACAATGCTAGACCAATGGAAGGAAAGGACAAACACGGACAGGTTGGAAATCAACAAATAATTTATTAATAATAAAATAAATAAAAAGAACCTTTTATTTGCTGAGGGAAATAAATAATGAATTTCAAAGCAAAATAAATCAAAATGCCAGGAAAGAGACAAAGAGCAGATGCTTATCGGGGGTTGACTTACAGCTAAACACAGACAAGGGTACCCAGCAGATCGTTCAGGGGGAGGGGAGGGGGAGAATCCTCTCGCTCACCAGAAAGTCGTCTGTGAAGCAAAAACGTCCTGAAAATGCGTGCGTGCATGTCACGTCCGTCGCCAGCACCCAGCTTTGCCGTGCACCCTCTCGCGGGGCAGCCTTGAATGGCAGTCGACGTCTGGAGGGCACCGAGATCATCCGTTGCGGGGTTAGACCCTGTTGTTATTGGTGATCGACCCGAACCTCACTTGTTGGCGGCGCTGCTCACACCCACACGCTCGATTGCCAAAGCACTGGAAGGGCGAATTGTCTCTTTGGCGCAGGTCAGACACCCACTTCTTGGTCGCTTCTCTCGCCCTTTTGCCTTTTCCTCTCTGGACTTTTTCTCCTCAGAGAACGTCCCTCTTTCACTCGTTTTTTTATATCTCAGAACGTTTCTCCTCACAGAACGCACCTCTTTCGCTTGTTTTTATATTCCCGGGCCATCTCCACAGGGTGCCACCTGCCCCAAGCTCACCCCGCCCCACTGGGGCACAGTTACCATGACGACCCATGTGCTCTCAAAAAAAGGCGGGCGTCGGAGCTCGCGAAAGAAATGTTGCCGAGGGAAAATGAGGGCGGGCTTCAGAGCTCCTGCAAGAAATGTTGCTGAGGAAAAACGAGGGCGGGCTTCAGAGGTCCTGAAAGAATGTTGCTGAAGAAAAATGAGGGTGGGCTTCAGAGGTCCTGAAAGAAATGTTGCTGAAGAAAAACGAGGGTGGGCTTCAGAGCTCCTGCAAGAATGTTGCTGAGGGAAAATGAGGGCGGGCTTCAGAGCTCCTGCAAGAAATGTTGCCGAGGAAAAATGAGGGCGGGCTTCAGAGCTCGTGAAAGAAATGTGTGTGAATGTGTCTGTCGTAAAGAAAAAAGCTTCCCATAAGAGAGGGGATCTATCCTTTACCCTTCTCAACGCATCACATTTAAGATCCCATTAGACATGGGGATGGGGCTAATCTGAACATGCATTTAAGGAAATAGCTGTCTGAGGACCTGTATGTGTGGATGCATTCATCAGACCGGAGTCTGAAATCCGGAACAATATAAAAAATATGTGGAGCGTGACGAGCACTCACCCGATCTCCAATGGACATAAAGTCCGACACCAAAGCGTCACCTCCAATCCAGAGGCCTCGGCCGGGCGACTGTCAAACAGACAAAGATTACATGGTCAACATCAGTTAATCAAACGGAGCCGCCAATCCAGATTCTGGGCTTAGATCGGGGGAGTGCTCGTCATGCTCCATATATTGCTATTTACCCGCTGATCGCACCACGTGCCTTCTGGTTGATTTGGTTTGCATTAGTGGGAACATTCGTCTGGGTGGCAGACAGATGGTTGTTCTTTGCGGATTATGCGGTTTTTTTTCTATGCAGGACATAATCCACAGCAATGCTCACCATTGCAGCCAGGAGGTGCGCACACACACACACACACACACACACACACACACACACACACACACACACACACACACACACACACACACACACACGGGGTGTGCTTACACATTGTGAAAGCATATGAACCGTGCTTCCCCATTATCTCAGGTCACTCACCTGCATTTGATTTTTCATTTACAGATGCTTTTGGACAGTTCTGTGATTTTTACTGGTGTATCGGCTTTGTTGTCCGTTGGCACACAAAATTACCACACTTTCTCAATCTCGAGTCGCTCACCTGGATTTTTTGTTTCATTTATGGATGTTGTCCGACGATTCTGTGATTTTTCCAGTGTACCAGCTTTGATGTCCTTCGGCACGTAAACTTTCAGCTACATCACCCAGAAGGTACCGATCTTTAATATCAGTCAGTGAGTCGGTGAGTCAGTGGTTAGAAAGGGCTATATATATATATATATATATATATATATATATATATATATATATATATATATATATATATATATATATATATATATATATATATATATATATATATATATATATATATATATATATTCATGCCAGAGTTTGTACCCCTGAAGATTGCCAAACTTACCAAATTTACACTGCATTCATAATTTATACTGTGTTCGATAATCATATGATTTCTTCCAAGGCTCTCTAAAACACAAGCCTAATTTAGTGGCTGTGCATGGGAAGGCAGAATGCGGGAAGACGTTTCTCACGATTTAAAATAATATGGCAGATGAGAAAAACGAGACTATACATAAAGGACAAACCTGGTGGTCAAAAGATACACAGATGGGGAAGAAGGGAAATACAAGCTTATTTAACAAAGTGAATCAACCTAAAACCACACGAATGGCCCCAAAAATACCAGACTCAAACCAGAACAAAGGGAAATGCAGGCAATGGCAAACACAATGGCTTATGTTGTCCACAATGATGGTGTCACCGTGCACGCTGGTGTTGTAGGAGATGAGATGGAGGCCAGGAAATGAGAGGATGTTCCACACAGACTCTGTTCCCTTGAAGGCAGCAAGGGGTCAACTCCTCGCTGCACCAACTCAGCACAGAAACAACTGCGTGGCTGCCTGGGCTCAGCTCCTATCCCGTGTGCACTCCTCCATCTGCACAACTTCCCGCCATTGTTCTTGAGCCACCCCCTTGAACAGCCGATCCCTGTCATTAGCTGCCCGCTGTCAATGGGTGGCGCCACATGCTCTGGGAGTCTTGCCCCTCTCCAGGGATCCACAACTCATTGCACCATCTGGCCTGCAGTCCTTGGCCAAAACAGCTCATGATAATGCTTCCATTATACAAGTGTGGTGCATTTCTGGTGCCTTTGTGCCCACAAGTCCTCCACCTCACCCCACCTATACTTTCACGTTTAACACTTCCAACTTACTATAAAACTTCTATGATTATTGTTTAACAATCAAACTTACCTCTGACAGGTCACTGCTACAAGTGTAAAGCGAGCCGACCTGATACACGCAGTCCATCATGCCAATACATCACATTCTATCGATGGATCCCCCCCTCCAACGAAACAATATATATGAATATTTCTGAAAAATTGTGAGTTATTAGAGAATGAGGTAATACTTAGCAAGATTTTTAACACGCATAAAAGCATCAACTTCTTACAAGTTAAATTTGACATTTTAGTCAGGTTTTTTGTGTCCATAATTCGACGTTCGTTGGAATTTTTTGGAGAGTAGCTAACCCCAACATTTTTGGAAAGCTTAAACAATACCAAAACAGAAAATCCATGTTTCACATTTTTTCAATGCATATAATGTGGTCAAATAGGTCGTTTTGGTGTAAAAACCCGTTTTTTTTAATTTCAGCTCTGAAAATTCAAAATTTATCACAAGCAAGCAACTGATGATGCATAATTGTTAACTAGAGGACAGTCCTTAATGTAGAATACATACATCTGTATTTTGAGCAATGGTTGCCATGGAAACTGCTATCATTTTGTCAAATTACCGTTTATTTAATGTATTGCTTTCAAATCTTGAAACAAGTAACGCATGAATATGGTGATCAGTGATATGTACTTAATGTCAAATACGAGTTTGTAGCCAATTGGCATCACTGTCTCTAATGTCACTCATCATTGCCATCGTCATCATCACCATCGTGGTCATGCCGTTCAATGTTTGAGTCCTCGTCATTCTCACACGAAGTGCTGCACATGCAAAGATCGGTGCATGTTAAGTTCTTGGCCCTACAGGAACATCTCTGTGATTAACATTCTGTCTTGCACTGGCACCTTATCATCTCGATAATTGCCTTTGGTGCAGGGAGAATGTCTGTTGTTGTCGGTTTGAGTTGACCACTCGTGTCCTTGTGGAAGCCATTCTTTAATGGATCAAGAAATGTTTGCTGAGAAATTGCTGCTTGACCCCAAACGTATGCCTGGATATGTACCCACATGATATGCTGCCTCAGAGCACCGACAGTTGGTGGTAACTTGTCATTCTCAGCCATGTTCTTACAGAAGAGATGCCACCGAAGTTCAGGGATGCTGGAAATATTGATACCACTTGGACAATAACCTGAACAGACAAATGTTGCTAAAGTTGTGTATAGGTCCTCTGACAGTTCAGCATCCTTACAGAGCATAGCAAAGGCATCTACAGTGTCGTCATCGGCCTTCAAGTAGCACTGGAACCGCTTTGCCTTACCATGTCGAGCGAACCGCCCAGTATTATCAGCACCTGTGAATGCGTGGAAGGCTGGCAATGCCTGGGCTCTCTCCTCACTTCGGGCCTTCCAGATTGGCTCGATTTTGACAATGCTAGATGTTTGTCTTGGCAGGAGATGATAGTTTGCTATGGCAAGAACCAGAACATCCGTATCAGGTGAGACTATCGTCAGGTCATGAATGTCAAATCTATCATACGTGATACAGCCTATAAAACTTGGGCTGTGCCCATGTCTAGGGCCATCTCAAGGGCACAAATAACATTCATCACCATAAAAAGGAAACAGATGAGAAAAACAACATCCTTATTTTCTTTGACTAATTTATTGACCTAAACTTGTGTGATTTAAACGGAAGATGTGGGTAAATGTCGCAATGATAGAACTTTATTAGAATCCAAAATAAAAACCGCTACCAAGATGTAAAATTACCTGAATAAAATAAAAGCAGAGATGAGTGGGAAATCAACAATACGCGCTAACTACATACCAGTAAACCAAGTAGAAACTCCAAATAGACTCCCTCTGTAATTCCAACCCCCGGGCACAAAGCTAACCTAATCCTATCCTATTATACAGCAGTTAATCTAATGGAACAAAATAAGTCAGTGACTGATTACATTGATGGTGACTTTCTTTCCGGATTTATGAAAACACGAACCAGCACATAAGGACATATTTAAAGATCAACCCGAAATAATAGAAAAAGGATAAACACATAGCGAAAACATGACGACTGCCCAACTTCCAACTCCTAGCCTAACAGGAAACGCAATTAAAACCTCCAACCCCGTGGCCATTCAAACCATAATCTTACCCCATACAGAAGAACATAAAATGGCAAAAAGGTACATACGCCT
Source organism: Eptatretus burgeri (assembly GCF_056783735.1). Classification (NCBI taxonomy): domain Eukaryota; kingdom Metazoa; phylum Chordata; class Myxini; order Myxiniformes; family Myxinidae; genus Eptatretus; species Eptatretus burgeri. The sequence goes on along the minus strand of NC_140974.1, from coordinate 73,246,889 downwards.
CAAAGGCTGTCACAACTTACCGAAAAAAGGAAGAAAGGTGTTGACAACCGAATATGATGAAACGAAGCTCCGAAGTAAACTGTCATGAATAAATCGAGAATAAACGAAGCTAATGGAAAATGACGTCATAGTGCTGCACGTGCTTGGACGCGCGCCACGCCCAGCAACCGTAACCTGAGGCGATGGCGTGGCGTCGCGACGTGGCATCACCTATGTTCCCTACAATATCACACTACAAAAACTTAAAATCAAACGTTTTACTACTGAAGATGCCATAACCTTCTGATATTGAACAACAGACACACTAATGTTTCATTGCACAGAGGACCGTTTCCATGGCAACCAACTGTTCCAATACTTGAAAATCATAATACTTATGTGTAAGTTAGTCATGGTCACTATACTTAATTATTTAGGCCATCTGATGGAAAATATAATTTAAAAAATGGCAATTCCACTCCAAAAATGCTGTTTCCATGGCAACCGACAGTCAAAATGCAACATTTTATTATCTTATAAAATCCATTGTTAGCCATTTTACAGTAATCCATCATCAGTTGGTTATTTTGTATTGTTTCAGATTTTTTTTTAATTGGAATTCAAAAAAAAAGCGTTTTTCACCCCAAAACGACCTTTGCAAAGTTGAAAAAAAAATGTGAAACATCATTTTTTTTTATTTAAATAGATTTTAAACTTCTCAAAAATCTATAGGTTTGCTACTCTCCAAAAAAATTCCAACGAAATTACACAAGGAACCTGATTATTTGTTTCGACAACTATTAACTGATCTTCATCGTCAGTCAAATCTCATTGGCCAACATCTCGGTCATCCATAAAGACAAGGAGTCTTAAAACAAGACAAGTTCATAAATGCCGAGGTGATGGAAATAAATAAAGGAACAGACTTTAAATTACAATGTCAGCAGGTGATGCACACTTACCCCAAGTGAAAGGATGCTTCCTTTGTTTTGAATCTCGTAACGCCTTTGTGCACGCCACCATTTCCTCACTTGCATCGGAGCTTACCACAAGGAAACCTTCATCAATCAGCATATTGGACTCTTTTCTACACAATAAACACAGAACAAACTCGAAGGGTACTTGGTAGAGCGCATACCTCCACCACATAATACCTGATCCATGAGAACATATCGGGCCCATTACATTTTTGAAATATCATGTTATACAGAACTATATCGTTTTTGGCCCAATCTCTCAATGGGGAAGAATCACTTTGAAATATTAAATAATTGGCGTCTCCAGATCCGGATTCGGATCTTCACCAAAATCGAATCACTTCATCGTGGTCCGCCAATTTTGTCTGAATCAGTCCACAATTTTTTTGAGATATCATGCTATATATAGATATATATAATCATTTTTAGCCCTATCTCTCAATGGTGAAGAATCACCTAAAAAAATTATCAGATCCAGATCTTCACCAAAATCTAATTATTTCATCAGACTTCATCCACAGCTTTTTGAGATATGCTGTTCACAGAGAGACAAACAAACAGACAGGGGTGAAAACATTACCCCCTTCCACCTTCAGTGGTGGTGGTAATTACAGTACAGCATGATTGTTGAGCGATTCAGTGCACAATATTGATCTACTAAAGAAAGGACGTACCCGGGACCACACGCAGCATCGAGAAGGGTTCTACAACCATGTTCTCTCAAGACTTTCAGCAGCCAAGCTTTTGACTCGTCGGTCTTCTCCGCAAAGCAGTCCCAAATCGAATGAGTTTGCCCATTGGAATACTGGTCCATATCTATTATTGGTCTGAAAAATAAAACAATAAGTCATGGTAAAGTCTTTTGACACAAACTCTTTCTCTACAGTGCACTTAGAGTCAATAATAAAAGAGCTTTGTGCAGGAGAAATATATTATATCATACGTCAGCATACCTGCATATGATTTGCAAGGAAATTATCAAAAAAAAAAAATATATATATATATATATATATATATTAACAAATCTACTTTTATGTGGGATCATGAACCAGCTATCCCAGCATCACGAGAGATCTACAATCGGGCGGAAACACCAAACAGCTCAACCAAAACGTGCAACACTGCAATGTGGATTACGTGGTCTTGGTTCGTCACAGTCTGCTCCATCAGGATGTGCTGATCAATAGAGGGTTCAACGTATACGTAATGACCGCAGAAAGCAAACATAAGACCGATTAAGAGAGAGAGTCAGAACCAAAAAGATCAGAAAAGAGACAGATTGTGGAGTTTGACGATAAAGAGACAAACAAGGAGGGAATTGAATGGGGGCATGTATATACCGCATGGGTGCTGAACAAAAAAAAAAAAAAAAGCAGAGAGTGAGACAAAGGAAAAGAAAAAAAAAAAAAGATAGAAAAATAGACAAAACTCATCTGCAATAAGCAGCTTGACATGAACCTCAACTTCCTTTTTAAACAATCACACCAAGAAGTTCCAGATCTGATGCATGATGACCGACGGTGTCCGATGAGCCTTGTGTAGAGAAGAGGCAGAAATGAGATTTCTCCAACTTGAAAGTAATGTTTGTTGTGGTCAAAAAAATCTAATTTATTTCAATAAAAAAAATAAATTAATGGAGATTCTGCTGCTTGGTCACTGGTACGGGTGATAAACTATGCGGTGTAAGGGTGCTTCATCAGCAAAATGAATCAGCGGAACAGCAAAGATGGAGAAGTCAAATATATGGATTGAAAAAAAAAAAAATGGGAAATGTACGCTACTCATGTTTCAGGTGTGTAGTAGACGAAAATAAGACAAAGAGAGAGACTTGCTGCTTGTACATGCAGAATTAGTTTGTTCCGGAGGTGGAAAGAAACGGAGCGATGCTAACGGCAGAAAGCTCGACTATCATCATCAACAGGACGTTGGACTGTGTCGCGTTCATGGGATACTGTGTATCCAAGAACACATGAAGGTAATTTACATGACAGAGCAGGACGACCCTGTAAACAAGACTATGCCATTGCATACAGTATGACCATCATTTGGATCTCAGTGGGACTCTTCCTGGATATCACACCCAATAAACTTTGGAAATTGGCCCTTGAGGCATGGCATGCGAAAGGCTGAAAAACGTGGTCTAACCAGTGAAACAGCTGACCTCCCTATATACACAACTTCGAGAAAGAGAACAAAAGGTGAAAGGGGCAAACATTAAAACTTGGTACGTGCTGCTTCCTTGGTTGATGTCCAACATTTAAAAGGATAAGAGCATGGGCAATCCTCATCGGTTGGTACCCATGGGGATGAGGAAATGCCCTGCCGAGTACGGCGAGAAAGGTAACACCAGTGTTGTGACATCGCTGGTCCACAGAGTACCCCGGGAAGTGAGGCACTCCCACCACCCCTACTTACTTCCCGTCCCCCCATCCCAAGCTCATTGGCTGTGTTTGTCTCATGTATTCGTCTCACGGACATTTCAAACCCGCAGACAAGTAACAGCGCACCGAAACTGGTGGACAAACCTCACCTGTGCACTCACAAACTAATTATACAACGACATCATCAGAATACCGTCCCTCCACACTATCCAGGAAGTCCATGTGGGTTAGGGAAGGGGGAGAGGGGTGGCAACATGGTACTGTCTCGGAAGTACATCAACAAAGTGGTTCTTATACGACGACTCGTGTACACCAATAAAACAACACGTCACGCTGATCGCAGCCCTGCATTGAGCAGAATAGTGATGATGATTATGATAATGGTGGATGATGGTTTACTGCTCCTTCTCACTCTTTGCCTGGGCACGTGACCAGAAGGCGGTTGCAAAGGGAATAAAATTGAGCCACTTGCCAGAGAAACTAGGGGCCTGAGGAAATCAGGGTTTACAGATGAAATGTCGCATCAAGCGAGGTCTGCTCTATTCTGTTTCCTACTAAACTGGTGGAGTCGGTATTTAGTGCAAGTCTTGGTTGGCTGTGCCTTTTCTCTTTACTTCTTTGAATAATCGATCACAACTGCCTGAACCTAATAGCAAATACTTCTCCCACATTTTCTCTCTCCAGAGCACAATAGAATATCGCGATCCACAAAGGATTGCTGCCCCTGCTTTACACCTGTGTCCTCTGGATAATGTGGTATGCAAAGTTCTCAACATACTTGGCATCTCCCACAAAGAAACAGAAGTACGAGGCCTGCTGCTATCTCATTGCGGACAGGTTGGTGGCTGCTGGATACATCTCATGACGACCTCCTCTTTTGTTCTTGCTCCACATGCTTTTTCAGCCCTGAGCCTTCCAACATTCTCTAATCACATGAGGACACGTTCTTCCAGTGACGCCTCCTTCTTAGTAGGCATGTGTCTGATCAAGTTGAAATTTAAAACATGTATTCCCCCATCACTACGAGATCACAATTGGGAATCTTCATGTCGATTTATTAAGCTGTTCCCGAGAAAACATTATTTAATATTTTCTTAAATCCAGTATGGCTGACAAACTATGCGACATCAATTGTTCCTGAACAACCTTGTACACGCATGCCTTGGGAAACATTTGTGTGAAGTTTCCCCTCGATCTCTCCAGCTGTTCTGGAGAAGAAGATTTTTTATATGTTGTTGGGTAAAGATCAGAGATTGCAAACCCTCACCAGGTCTTCCTTTGAGTGCTGTATTTTTATTGATTTTAAGGTAAATCCAATATGGCTGTCAAACCGTATAACCCTATGACATCATATGTGTGACTCTTTTGTTCCTCATGTATAGGCAGTCATACTTGTAAAGTTTCGCCTCGATCTGTTCAGCCATTTTGGAGAGGAAGATTTTTGAAGGTTAAAAAAAACAAAAAAAAAAACAATATGGCTGCCGAATAATGTGGCTGATGACGTCATCAAAAAATGTGTGGAGCATTATATCCCAAGATGACCCTCAATTTTTCATAGCGATTGGATGTAGCGTTCTACATATGCAATTGTGACATCATAATGAAGGCACCTATGATGTCATAAAAAAAACAAAAATGACATTCCCCATGAGGAGTACTTGCTCGGATAATTCTTGATAGGGTTCGCCACCATCTGATTGAGCACCAGCGTCCAGAGCAGTCAGGCTTTACACCAAATAGGACAATGATCGACCGTATCCTTGCTCTTCGGGTCCTCACCGAACGCAGACGAGAGTTTCGGCAGGGGCTACTTGCAGCTTATGTTGATATCTGTGAAGCGTTCGATTCAGTGAATCGGGATGCCCTCTGGAGGATTCCTGGTCTTCGTGGGGTGCCACCAAAACTGATCGATCTGATGTCTGAACTCTACTCTGGAACTGAGAGTGCTGTGAGATGTGGTGATACCATCTCTGACTTATTTCCAGTTGTTACTGGAGTTCGTCAGGGGTGTGCACTAGTCCCCACACTTTTCAGCACTTGCATTGACTGGATTCTGGGGATGATGTCAGAGAGATCAAGCTGTGGTGCATCATTTGGGAATGTCAAGATCTCAAACCTTGATTTCGCAGATGATGCAGTCATCTTTGCGGAGACTTTAGATATCCTTTTGGGGGCCCTCGAGGTACTGAATGAAGAGTCGGAGCTGCTGGGATTACGGGTTTCTTGGGTCAAAACTAAGATCCAGGCTTTCAATGACATCTTGGATGCTGCTGTACTGTCTGTGCCTGTTTGTGGTGAGGATGTTGAGGTCATGGAGAGATTCACTTACCTTGGCAGTGAAATTCATGTCTCTGAGTCAGAGGTCAATAGACGTCTGGGTCGGGCCTGGGGAGTCATGGATTCACTGGATTATGGGGTGTGGCGCTGCCGGTACCTGTGTGGGAGGACGAAAGTCCGAGTCTTCAGGTCCTTGGTGCTTCCAGTCTTGCTCTATGGATGCAAGACTTAGACTCCGACCAAGGATCTGAGATGGAGACTTAATTCCTTTGGTACAAAGTCTCTTCAGAGAATCCTTCGCTCTCGCTGGTCGGACTTTGTGTCCAACGAGCGGTTACTGAGAGAGTCTGAAATGAGATTTGTTACCTGCATAGTCTGTGAGCATCAGCTGCGGCTGTATGGACATGTGGCTCGTTTTCCTGACGCTGATCCTGCTCACCAGATTCTCTCAACGAGGGAGTCTCGTGAGTGGAGGAGGCCAATGGGTCGACCACGTGCCTCGTGGTTGCAGCAGGTTGATCGGCCTCTCAAGGAGATGGGGATGGGCCAGACATCTGCTTGGGGGATGGCCAGACAGAGGCCCCTGGATTACCGGTGGAAAGTGGGCGCAGCGACACACTGCTCTGGCACATGCTCCTATACCTGACCTGACTACTTGCTAAGTATCAATTTTTTCCTTGGTGCAGTTTGAGGTCCAAAGCATTTCCATTCGGCTGCCACACCACGTGACCTATGACATCATAATCATTCAAACCAATGATGAAAATTTCATCTCAATCTGACCAGCAGTTGTGGAAAATAAAAAAAAAAACACAAAAGTTCTGTGTGGACAAACAAACAAACAAACACAAACAAACAAACGTAAGTGCAATGCCCTCTCCTTTGGTGAGGGTAATGAGAAATAGTTTAATCAATATGCATTGGAAGAGGGGAAAAAAATAATTAATTATAAAATAATTCGGATACTACATTTGGAAAGAGGTCACAAAGGACAGTCGAGAAAACGTCACAGACACCGGAAGGACTCGATGATCACCGTTCGGCAGTCAGTCATTTCCAGGGCTTGATATTTTCAGAAAAAGAAGTTGAAATGAATCTACAACTAAATCCACAACATTTAATATGGGATTTGAGAGTGAAATGAAAACACAGTTCAGTAATCACGGCAAGCCGAATTACCTGGTGTGTGTGTGTGTGTGTGTGTGTGTGTGTGTGTGTGTGTGTGTGTGTGTGTGTGTGTGTGTGTGTGTGTGTGTGTGTGTGTGTGTGTGTGTGTGTGTGTGTGTGTGTGTGTGTGTGTGTGTGTGTGTGTGTGTGTTTTGTGCAAATTTCCTTCATCGTATCGAGACATCGCATCAGTGACATCATCAACAAGGTGTAAAGGCTTACATGACGTCACATTCAACTCTATGACAACGACTGTTCAGCGGAAGTTTCCACACCCTGTCATCGAGTGACGATCTGGGAGGCTCAACTCCAGCTGCAGTAGTCGAGTCGGCTACTACTGATACTACCACCTCGTTAATGGCTCAAATTAATCCCACCTTCTTGTGTGCTTGGATGGGGAACCGATTTGGCCCGTCCTTTCACCAACCGGCTGGCCAAGCCTGATGGTCAACTCATGGTACTCCTCTTATTCTTATTCTTCATCGTTCGTGTGTAGCACTTGCTGAAAATAGCATCATTTGCTAGGGGACGTGGTAGTGCCCCTGATACAGTGCCCCTGTCGGTAAGAGCTGTAATTGGAATTTGTTCAAAGTGCCAGCAATAGCTCACCCACTCTTCGTTAAGGACACCATGGGATGTTGAACGTCCACACAGGACCACCAAGATTAACGTCCTTCGGAGGGACGATGCCTTTGTGACGATGCCTTTGTGACGGTGTCTGCGCAGCACCAATCGGACAGTTAAAAGTTGGGTCGTCGGGATTCGAATCAGAGCAGACGTCACAAAGGCAAGTGCGCTAGCTTTTCCATATCTCGTTAGATTATTAAACATCACCAATCGTACGCAGTGAATGCCTGAACACATGGCCAACGGTATTCTATGTGACCACCACAACCACAACCACCACCACCACATACAAAACTGCAAGATAGTGTGGTGTGCACACGCACACTCGTGTTCAAGTCACACAATTAATTAATTCACCGAATCCTTTCAACTAGAAACTTGGTGATGACAATGTTGACGTCCCCATGGGATTAAACATGGATTTAAAAACCCTTCATCCATCAACAGGTCAAATACCAATCCCACCACAATAATATTCATCAACAGGTCAAATACCAAGCCCACCACAATAATATTCATCAACAGGTCAAATACCAATCCCACCACAATAATATTCATCAACAGGTCAAATACCAATCCCACCACAATAATATTCATCAACAGGTCAAATACAAATCCCACCACAATAATATTCATCAACAGGTCAAATACAAATCCCACCACAATAATATTCATCAACAGGTCAAATACAAATCCCACCACAATAATATTCATCAACAGGTCAAATACCAAGCCCACCACAATAATATTCATCAACAGGTCAAATACCAATCCCACCACAATAATATTCATCAACAGGTCAAATACCAATCCCACCACAATAGTATTCATCAACAGGTCAAATACCAATCCCACCACAATAATATTCATCAACAGGTCAAATACCAAGCCCACCACAATAATATTCATCAACAGGTCAAATACCAATCCCACCACAATAATATCCATCAACAGGTCAAATACCAAGCCCACCACAATAATATTCATCAACAGGTCAAATACCAATCCCACCACAATAATATTCATCAACAGGTCAAATACCAATCCCACCACAATAGTATTCATCAACAGGTCAAATACCAATCCCACCACAATAGTATTCATCAACAGGTCAAATACCAAGCCCACCACAATAGTATTCATCAACAGGTCAAATACCAATCCCACCACAATAATATTCATCAACAGGTCAAATACCAATCCCACCACAATAGTATTCATCAACAGGTCAAATACCAAGCCCACCACAATAGTATTCATCAACAGGTCAAATACCAATCCCACCACAATAATATTCATCAACAGGTCAAATACCAAGCCCACCACAATAGTATTCATCAACAGGTCAAATACCAATCCCACCACAATAGTATTCATCGAGTAACCTGGAAGAGTGCACATACTCACGGTGTCACCCACAAACGTCAGGTGTTAAACCTCAAGCACGCTCTTCCACACTTTCTCAAACGGTGATTCACCTTCACTAACTAACGATCTCTACCCGTCGATTTCACACCGTTTGGGGGTGCTCGGTGCTCGGTGCTCGGTGCTCGCTGAATCGCTTCCACATCGCCCTTCAAATAAAACAAGAAATGAAAATTAATTCTTTATTTATTTTATCAACAGATTGCAAACAATCCCTAACTTACCAGGTCACTCATTAACTCGTGCTGGTGCTCCCTTTTCCAGCTGACGCCCAACAATGGAAAACTCCACTGGGTTTAAAGGTCACGTGGGCTGGAAACGCTCAGTCAGAGATTGCGCTTCGGTTGCTCGCACACCTGGCGACGAGCACCTGGCGACGAGCGGTCGCCTCGTTGAGGTAACGAACGTTCCTTTGTAACTCACCTGGTTGTGGATCCCGAGATGGATCCTCAAGGGATGGAGGGGATCGGGGTTTGTTTCTTCACCTGAACCTCATTTCATTTCATTTCATGTTCTCAGTGTATATAATATTTATGATGTAATAAAAATAAAATTCTGCTTATAAAATATAAACCATGGGCCCCCCTCGGGGGGGGGGGGAATATAAACCCAAACCCTCCCTCCACCAACCCCCCACCCCCCCCCTCGGGATTTTCAGAGATCAGAAATTTCTTCTTTTTCTTTCAACCAGCTGTCCAAGCCTGATGGTCTTCTTCTCTTTCTCCTTCTCCTCCACCTTCTTCCTCCTCCTCCTCCTCTTCCTTCTTCTCCTCCTCCTCCTCCTCTTCCTTCTTCTCCTCCTCCTCCTCCTCCTCTTCCTTCTTCTCCTCCTCCTCCTTCTTCTTCTCTTCCTCTTTCTTCTTCTTCTCCTTCTCCTCCTCCTCCTTCTTCTTCTCTTCCTCTTTCTTCTTCTTCTCCTTCTCCTCCTCCTTCTTCTTCTCATCCTCTTTCTTCTTCCCCTCCTCCTCCTCCTCCTCCTCCTTCTTCTCCTTTTTCTTCTTCTCTCCTCCTCCTCCTCCTCCTCCTCCTCCCACATCTGCAAAAAATAAATCAATAAATTGCTGGACTTATTTTAAAGAAGAAACCCAATTATGAAATCCGGGCTTCATTGGACATTTTACAGCACAATTAAATTACCGAAGGTGACATTAAAGTTGGTGGTGGCGGTGAATCCCACCCCGAGATGTATTTTATTTAAGAATGAGTACAACGAACGATATATTATATATTCATTTTAAAGTTCGTCTTCACTTTGCCCAAAATAACAAACAGCATCATGATCGAATATGTGGTCCGACGTTCAAATACGCCCAAAAATGTAGTCTCAATTTGAAATCGGACCTTCACGCTTTTATCAATTCCTCTTTCAAAATGTTGTTCTGCAATCGAGTGAACAACAACTTGAACAAATGTAACTTTATAATCCCTTCAATTTTTGTCTTCAAACAATAGTAGGAAATAATTGTACGCAAGACTTTACACCAATGTACACGTTTACATCTCACGATTAAAACAAGCATTGTCTTTAGCGATAGATAAGTCATTGTCGTTATCTAATACACTGTCGTATCTAACTACGAGATCTGTAAGTGGCAAACATATAATGTTGTTACGGTTGTTGGGGTTGATGAAGGAATTTCAAAAGAAAGTTAGGATTGTATCGAGTTGTTTGGTCCGTGGACGTGTAGGAATCATCTCCATGTAATTAAGTAGGGGACATGTGAGTTTAAGTGCTACGTGTCACCACACAGGGGAAGGGGGTGGTGCGGTGTTCATCACATAGGGATTAAGGATTAATTTCCCCCATTATGTAATTGGCCCCATGTGACCTATTCCTACGATTTTAGGTCATCTCTACCGAGATGACTTAATAAAGCCGGAACAAATGTCCATCCGTCCGTCCATCCATACGTCCGTCCGTACGTCCGTCAACAATTTTTCTTTCCGATCTTGATGAAACTTAGTATGTGGGTAGAGGTCGATGAGTGTTGCACAACGATATAACTTTTGTCCGGGTTCAAGGTCGGGGTCAAGGTCACGAGGTCACGTAAGTTATAAAAATCGCCATTTTCAAAACCTATCTAGTTGTATTTACAAGCGAGCCATGAAGGAGTTATGTTTTTATAACAACAACAACCATTACAACCGAGCTGCATGACCAAGCAGGCAAGAGACCCCGCCATCCTGGGTTTCGTGCCAGCAAGCCACGTCCGGAGGTGAATGATTGATAGGCATGACGTCGAGGGGAGAGCAGAAGCAAACACGTGACGTCAGAAGAGAGAGGAGATGGTTTGGTTGGTTCAGTTTGGTGTGTAAGGTCGGGAGATGAGAGAGCTACAAGATGACGTGATATATCAGGGCATTACGGCCGGCTTTCCTTCGACGCATGAAGACGGCACGATTCGTGTATTTGTGCCGAGGCGAATTGGCTCGCATGGCTGAGCAAGACTCTGGTGGTTGGGACGCATGAGGTGGACCTCGAATCCTGGTGTATATCACCGAAGAGACAGCGCCATTCTGTAATGCCTCGGAATCGCCAAGCGTGATTGACGAGGAAGCCGCACGGCGGTTGGTGAACCCTGGCGTTGAATATCGCCTCACGAATGATCTCACGTACATTTGGGCGCGTCGACCCGCGCAGGACGAAGCGCATCGATCACAAAGTTCCATCAACACCATCTCTGGACAAAGTGAAGTGCCACAATAAAGGGAGGATTTTCTTTTGTTCGTTTTCCCATTGTCGGTGTTCAAGTCCGTGTGTAGAGGTGCCTCGACTTTAGGCTTCAGTTTACTTCACGTATTATTATGAGTTTTTGAATTACACCCTTGTAAATATTTCTATTGTCATTAAATTCCCGTGTTTACTTTACGTTGTTGTGTCCGTGTATTTGTCGTGGGGTTCGAGTATAAACCCCTTGTGCATCCATCTGTGCTTCCGTCGCTCCGCCAGTGCCACCCTGTCCCACCCGCACGCGACATAATCTGAGGATCACGTGACTGCCTCCGAAGGAAAACCAGGCCTGGTCGGTGTTGGTCACCCATCCACCACAATTTGGTCAGGGGGAGGGGGTTAACGGCATATCAAGGAGCACATTTCAATTAAACAACCACACGGGATGTATGAAAGCCACAAAGGACAGTCATTGAATGAGAATATGGAAATTTGACTCCGATGTACTAAATAACGCGTCTTTGGTTGTTGACATGATACTTACAAATTATAAATGAATACAATACCCCAATGTGGTGAGTTCAGGTAAAATACCGATAGAAAAATGTACATCCATGCATGATGAAATCGATTGCACGTCCTTCAAATAAATAATGTTCATTGAAAGGATTTTGAGCAACAGAAGAAGAGAAACTCTCGTCGAGTTCAAAATAATCACAGAAACCGAGAAAACACACAACGTTTTTAACACAACGGTGAGGTCTTCACAACATTGCAACAACGTCAAAATGTTTCCTGGAAGCACAGCAACATCGTACAACAATAAGCTTTATTTCTTAAACCGACACAACAACAACGTACAACAATAACGTTTATTTTTAAAACCGACACAACAACAATGTACACCAAGGTTCACTTCTTTAAACCGACACAACAACAATGTACACCAAGATTCACTTCTTTAAACCGACACAACAACAATGTCCAGCAAGATCCACTTCTTTAAACCGACACAACAACAATGCATTGAAGCTCTTTGTTCTTTCAACCAGTCGTGCTTGAACAAATGAGCTGTAAGCTATTTCAATGGGAATTATTTTTACAATCTTCGTACAATCTTCCCTGGACATATCCCCGATTTTACTGAGAACTAGAAGGGCGCTCAGTAGAACGCATACCTCCGCCACGCAATGCCTGATCCACGAGAACATATCAGACCCAATACATGTTTATCATTTTTGGCCCAATCTCTCAATGGTGAAAAATCACTTCAACAATTAAATAATTCTCATATCCGGATCCGGATCTTCCCAAAAAATCGAATCACTTCGTCCTTGCCACACACCGAACCTGTCCACAAAATTTCATCCGAATACGTCCACAACTTTTTCAGATATCCTGCACACAAACAGACAAACAAACAAACAAGAAGACGTTGTGCAGAGCACGATACTGTACTTGCAAAATCCATTAAAGCAATTTTACCTCCAAAATAATTGGTGGTTGAATTCAATGACCAAATACGCAACTCCTCTTCAAATTTCAAGTGAATCGGATGAAAATTGACAATTTTAGAAATTCGACCGATGTTGACCTTTAGGCCTGATGTGAACCTCCAAAATAATTGGCTGGTTGAATTCAATGACCTGAAATATAAATCCTCTTCAATCGGATGAAAACTGAGGATTTTAGAAACCTCATCTAAGTTGTTAACCTTTGGCCTATGTTGACCTTTTGACCTCAAAAACAATAGACTTCTCGCCTATGACAAACTGTATCACGTGGTGAAGTTTCATGAAGATCGGTTTTAAATTGTGACCTGCAGGTGACAAACAGACAGACAGTCAGAATAACAAAATCGACTCACCAATATACTTGAAAAATCTTCGATTTTGCAAGTAAGAAGAAAAACACGTCGTGCAGATCACGATACTTGCAAAATCCACCCCCACTCCTTACAAAGGTTGCCATGGATACATCAAATTTTCCATTTCATTAAGATTAAAATTGACAATCTTAATCAAAGCTCAGGTCAATCGGATGAAAATTGACGATTTTTCAGATTGAAATTGATTATTTTAAAAGTTTCACCTCGAGTTGACCTTCTGACCTCAAAAATAGTTGGTTTCCCAATTCTGTGATGCAATATGCAAATGTTGTTCAAATTTTCAAGTCAATCGGATAAAAAAAAAAAATGACGATTTTAGAAATTCGACCTCAACATGACCTTTGACCTCAAAACCAAGAGGCTTCTCAGTTCCTCAACCTCCACCAAAGTACCTCTCCAACTTGGTAACGTTTCATGACGATCAGTTTAGAATTGTGACCTGGAGGTGATAAACAGACAGAATTAAAAAAAATTGACTGATCAATATACTTGAACAATCGAAGATTTTTAAAGTAAACGGACAGACAGACAGACAGACAGGGGTGAGAACACAACCTCCTTCACCTTTGGTGGCAGAGGTAATTAACTCTGTGCGTGACTTTAAAAAAAAACTCCTCAAATGTAATCAATGGGAAGAAATTGATTGTTTTTGATGGTTTAAACCCATCAACGACCGAACTTCAAAGGGGAAAATTTGATAAAGTCATCAATTGTTGCCCCAATGTGATGCAAGTTGTACGGATTACGAACCCCACTGAAAATCTGCCCTGCCCGACTTCAAAGAGGCCGCACAATGACACTCTTTTGATTTTTGAATCAGTTTGATTCATGATGATGGATGATTCTATACATCGTTTGATCACACCATTTGGCATCAACACAATGGACAGGTAGCATATGCTGCACTAACAGCAACAAATACTGATGTTATCAGAAGGGATCGATTGATTATTCAGTGTAAAATGAATTGATTAATGAAAAGGGAAACCAATCATCTCCGAACCAAAATGGACAGATTAAAATTTTTTAAAGGATACAATCACCGAGATCAAACCATGGTTTGGCAGCGAAGAGGAAACGACTGAATTATGGACTCGATTCTATCTATGGACAAAGATATTATACTTCCTTGCTATAATGGATGCCGATTGAGCAAGATGGAAACTGAGGAATGAGCAGCAAGTTTCAATGGAATCCTCCCAGAACTGCATGAAAAGGAGATTTTAGCAAACTGTGTACATATCCGATAGGAAATGCAAACACACTGCCAAGGTTGTGACCCCGGGCTTCGCAGAAACTGATAATTAAATACATTTTTGTTGAACAGTCAAATAGTCTCATCTCGGTCAAACGTAGTTCAGAGCACGATCGAAGAGTTCACTCTTTTTGGACAGGTGATCAGTGATACAATGTGTGGATATGCCGTTGAGGATATCACTCGACATCGACATCGAGCTTCAAGATGATCTTGTGACATAGAATTCCTGAAACGATGTTTGATGAAATGAAGTTTGGAGAAACATTCGCTCGGATGCTGCCTGTGAAACCCCGAGTGCCAACAACATGATAAAACGAGAAGGGCACTCGGTAGAGCGCATAGCTCCACCACGTAATGCCTGATCCACGAGAACATATCGCGTCCAATACACTTTTGAGATATCGTGCGAAATATCGGTTTAGCCCAATCTCTCAATGGTGAAGAATCACTTTTGAAATTAAATAATTCTCGTATCCAGATCCGGATTCGAATCTTCACCAAAATCGAATGAATTCATCGTGGTCACACACCCAACCTGTCCACCAAGTTTCATCCGAATCCGAGCACAACTTTTTGAGTTAACGTGCTATATATCCGTTTAGCCCGATCTATCAATGGTGAAGAATCACTTAAAAAAATTCAAGCAGCCGGATCTGGATCTTCACCAAAATCTAATCAGTTCGTCCTTGTGACACATCAAAACTGTCCACAAAATTTCATCCGAATCCGTTCACAACATTTTGAGATATCGTGTACACAAACAAGCACACAAGCAAACAAAATGAAAAATCACTCATAGAGTGACAACTTGGCAAAACAGCACAAAAGAGAACGACGCTCGGTAGAGCGCACACCTCTGCCAGGTGGAACAGTTCACGTTTTGTATCCCACTGACGGGCTGGATCCGAACCAAAATCCAATCCGCTTGTTCTTGTCACCCATCCAACTCATCCACCTTGCTTTGTCATAACTCGTTCACAACCTTTTGAGATGTAGTGATATATTTAGTTTTTGGTCACATCTATCAATTTTAGAAATCAGGCCAGCGTTGATCTTTTGACCTTAAAATTAATTGATAGCTGCGTTCAGCGACCTGATCTGCAAATGCTCTTCAAATTTCAAGTCAATTGGATGAAAATTGAGGATATTAAAAAATTTGAACCAAATTGGCCTTTTGGCGTATTTTGACCTTTTGGCCTATGTTTACCTCAACATTAATTAATAGGTGGGTAGTAGGGTAAGAATACTGATTCTGGCTCACTTTTCCCCATGTAAATGAATGGGGGATTTTCAGCGATTCATAATTTTTTTCCCTAAAAATAAATCCCCTTTTTATCCCAAGGTATATTTATTTGTCTCCCCTTTTAACTTGGAGGTTGAACCTCATTGAATTGAACACCTGGGGGTTGAACAGCTCACTCATTGAACCTATAAAGATTTGTTCATTCTCAAATTCCTTCAATAGTTTAATTTTCTTTGCACAATAATCCCCATCTAAAATATTGACAAACAAAACATTTGAATCTTTATATTTTTGAAGATACCCCTTTTGTGCCATTACGAAATGATAAACTTCTCTTAATGCTCTTGTTTGACCACCTCCTGAGCCACATATCATTTTGAGATTATAGTAAATTGTTTTTTCATTGTTCAATTGATAACCATCAAAGTTTTCAGTCCATTCAAGGATATTCATTTTTTTCTTTACATCCTCTAACTTACTAGTTTTTAAATTAATTCGCTTATTTGTTTTATTTACCTTTGTTTTAGTTATTTTTTCAATAAGACTTATTTGATATTTTTCACATTCATTATGTTTTCCATTTATATACCAAGACTGAGATTTTCTCCACTCTTTAGTTTGATTAATACTTGGTTTAACCATTTATATATTGTGAAAAACCACAAGTGTAGCCCTTAAAAAACCCTAACCCATCTTCCCATCGTTAAAACATAATCTATTTTATACACTCTATCATACAATATCCATATGGAACACAATCTATTCCATTATCTAAAATAAATCTCTTATCATCAAAGGCTCCTAATGCCTTTTTATTTACTTCTTCACTATATATGTTATGTTTATAACTTCTTATTGTATTCATTTTCCTGTATTCTTCTTTCTTATTCATCAAACAATTATAATAATTTCTAAAAGTTATTGATTTCTTTATTACATATTTCTTTATTCCCTTTAACCTCTTATCAATCTGTTCACCATACTTATAAGCATATGCCTTTGCTCTCAATCCAATAAACTCACTCATTACTTTTCCACCCAACTCATCCTTAAACTTACCAATAACCTTTTCATTCTTTTTGGAAAATAACTCACTCTTCTTGCTGAAATTACTTGTATCATATACTCCAATATTTTTCTTCATATCTTCATAAACATCATCAGTTTTTATATCTAGGATAAAACTATCAGTATCCATATACAACAATGAAACATTTTCACCATACTCTTTCTTTAAGTCATTATACAAATAATCATACATCAATATCTTTGATAAATCAAGAACTGCTGTTCCAATATAAATTGGTTTATCCATTACAATACTTTCCTTTTTCATATGAATTGCAGAAAAGTTCTCTGAAAAAACCTCTTCTCTCTCAAAACTTGGTTTATTTATCAATCTCGAAGCTTCTTTCCAAGATGTTGCGAATCTAATGTTTTGCCTGTTTCTAACATTTTCCATAGTCTTTCCAAATACAGCATTATTCATTAATTTATAAAAGTCCCCTTCAAATTTTACTTTTGTATTTGCTCTCATATCTGTATTGAATTGAATATACTTTTTCACCCAAGGACTTTGTTTAAATTTTAAAACTCTATGAATTTTAGCTACTCTCAATCCTTCTCTCAAAAACTGTTTTAAGCTTCTCTGATGCAAAACATATCCCTCTTTATCATAGAATGTTGTTAATAACTTTTCTGTTGATTTACCTTTAATATTAAAACTTTTATGATAATCACTTAACCATTCTTTCTTTGGAGTTTCTTTCTCACATGCAAAAGGAAGATCTTTATGCTTATTATGAAGATCACTCGGGTACCTCAAATCAACTTCAAAATAATAACCTTCTTCTTCGTCATTCAATTCCTCTTGAGAAGAAATAACAATATTCATCAAAGCCTTTTCATAATCCTTTTCTTCCACCCACTCTAATTTACCATAAGGCAGAGATTGAGACATTGCCCATCCATACAAATTATTAGCATCAAAATACATCAAATAATTACTATCTTTTTCACTATCATAATTTGGAAGATATTTATTATTTGCTTTAGCATATCTTTTTGAACATACTTGTGATATTCCACCTCTCTTGGACTTCTCAATCATCAAAAGCATATCCACATCACTGATTAAATCTATATCTTGTTTTGTCATTTTCAACATTGCACTCCAAGCTAAACCAGGAGCTGTGAAATAGTGGGCAGGATCTAATCCATAACAATTTTTATTATGACAGAGTGATCTAAAAGCTTCAAACACATCAGCTAACAATAAAACATCTGTTTTTAGATATAAATCGTGATATTCTCCAAGGTTCTTTATCTTAAATATTTTCCATATTTCTTGTGCGTGTTTATATTCCTTATCACTTATCTCTTCTTCATAAAGGTTATTATAGAAACTTTCTTTTGAAGGAAGTTGTGTTTCTTTAAATCTCATAAATGAATCCATATAATCATAAGGATAAATTCCCTTACTTGTAAGAATTTTCTCTTTACTTTGAATTTCATTCCTTGTTTGAATTTCCTCTCTCGTAAGAATTCCTTCTTTAATCAGAATTTCATCTTTAATCTGAATTTCCTCTTTAGTTCGAATTTTCTTTATAATTAGAATTTCATCTTCAGTTAGAATTTCTTCATTAATTAGAGTTTCCTCTTTACTTTGAATTCTCTCTTTAATCTGAATTTCCTCTTTAGTGAGAATTTCCTCTTTTGGAAAGAATGAATTAAGATTTGGAAAAGAGTCCGTGGAGCTTAGATTTGATGCGAGGTAGGCTAGTGGTGTTCCCATAAACTTGTAAGAATCTAGAAACCTAATACGAGTTAAAGGTTTTGTGAATATCATTTTTGAAAATGAAATATACTTTTGACTTGTGTTTGTTATGGCAGAAATATTCCCTGGTGTTTTTGAAAGTTCATTTATAAATAGATGTGTATCATAGTTGGCGCTGTTGTGAAGAAAGACTGGAATAAAAGAAGGTAATTTATAATTAACATTACAACAGGAATGAGCGGGACCTCTATATTTACCAGTAAGATGACAATGGTCTCTAACTTTAGACTCCTTAATTTCCCCCTCACAAATATGACAGATATTGTTCATTCTAAATTCTAATTTTTCTTCTTTGGTTAATTTCATCGGTTCATTTGTTTCTTTCATTAATTTAGTGAGTCTTATACAATCCTTTTCTAATCGTTTTACAAACTCTTGTGAAGCATTTTTTCCACGATAATGTTCAAGTTTGTTATACTTTTCTCCAACAGATGATTTGATATAATAACAGAAACCACAAGGAATATGTTTTTGATATTTATTTGTATATGGTTCTTTTGGATTAGGAGAAGCAGTATTTATCTTTTTAAGGATACATTCAAAATCAGCGTATATCACAAATGGGTGCATGATAGATTTATTATAATCTTCAAAATAAATCTTTTCACCAGGTTTAGGCATTGTAATTACAGCTGATTTATGATTACTACAATATTTTGAATGTTGTTCTAATCGTTCTTTTGTATGAAATGAATTAAGACATCGCTTACAAGGATATATTTTGTTTGCTGTTCTGAATACCTGAGAAGAGATTAATCTTGATAAATTATTGATGTATGTGTAATGTGAATTCTTTCCAACACTAAAATATAAAAGATCAATGTGTGTTTCTTCATTTTTATAGTTGTTTGAAATTTTTAATATTTGAACTTTGTTTGTATCCATTAATCCATATACATTAATAGAAAGATTATTCTTTTTCTCAAATTTAGGAATATCTGTTAGTGGCATTGGGAATTTAAAATCTTTAATGTCCAAGGTATTCTCATATTTCATATATTGTTTTACTCTTTCTGAATTACATTTTGGTGGATGAAAGTGAGCAAGAACAGACCAGAGAAAACATTTATTATCATTGTTCTTAATATTAACAACTGCCTTCTTTAGTTTTATTTCTTTTGGTAATTCAATATAAGAAGAAGCTTTAAGAGGGTTTGATTTTAGAATGTGTATATCTAAAAAGATGATTTTTTAATATTGAATCCACTTCCTACCACTGTATTATCAACATCCTCCTCTTGTCTTGATAGTTCTTCATAAACCCCACTATTCAAAAAATCTTGAAATGATGTTATAAAATGAAGACCTGTTCTCATATAAGGAGTATGTTCTTCATCTTGTCTTTTCATATTCATTTTCACTCCCATATAAAACTTTAAAGTTTTCATTTCTTTTAATGTCTTTTTAATAAATTTTTCAACATCGGGTTTCACTATTTCAATTGATTCAGCTATTGATGATGGACCGGGTTCTCCAAATTGAAAAATCCTTATTTTTATATGCCCTTTAAATGCCCCATCAGTGTTTTCAATATAATAGTCTCCCTTTACTTTAAACTCATTTTTCTTGTGTTTTTGTGATTGAAGATGTTGATTATAACTACTCTTCAAAACATCCTTTGAACAGATATCACAATGTTTTCTTTCCAACTCAAGAGGAGATATTTGATGAAATAGATTAAATGTGTGTTTGTTGGTTCGGAGGTGTTTTCTATAATGTTTATATTCGTGATTACAAACATCGCAGTACGTTGTATTCACCATATTTATAGAATAAAACTTTGCTTAAACTAAAATTTTCTTGATGAAAATTTCGTTTAATTTATAGGTGAATCTGTGCTTAAAAACATTTTATCCTCCAACTTTTTCACTTAATAAATACAATGTTTCAAGACACAAAAGACAAGTTTCAATCAATTTCTTCATCTGTTAAAGATACTGAGAAATATGTCAAGGATGTAAAATTGAACAAAGATAAATATAACAACTATTGGATAAAAACTATTATGGTAAATAATATGAGTTCTTCAATTTCCTTCAGTGGAAGGGCTTTTGGTATACCTGGTAGAACATCAATTAAAGTATCTCTAACAAAAGTTTCTCCTCTCCTTCTAGTAATATATTCAAAACTAGAAAAAGCAATGAAACAAGAAAAAGTATCAAAGAACAAAAACCTTATGGATGAAGCTTTAGAAAGAAAAGATAAGACCATCTGTAATATGCAAGGAGAAATTTGTATTTTTTTCAACAACCTTAAAGATGTAAATCCTGATGAAATAAAGGATGTTAATATATCAGGTGAAATGACATTTCGTTCAATAGTAGTTAACGATAATTTTAAAATTACCATTAATATAAAAAATGTTGTCGTTGAATCTGATAATGAAAAAAAGTATATCGATATCGATGGTAATATACAACTGAAAGTATAGATGAATTTCAGTTTAAGTAAAGTTTTACTTTATAAATATGCTAGACTTTCCTGATTCTCCATATGACAAATTTGAGAATTGTCCTGCGTGTGAAAGACGGGGATTAAACACAGAGTCAAAAGCCTATAAACAATGTATATTCTGTGATTATCTTCTAATTAATGATAATAAAAAATATAAAAAGGAAAATAATTCTTTTAGATTTACACCAAAAATGAATTACTTTACAAGATTGATTAGAGAAATGAATGTAAAGTATGAGGATGATAACACACCTTTCCTTACAAGGGAAGAAACTGAACGTATAAGAGAAATGTTCAAAGGATTGTTGTTGTATATTATTCATGGATGTAATTTTCAGGGAAATATCAACACAAGATATTGTATAAATAAAATAATGGATTATCTTGAAATTAAACCTGAACTTAGGATAAAATATAGAGTTTCTAAAAAAGCCAATAATAAATTAAATAACCTGTTTTTCAAATATATAAATGAATGATTTTTTACCTATTTGGGAAAATAAGATAAAATTTAACAACCATAAAAATCTCCCAAATTCATTAAGATGTCTCATAGTTGGTTCAAGTGGATGTGGAAAAACCTGCTTACTTTTAAAAATGCTCCTCACTCCCAACTTTTTAGATTATGATAATTTAATAATTTTCACAAAGTCGAGTTTTCAACCAGAGTATCAACTACTCTCACAAGGTTTTAATGCTGGTCTTCAAAAAGAAGATATAATAGGTTTATTTAAACGTCAAAAAAACCTAAATGATTATAACATTGAAGATATAATTCAACTATTTTGTGATACACAGAGATGTAAAAAGAAATCAAATCTTATAACTTGTATTCTTAGTGATAATACGGATGATATACCGTCTCCCCAAGATTTGGATAAATCAAAAAGAACCTCGTTATCTTTGATGATTGTGTTAATGAGAGAAACCAAACGGTAATGGACAGCTACTACACAAGAGGGAGACATTCTTCTTGTAATTGTATTTATCTTAGTCAATCGTACTTTCAACTTCCTCGTCGTTCCATCAGAAACAATGCTAATACTTTTATTTTATTCAAGTTAAATTCAATAGATATCAATAATTTTTGGAGAGATAATTGTTCTACATTATGTAGTAAAAAGAAATTTGAGGATTATATGAAGCACACGACTGAAAAATATAAATATATTGTTGTGAAACAAGATGAGATATTAAGGGATATATTTTTTGTTTTATAAACAATTACATATATAAATGACAACTATTATTATAAATCTTGTGGGTAAATCTGCTTCTGGAAAAAACTTTCATAAATCAAGGTTCTTGTGTAGTACAAATGAGAATATTGTAAATTTACTTAAAAAACACCCCGTGATACGCATTGTATCAACAACAACTAGAGCAATAAGACCTGGAGAAGTAAAAGGTGAAGATTATCACTATATTTCAGTGGAGGAACATATGCGATTGAGGAATGAAGGACAAATATTTGAGGAGGTTTCTCTTGGTACAACAAAATATTCACATTGTAAGAGTGAGTTAAAGAAACTAAAATCTGGTGGTGTTGGGATATTAGAAACTAATCCAGAAGGAACGAGACAAATTATTAAATATCTGAGCGGAGTGAAGATTTTATCATTCGGTTTTGATGTTGATGAAGAAACTCAACGCAAACGTATGAAAAGCAGAGATGCAAGGATTAGTGAAGAAGAAATTACAACTCGCATTAATGTTAATAAAGAATTTGATGAAATATTTAAAGAAAAGGATTTATTTGAACACATCTACTTGAATGATGAAGAAAAGGAAAATTTCCCTGTTGATCTTTACAATTCATTAAATGATATTTTACAATAAATAAATGGATACAAAAGAAAGAGCAAGAAGATTTAAGGAACATCAAGAGTTGGTTTCAAAAGTTGTAAAACAACAGGAAGACATAAAGAAGAAACGCAGACAGAAACTAACGGGCGAAGAAGCATTTGAAAAAAAACAAGAGAAATTTTTTAAACCACTTTTAAAAACTTCCCAAGAAAAAATGAAAGATGTTTCCACAGTTCCCACAGTAGAATATACTCCTAGAAAGCTTCAAATGTTAAAAGATTTCAGTCAAATGACGGAGGAAGAATTAGAGCATTTAGGAGAATTAGAATATGATGATGAAGGTTTATTTCAACAACTGGAAGAGATTAATCAACCCCCTGATTATATTGTGAATGCTGTTCAAAACAATGAATATTCAGCGGATTCAAAAACCAAAGCAGGACTCATTCCAACAGAACAACCAGCAATATTTCATCTTGTTCAAGAA
This sequence comes from Eptatretus burgeri, assembly GCF_056783735.1. Taxonomy (NCBI): domain Eukaryota; kingdom Metazoa; phylum Chordata; class Myxini; order Myxiniformes; family Myxinidae; genus Eptatretus; species Eptatretus burgeri. Next base: position 73,223,413 of record NC_140974.1, on the reverse strand, counting down.
AAGGTATTGATATTTAATGATGAATTAAGGTTCTTAAGTTCTGCTCAACCCCCTGTTAAACTAACTCCGAGATTAATGTTTCTTCTCACAAAAGATGGAAGACAAGGTTCAACTGTGAGGGATGAATCAAAGTATATTGATAAACCATTGGATATGGAAAATAATGATGATAGAGTATATATTGATTTGCTGAACACTCTAAATTATAAGGTTATTCTTTCTGGTAAAAGTAGGAAGAATGAGAAGGAGAAACACATTATTCAGGCTTTAAGTATCCTTGGTTCAGGTATTAGTTTTCTTCCAAATGACCCATCGCAATTAGTTAATAGACTGTTATTGTTGTTCGGCAGTAAGAAGGCTGGAAATAACAATTGTTTTAATGAAGCATCAGCCATTTTAGACCAGTTGATGAACATGAAAATAATTAATAAATCTCAATATAAAGACATTTTATCTCATATTAAATAAGATGAGAAGCACAATCCTGAGTTTTAATTTCACAACAAGCGACCACACATCTTCATTCCCATACCCACTACAACTTGACACAACAAAAGAATATGAGGCATCTTTATTGTCCATGGAGACTTATAATACCTTATTTAATATAACCGAGAAAAATGACAAGTTTAGTTATAATCCGGGAAGTGGATACAAAACGATAACAGTCTCACCCGGAGCATACGAGATTTCTCAAATATCTTCCGAAATTGCTCGTCTTATGAAAGAACAGGGTGATGAACCAAAAAATATTGTTATAAACATTCAAAAACATACTTCAAAATCAACGATTAAAGTTAAAAATAACTACAAGGTTGATTTCACAATTGATAATTCATTTAGAGAGTTATTAGGTTTCTCCTCAAAAAAGATTGAAACTAATGGGACGTTTTACAGTGATAATGTCATTCAAATATCCTCAGGAATAAATTCGGTGTTAATTCACTGTGATTTGATTGATGGTGCTTATAATGATGGATTAAAAACAAATACAATATTTTCATTCAGCGCATACTCAACCCCAATTGGTTATAAATTCAATATGGAACCTAAAAATTTGGTTTATCTACCTGTGTCAGGAAAAACCATACACAGAGTAAATTTTAGGATAACCGACCAAGATAATCGTGTGATTTCTTTTAATGGAGAAGTTATATCCATCAGAATTCACCTACGTGAAGTTTTTCAATAAATAAATACGATGGTTATTGTGAGGAAGCACGAGTTGGGAAAATATAAAATAATTACAGGGGATGGGATGTTCCTTTCCCCGTACTACAAGGGTGAAGGTATGTATCTTGGTAGAGGATACTATAAACCTAAGAGACAAAGGGGTGTTGGACATCAATTTAGAGGAGATGGGATAATTGATACTCTCATGGGTGTTGGTTCAACTATTCTTAAACATAAAGACCTAATTGGTTCAACTGCTTCTGCTGTGGGAAATGTAGCAGGTGCTGTAAAGAGTATAAAAGATGCTCAGAAAGAATCTCATAAATTACAAGCAATAAAAGAAATTAAGAAAGGTAAAACTCAGTTGTCCCCCAAGAACGACAGAAAATAATTCAAATACTTGGATCAGGGTTTCAAAAGTTTTAACATCTTTTTCCTAAATAAATACAAGTATGGAAGCAATTGATAGTATCTATGATTTGGATGATACTATTATTATCTCAAACTCCACTAAAAAAGAAGATTACTTCAAGGTAAATGCAATAACTGGAACAGACTGGAATACAAATGGTACAAAAAGTTTTGAAATAAATAATCAACAAACCTATTTGAATCTCTCCGAAAGTTTCTTGTTGTGTAAATTTAAATTCACTAAGGCTGGGAATAACACAAATGCTACACTTGTAAATGATTTCTTCTGGAAAATGTTTGATAGTGTGCGATTGTATATTGGAACACAAGAAGTTGAAGCGGTTGATTATGTCTCTGCTGTATCTGAAATGATGAAATTTACACTCTATACATTCAGTGATAGAATGGGAAAGGGGTCTGTCGAAGGTTTTATTCCTGATATGTCAACAGGAACAAACACAGACCCTGGATATATTCAAAGGAAAGGAATGTATAATGATGATACAAAAGCAGAAAATAGTTTTACTGTGGCAGTTCCTCTTAAAGGTATATTTGGATTTTGTGATTATGATAAAGTTCTGTATGGTCTTAAAATTAGATTTCAACGACAAAGGAATGATAATGAAAATAGATTGCTTTTTGGTGTTGGTAATGCTTTTGGTGATCAGAATAAATTTGTAATTGAGGAGATGAGTTGGTATATCAGTGAATATACTCCTAATCTTAAAACAGAAGAGATGTTGAATCGAAGACTTAACTCAAAGAAACCACTCAGTGTATCATACCTCAAAAGAAGATGTCAACACGTTAAACTCAATCAAACTACTTACACGTGGAATTTGGGTGTTCTGGAAGGAAAGCCACGATATCTGTGGATGATTTTTAAAAAGCCAGATGGTGATACTGCGACTGATAAGAATAATGCATTGAGTGATAATGCTAAGGTGAAACAACTTCGCGTTTCTCTAGATGGAACATTTTATCCACGAGATAGATTGGAAATTAATTGGGAAAAAAATGATTTTGCTGAAGCATACAAGTCTTACCAAAAGGTGTGTGAAAGTAATGGAAATAAAGAACCTATTTTGGATATGACAGCATTTAAAAGTTTGTATACAATCTATACGTTTGACCTGAGCGCTCAAAAAGAAACTATAAAGTCTAATCGAGTGGATACTTCCCTATACATTGAAAGAGGAGAGAGTGAAGAAGTTGATACATATTGTTTGCTTTTGGAAGAAACAGAATTGCAGATTAATACAGATAATGGTGTGATGATTAGTCTCACATAATTTTTTGTTAAATAAATGAGTGGCAAAGTACCAACTGGGGTATATGTTAATCAAATCAATCTTCATAAACTATCATCTTGTGTTCAAAATCAAAAGCCTTGTACGATTAACGTTAATACAATTCAGAGAAAAGGAGCAGTAAGAATTGATGTTTTGCTCACAAGAGAACAGGTTAAAATCTTGAATGACACTGGCTCACTTAAAATTAAAATGACAAAACCAATGTTGAAAAAATATTCAATAAGAGAGACGAGTGGAGGATTTCTCCCATTTCTAATTCCTTTATTTGCTGGTTTAAGTGCGGTTGGAGCATTGACGGGTGGTATTTCAACAGCGGTCAAAACTGCCAACGAAAGGAAGGCTCAACTCCAGGCTCAAAAGAATTGGAAAGACATAACAAAGAGTTGGAGAAACAAATTAGTGGAAGTGGTGTAATTGTAGATTTTGCTGAAAAACTTGAAGGTCTGCCTGATAAAGCGAGATTGTTAGTTGGAGATATGCTTTCTTCTATAGCACAAGCAGGTGTAAAATTAACGAAAAGAGGTAATGGATTATATCTTTCTAATAAATAAATGAGCATTGATGAGTGGTTGAAAGAATTTGGAAAGAATACAACATCAAATTTACAACTTGCCAAATATTGTAAGAAATTAAAAATTCATAATGTGGTTATTTGTATGAGAGATGAATTAACAAATGTGTCGAAACATACAAAGAATATTATTATGAACTTAGAAGATAATGATGGGAACGGTTCTCATTGGGTTTGTATTTTTAATAGTCAAGACAAATATTATTTTGATAGTTTTGGTCTTCCACCACCTGTTGAAGTCATAAAATTCTTACAGAATGGTGTTTATCAAACATTTCAAGTCCAAGAATTAAATTCCAAGTGTTGTGGTCAATTATGTCTATATGTGTTATTTCAACTCAACAAAAATAAAAAATTTTATGATATTATTTTTAATCTAATATAAATGACTTATGTTGGTAAAGATGGTTCTATCTTTGGTGTATCTCAAGAACTGGATATTGATTTATCAAATTATTACACAAAGGCACAGGCTGAACGACATAAATATAATATAAACAAAAATATTAACATGAAAAATGCTTATAAATTAAAAAATTATCCAAGCCCGACTGACGCGAATGACTTGGTGAGATTAAGCGATTTATCACAATATATATATACTTAAATAAAACGGCTGTGTATTCTAAAGATACAGAAGTGTTGATATTATCTCCAGGTCATACAGAATTCACAGTTCGAATTAAAATAAATTTTTATAAAGAAGGGCGTATCGTTTGAATGAGAATAGAACAATGGGGGTATGATATGAATGATTTAGGGTATAATTGGTCATTTAAAATTAACCTCGAAGACCTGGAACAATTAAATCAGTCTCGTAAGGAAGAATATTATCCACTTGGTATCGAGAATGAGTTTTGTGGAGCCACGATTAGTAAACAACAAATAAAAGAATTTAATAAGGGTAAATATAATAATGGTTTTGCCCTTGTTTATCTCATGAAAACAGAAAAAACAGGATTATATATAATAAGTAAGGAAATACAAAATGATTTAACTATGGGAAGATGGGGAGGTGTTTCGTGCCATAATATTATTCTAACATATATTTCTAATACATAAATGACAGCAAGAAGGCTTCAAGAAAATTATCATTTCTGTGTCCAAGCATACCTTCAAGAAAAGGGTATTCGGTATTTTAATAAATATGTTCTACAACATAAGAATGAGGTATTTTCAATAAAAGATTGGCATTATGCTGATGTTGATAAACCGACAACTTTAGATTTAATTAGAATGTTAAATAATGAAAAAATTATAAGGTTAAGAAAAGGTAAGACTCTTTTAGAAATTCAACAGAAATTTTATTGGTTTCCTGTTGTAAAAAAATTATTTTAGATACAGGAATAACAAGAAATCCTGATGAATATATGTATAATATTCTATGGGGTGTAAACGATTCAAGGATAGTAAGGGATGAGGAAGGAGTTGAAGAAGAGAGGGAAGAGGAGGAAAAGGAGAAGGAGGAGAGGGAGAAGAAAGAGAAGGAGGAAAAGGAGAAGAGAGAGAAGGAGGAAAGAGAGAAGAGAGAGAGGGAGAAGAAAGAGAAGGAGGAAAAGGAGAAGAGAGAGAGGGAGGAAAGAGAGAGAATGAATAAATATCAAAATATGGAAACCAGTGAGATTCAAAAAAGATTGGTGGTATTACAGAAAATAACTCAACCCACCGAGGAGGAAAACAAAGAATTGACAAGTCTATTTGCAATATTTTCTTCAAGACTATTGACATCGTCAAGCTATTCATTTTAATTCAAGTTTTTTCTTAAATAAATGGAGGAGAGAGTGAAGGCATTTCTAAGGATTCTTTATGTTTTAAAAATTAAGATTCAAATGTGCATGTTGGAAACTAAAAAGGTTTTTGCACTCTGCAGGAATTTTTCTCATAAATAAATGAGTTATTGTCTCAAATGTAAAAAGAAAACTAATACTAAAAATATTTCATATATTAAAAGTAAAAATAACAGGGTTATACAAAAAGGTATATGTTCGGTGTGTGGTTCAAAAAAAATCAATTTATCTCCAAACACAAACTCGGAGGAGATATACAAAAGTTTTTATCAGGAAGTAAATTTACAACTACTGGAATACCAGGCAAATTACATCTTCCAGGTTATTCTTTCTGTGGTCCAGGCACAAACTTGGATAAAAGATTAGATGAGGCAGACAATCCTAAATCCTGGAGTAAACCAATCAATAGAGTTGATGAAGTGTGCATGAGACACGATATTGATTATGGGAATACCACAACGTTGGAAGAAAAGCATGAAGCCGATAGAGAAATGTTGTATAATTTGTCTCTGATACAAAATCCAACCTTGAGAGAAAAAGTTGATAGGTTCATCGTGAAGAAGATGATTAGTGCTAAATTGAAACTTGGACTTGGAAATTCAAAAAACTTATAGGCTCTAATGATGCCATTAAGACTGAAGAGCAATTAGCTGATGAATTACATAAACCAATATTCACAAAGTTTCAGAGAAGGAAAGTTTATTCCAAGGAAGTTGATTATATCTGGTCTGCTGATTTGATTGAACTCAATAATGATAAGGGGTACAAGTATGCTTTAACCGTTATTGATTTGAGGAGTAGATATGCGTGGGTTGTCCCTTTAAAAAACAAAACAGGTAATACTCTTATGTTAGCTTTTCAACAGATATTTAATAAAAGTAAGAGAAAACCTAAGAAATTGTGGACTGATGAGGGTAGAGAGTTTTATAACAAGACATTTATGAATTTTCTAAAAAATAACAGTATTACATTATACAGTACCTTTAATGAAGGGAAGGCAGTTGTTGTTGAACGTTTTAATCGTACCTTAAAAGAGAGACTATATAAAAAATTCACACAACTCGGTTCACAACAATGGTCATCTTTTATTCAGGATATTGTGGATAAGTATAATGACACGATTCACACGTCAACGAATATGAAGCCATCAGAAACATTTACAAAATTAAAATATGAAAAAGAGATTAATGTCAGAAAACCTAAGTTCAAAGTTGGTGATATCGTAAGAATATATAGGTGGAAATCTCATTTTGAAAAGGGTCTTACTGAACGATGGACGAAAGAACTTTTTAAAATTGTTGATGTAATAGATACAGTTCCTTGGACTTATAAAATATATGATTTGGAAGGGGAAGAGATTTTAGGTTCATTTTATTCACAGGAATTACAAAAGACAAAACTAAGCAGATAATACACCTTTGTGGACACTCGAGGGCCAAGTCCGAGGTGTATAACAGTATATAATGTGTGTCAAGGGGTGGACGTTCTTACATCTGTGAACCCCAAACACAGAATCCTCAACTGAATAGTCAAGGCTTAACTTTTGTTTGTGTGTGTGTGTGTGTGTGTGTGCAATGGGAGCAATAGGTTGGCGCTTCACTCCCTCCTACTATACACCGTTGTGGACACTCGAGGGCCAAGTCCGAGGTGTATAACAGTATATAATGTGTGTCAAGGGGTGGACGTTCTTACATCTGTGAACCCCAAACACAGAATCCTCAACTGAATAGTCAAGGCTTAACTTTTGTTTGTTGATGTGTATGTGTGTGTGTCCCAACCCTCACATTCAAAATCTCAACCCCAACCCTCACATTCAAAATCTCAACCCCAACTCAATCCTCGCCCAACACAATGTCTTTTTCAAAATGAGATTTCCACCTATATATATATATTTTTACGTTTTTTTTTTCTTCTTCCAATTCTGTCTTTTAAGGCTTTCAGGTTTGATGACATAGAAAGAGGGAGTAAGAACTTTCTTGATAGGTTTAAATCCCAAAGAGTGGTAGCATTTCAAGTCTTCAAAATAACCCCAACTTTCCAAGTCTCCAAGGTAGTTATTTAAACCATCAAGGCAGAACTCATTTACTGATTTTTTCAAAATTTGTGAGTCTCCAAGGTAGTTCCCATATTTCGAACCATCTTGGCAGAACCCTTTTCCTGAGTCTCCAAGGTAGTTATTTAAACCATCTAGGCAGAACTCATTTACTGATTTTTTCAAAATTTGTGAGTCTCCAAGGTAAAACTTGTATTCTGGCTCATCAACGTATAACTTGTTCAGTGGGTATTGTCTTGATAACTCACAATGAGTACTATTGCTGTAAAACTCTTTTTCAGGATTTTGCTGGTCTCCAAGGTATAACTCTTTGGTTGGGTCATCAAGGACGAACTCGTTCTGTGGGTCTTGGTCGCTCATAAGGTCTTCAACCAAGCCAACAATTTCGCCCCAAGTTGTAGCAAAAGCAGTATTTTCATTTCGTATTTCAGACACAATTTCCTGTGAGAGAAAATAATAATGTATTAATTAAGTTATTTAATTATTAAATGAGTATGCTTCAATCAAAGTTTGAAAATAGGAAAATAAAAATCTTACCTCAACAGATAAGAGGTTTGAATCCAGTTCATCAACTTGAAGGTTTAGTTCCATACAAGACAGAGAGTTCCAAGGAACACCAAAGTCATCCCACTCAAGGTCTTGGTCACTCATAAGGTCTTCAACCAAGCCAACAATTTCCCCCCAAGTTGTAGCAAAAGCAGTATTTTCATTTTGTATTTCAGATACAATTTCCTGTGAGAGAAAATAATAATGTATTAATTAAGTTATTTAATTATTAAATGAGTATGCTTCAATCAAAGTTTGAAAATAGGAAAATAAAAATCTTACCTCAACAGATAAGAGGTTTGAATCCAGTTCATCAACTTGAAGGTTTAGTTCCATACAAGACAGAGAGTTCGAGGCAAGCACACAGCACACCATTGCCAGCAAGAACAAATGTTTAAAATGGAGCCTGGGTTTGAAGCTTTTATAGAGAAAGACTGGTGGGTGTGGTTTCCTTTGGAAATTCCCTGGGCAAGCCTAGGCAAGCCTTCATTGGGAAATTTTTCAAAACCATAACATCCTGTAATTTTTCTAGTGATTTCTTTGTGAGTCAGAGATGAACTGGAAATGATGTAAGAGTGGGCGGGGCTTAGCAAAAGTAGGCGGAGCTTAGGAAAAGTGGGCGTGGCTTAGAAAAAAACCTTATGAAAAGTGGGCAGAGCTTAGCAAAGTGGGCGGGGCTTAGGAAAAGTGGGCGTGGCTTAGAAAAAATACCTTATGAAAAGTGGGCGGAGCTTAGCAAAAGTGGGCGGGGCTTAGGAAAAGTGGGCGTGGCTTAGAAAAATACCTTATGAAAAGTGGGCGGAGCTTAGCAAAAGTGGGCGGGACTTAGCAAAAGTGGGCGGGGCTTAAAGAAAAGTGGGCGGGGCTTATTGAATACCTTGTGGAAAGTGGGCGGGGCTTAACAAAAGTGGGCGGGGCTTAAAGAAAAGTGGGCGGGGCTTATTGAATACCTTGTGGAAAGTGGGTGGGGCTTAACAAAAGTGGGCGGGGCTTAAAGAAAAGTGGGCGGGGCTTATTGAATACCTTGTGGAAAGTGGGCGGGGCTTAACAAAAGTGGGCGGGGCTTAAAGAAAAGTGGGCGGGGCTTAACAAAAATAACCTGTGGCTCAGGAGGTGGTCAAACAAGAGCATTAAGAGAAGTTTATCATTTCGTAATGGCACAAAAGGGGTATCTTCAAAAATATAAAGATTCAAATGTTTTGTTTGTCAATATTTTAGATGGGGATTATTGTGCAAAGAAAATTAAACTATTGAAGGAATTTGAGAATGAACAAATCTTTATAGGTTCAATGAGTGAGCTGTTCAACCCCCAGGTGTTCAATTCAATGAGGTTCAACCTCCAAGTTAAAAGGGGAGACAAATAAATATACCTTGGGATAAAAAGGGGATTTATTTTTAGGGAAAAAAATTATGAATCGCTGAAAATCCCCCATTCATTTACATGGGGAAAAGTGAGCCAGAATCAGTATTCTTACCCTACTGTGGGTGGTTGAACTCAGTGAGCTGATCTGCAAATGCTCTTCAAATTTTAAGTTAATTGGATTAAAATTGATGATTTTAGAAATTTGCCTCTGCTGACCTTTTGGTCTATGTTGACCTTTTTGCCGATGGTGACCACAAAAAGAATACATGGTTGAATTCAGTGATATGACATGTAAATCCTTTTCAAATTTCAACTCAATTGGATGAAAATTGAGGATTTCGAAAATTTGGGCCAAATTGGCCTTTTGACCTATTTTGACCTATTGGCCTATGTTTACCTCAAAAACAATAGGTGTTTGAATTCATTGACCTGATATGCAAGTCCTGTTCAAATTTCAAGTAAATCGGATGAAATTTGAGGATTTTAGAAAATTTGGGCCAAATTGACCTATATCGACCTTTTGGCCTATCTTTATCTCAAAATTTATAGGTGGTTAAATTCGGTGACCTGATCTCTAAATGCTCTTCAAATTTCAAGTCAATCAGATGAAAATTGATGATTTTAGAAATAAGGCCATGTTGATCTTTTGGTCTACGTTGACCTCAAAATTAATGGGTGAGTTAGTAACGTGACAAGAAAAAAGTGGATAGGATTTTGGTTCAAATCCAGCCCATCATTGGGATACAAAACGTGAACTGTTCAACCTGGCGGAGGTATGCGCTCGACCGAGTGCCCTTCTAGTTCATATTATTATTATTAGTAGTATTGTTGTGGATTTCAGATTTGTTGGATGCTGATTTGTTGTGGATTTCAGAATCAGATCCGAGTAAGGCACACAACAACCAGGTCCTCAGACAGTTATTTCCATAAATACATGTTCAGAATAGACCCATCCCCTTGTCTGGTGGGATTCTAACTCTTCGATGCGTTGGAGAAGGGTAGAGAACAGGTTCCTTTCTTTCTTATGGGATAACCTTTTCCTCTTTATGACACGTTCATAACGTATGATTTTACATCAATTTTCATTTCTGCATGAGCGATATTCACCGTTCGTGCACGCGATTAGACAGCCGTTAGCCCAACGGATACTTGTTCTATTATATATATATATATATATATATATATATATATATATATATATATATATATATATATATATATATATATATATATATATATATGTCCTAGAGGAGTTTTTCATCGTGATTTCTGATCTGACTGTTTTTTCACAATACTTGTTCTGTAAAATGTAAAATTTAAAAAACAAACCTCTTAGGGAACGCCCCTAAAAATTCTGCCGAAATCGACTGAACGACACGTAACCCACATGACGTCATCTCCAGAACAACAAAGGCTGCACGCAAATTACTCGGGTTGGTGGTCTACGTGATTGTATTGGCTTTCTGTGTGTTTCCACATTCGATTGATCGACTCAAACGCTTTGTTCATTTCTGCTTTAAAAAAAAATCAAATATTTGGTTTTGAATAATGGATGACATGGACTTTGATTTGTCTGATAGCGACAGTGAGTGTGAGAGAAATGAAGGATTTTGGTCTGAATCAGATGGAGAATTGTCGGATAACATAGTCGTGGGAGGTGGAGTTCAGGCAGCTGGAAATGGAATACGGCCTTACCAGTTCGAGCCCGAAGCAGGACAAGCAGAGGAAACTGGCGACGAAATTCCCGGCGTTCATGATGATCAGGAGGACATCGAAGGAAGACTTGGCAATAACAACTGGTTAGACTAAATCCTATTCGTAATTCAATAATGTAAATTCTACTTGCATACTGCTCAATATCAGAAATATTTTAGTGAGGTGATGTGACCAGCGCAGCGGGCATGCTGCTTCGTGGCGAATGAATCACAACAAGGCCAGCCCATGTCATCGGCCGTATCTCTCCACGCATAAAACGAAGCAATCTCGCTGTCCGGATACGATGAAAACTTGTGTGCAGAACACACCTTGCGACACAATTGTCTAGAGTAGTCCGATAAATCTGACGTTCTGTTGCATTTTTATTTATTTTATTCCTACTGTCGTCATGTAGCGCCAGTAGAAAACAATGAAGAAAAGAGAATAATAAAAGAAAGCTACAGCACGCCAGATTTATCGGACTAGTCGGACGAACGACGGATTTATCGGACGACATTGCTTTTGATGATGGGTACTGCATCAGGTTTCAGCTTCCTCAACTTCTTCAAACTGAACAGCGAATAGAGCCCATGATCAAAGTCACTGTATTCGAAGTGGGCACTGCAAATGACGCTCGTATCGCTGGGGCCTTTCCAGTTTCCCCTCGCCAGCTTCATTTTAGATGTCCATATTCTCCGAAGATTCTCATCTTTCGGGAATACATGAAGGCTTACACCGTCTTTGGTTGCATTGCTGCATCCTGCTGCGATACATCTTGCAGGCATTTTCGAAAGTAAGGCTAAAACTCTTAAAAACTTTTGCGAAACAATCAAAGTAATTAAGAGGATCCGTGAGATAGCAAACACTTGTGCACAATTCATTTGTACGTACTTTATACGGTGCGCGATGTCTCATCAATCGACTCTGAGCGAGTCATGTTCTGGAGATGACGTCAATGGTCACGTGACCTGCGGTTCGCTGAACTCCACTTTTTTGAGGGGTGGGGCATAGCAAGTTGTGAAAAGCACTACAAATGTTCAAAATATTGGTCTAATTATCCCATTGTTGATTTAAAAAAAGAAACATGGGTGATTTCTTCACGAGGAAGGTCAAGTTAATATATAAATAACCAGAAACTTTTGAATTACATGGGACCTTTAAGATCTAATCAAGATAAGATTGGTGCATCTCCGAGGGCATGTTCCCCTGTTAAGAGGCCACGTTACCTCTCGTTAAACGGCAAATTAGACGGTGGACACTAGAACTAGTGGTTAACTGATTGGCGTTTGTGGTTGTTAAGCAACCCACCATACCACAAAGTTAATTGTGAGTGGTGGCCCCAGGTCCAGTTCTTCCGAGGAGAAACAAGGATTAAACCCCTCATAATACACTCGGTAGCCATGGCCGTAACAGTAATATTACTTCCAAGTTCTTCTCCAAGAGGCACCATTCTGATTTGGATGTATATTGCAATTCCTTCACCACACCAAACAACATTGTAGGTTCACCATTACAACATAGACTGCATCAGTTCAATAAGGCAGGTCCACCACTGCCTTCTCAGAGCAAGTTAGGATGGCCACTGAATGCCTGATCTGGCAACAATTCCCACGTTCTATAAATGAATACAAAATCAATCAAAAAAGCCAATCACATGGCTTGTTTTTATTCCAGTGACTTGGAAGGAAACCAAGGAAAGAAGAAAGTAAGACAATCACATTTTAATCACAAAATGCTTGGAAAGACATTTGAAATACAGTACGTCACATAAATGGACGATGCATGCACTTTAACAACACAAGATGCTGTACAATTGTTTGTTTATAGTAGCTGGACTTCTGCGAATATTAAAGTATATTTACCATTTCAAATTTTGTAAATATTGATAATTTTTAAACTTTTTTTGACAATCACAATGCAATTCATTCTTTCGTGTGCAACCATGTGTCTGCTGGTCTGCATCGTAGCTGGGAGCACGACCATGCCACTGATATAGTGCCCCCTGTAGGTTAGAGTTGGAATTTGTAATAGATCAAGATGCTAGTGATAACTTGCCTCCTCTTCACAAAATACACTGTGGGCTCTTTAATGTTCACCAATGCCCTGTTGCTGACAGGCCGGCCGCCAGGTTTAACGGCCTTCTGATGGACGATGCACACATTGATGCCGAGAGATTCGAACTCAAAACTAATGATTGGCATGAGAAGACAAAACTCCATTTCCATAGTTTAGAGGGCTGGCAAGATAGCTTGGAAGAATATTCACTTGCCTTTGAGCTGTCTCTCGCCTGGGTTTGAACACCTTGGGTTTCACATGCAGGGTGATGTATCAATGTGTGCATCATCCATTGGAAGGGCATTAAGCCAAAAGACCGGTCTGTCATTGCTGGTCGTTTATACACATTGAAGATCCCATCCAAAATGGTGGAAGGCATCTGCTTGTCTTTCGTGAAGAGCAGGCGAGTTATTTCCGGCATCCTCAACAAAAATCCCTGCCAGTCGACCGTCAAGTCCCTTCTCCCTTGCTGGCCGCACAAGGCAGAAAGCATTGCGACTAATACAGAAGAAGAAGAAGAAGAAGAAGAAGAAGAAGAAGAAGAAGAAGAAGAAGAAGAAGAAGAAGAAGAAGAAGAAGAAGAAGAAGAAGAAGAAGAAGAAGAAGAAGAAGATTGGTCGTTTTCATTACATTACTTCGTTTGGTATGAAGACGTAATTTCGAGGAACGACTCTTCCTATGCATTACTTTTTTGAAGAAAAAAAAACGTTAAAAAAAAAACAAGTTTGAAGACGATGATGGTTCACGAGCGGTATTTGACGATGTAGATTGTTTCAGAAGTCAAGGATGAGACAATGTGATAATTTTTGACCAAGTTATAAAAATGATCAACACGATGTGGGACAAGTGACAGGTTATTAGCTGCAAAATGTCGAAAACCCGGTTTCGTTCAACAACTTTAAAAATTTGACGTTTGCATAATCTTTAAAGGTCACAAAAGAATGTTGTGGACATTAAAATAAGGAAGCAGGATAGTGCTATAGCTTATTGGAGTTAGTTCGTCGAAAAAGGTCGAAAACCCGGTTCGATTCCTACAACTTTGAAAATTTGACCTTTGTGAACTTCAAAGGTCAAAGGTCAAGGATTATGACCTTTGGTGCAAAACTTCCTCTGGAACATTCCAGGAACAATATAACGTCATATAGGCTATATGGCATTTCGCACTCATCGGATTATCCATACTTTGATGAAATCAGCGTAAAAACAAACTTGAAGGGGGCGCCACGGGCAAGGTGTTCGAGATAGAGAAAAATGGTTTGAAGACTTCAGGTGGGGAATGACCTCAAGATTATGCATAAAAAATATTGTCATCCGAGCTCTCAAAGTTTGGGCGGTCGTATGATTTTTATATCAAAATTTGCAATTTTCTAAGTTCGTGGCCTTGTGGCCTTGTCCTTGGGACGAAAATGAAAAATCGAGCTCCGTGGGGCTATGCAGGTGCCATTGGGCAAACCAAATACCGAAACCCCTGCCAGATTCGACAAACCCCTCGGAGAAGAAAATTTGTTACGTCAAAATTCGCAATTTTATAAGTTTGTGACCTTGTGACCTTAACCTTGGGACGAAAATGAAAAATCGAGCTCCGTGGGGCTATGCAGGTGCCATTGGGCTAACCAAATACTGAAACCCCTGCCAGATTCGACAAACCCCCTTGGAGAAGATGCAAATTGAAATCGGCTACCCCCTAAAAGCACATTTTTTGGGCGTGACTCCGCCCATAATGGGCGCAGCACGCCCATTTTCAGGAAAACACAACTAGATCATGATATAAACCTCCCACCAAAATTTTGTCAGGATCGGATCAAAACCCACGGAGCTATGCTTGGGACAGACAGACAGACAGACAGACATACAGACACACAACAATAACGAATATAGTGGTCACTTATTTTTTTCGTGAAAATATTTTTTCGTGACCCAATGATTATTGTGAATGTTTCCTTCTCTCCCAATCAGTTAAAGATTGCCTGCCTTTTCATTGTGTTGCATTACATGATGAGGGTTTTGAGTTTGGATTAGAGATATATGTGCTGTAGTGTTGGAATAGAGATGTCACATACGCTAAATGCGTAGAATCATCTCTGTGTTTGCATTTCCATGAATGACTGGCGAGAACACTACACTCTGACAACATGGCAAAACATTGCTGGCTTCACATCATCTCCAGGAATGATTGGCTTGAAGTCTCCATATAAAGTGTGTTGAAATGTTCCACCCAAAATGGTGGAAAGCATCTGCTTGAACTCTTTCAACAGGACAGGGTAGAAGTTGATCGAAAATGTTCTGCAAAAAAATATGTAAAAAAGACAAATTTGCTCCAACAATACGGAACAAATCATCACTGAAAATGGCAAGCACCAAGAAGAGCACCGAGCGTCTCTAACCGTGATTTCAAAGTTTACTAGTCACATAATACAGCAAAGAATTCCATGATCCAAGATACTCACGACTCCCCTGGTGAATGCAGAAAATTTAACGCTTGGCCAAAATATCTGATAAAGTTTCACACAGCTTCTTGTCAGAAAGTGAGAAATGGTCAATGAAGTCATGTGAAGAAGCTAAACTTATTTAACCGAAGGGTTGCAGTTGAAAGGATGGGAATGTGTCGATATCAGTGGGAAGTGCTGGCAATGACTAGTTAATATTAACATCACTGGAGAATGGTGCATCACAATCAGAACAGCCACAGGTGATGACAAAAGGTTCCAAAGGGCTCGAAGGTATGTATGCTTGGCCACAAAAACACGGATCCTTGCACCCAACAAATAAGGTGTGACCTTTGTGATGCGGAGGTCACAAGGGCCTCACACAAGGACCACTGCATTCCCAGAATTATCAAATTGCTATAACTTCCGAATACAGTCGCAATGGGTCCAGTTAACTATTGGATTTGATTTGAGGTTATTCGGAAAAATTGACATAACATCACATTAAACTCATAAACAAACAACATAAACTGAGCATTGCATAATGAGCAAAAGATGAAGGAACGAGTAATTTGCCAAAGATTACACAAAAAAATTCAAAACTTATTTCAAGTATGCTCCTCGTGCATACAACAAAACAATAAAAACATTAAAAAAAATATATATTTTAGGCTCAGAATAGTCACTCACATTATGTGTATCTGAGTGTGAGTGTATATATATATATATATATATATATATATATATATATATATATATATATATATATATATATATATATATATATATATTGTTATGGTTGTGGAAATTCACAGGACACCATATAGGTCCTTTGATCAGTTATGTCGATAAGTCTGTGTTCAGATATATTTCCCCACCGATGTCGAAGGGATTTATTTGTGTGCAGGGCTGTGAATCTTCAGTTAGCCGTTTTTCTTTTACTATCTTTATTTTGGACCAAACGCATTTCAACCACCACAACCGCCTTCACAACAACCACCTTCTTCACAACCGCCTTCACAACAACGACATCTCCCCGCCATCTCCTAAACCTCATCTCAACAACGAACAACATCGCCTCACCTTCATCTCCGCAAACGCCGCCATCTTTGCGCCAGCCACGGCGAGTTCCCCACGAATGGCATCGCCGCCGACAGATGCAGGGGTTCCCTGTTGGGGCGAGGGCCGATGATCTCTGCAACGTCCGCGGGAGTCGATGATTTCACCCATGTCCGCTCTCTCCGAGCTTCGCATCAAAATCGGATCAAAAGATCGAAAGGGGCGGAGCCAGCGGGGGGTCAGAGGTGAGAAATTGGCAATCAAAACCTCGCCTCACGGACCCAATATAAGGGCACGCCGAGACGCCAAGCGAGGAGTTTTGAGGAGTTGTGTGGAGTCGCGTTGGGAGCTGGGTCAGCCTGGAGTCTGGAGTCTGCAGAAGGACAGGAGCTGGAAAGAGCGGAGCCTAGAGCGCAGCCTGCCGTGCCGAGCTGTGGGTCGCTGGGAACAGGCCAGAGAGGAGTCGCCAACCAGCGGCATAACGGTCCGAGGTGATCGGGCCCCGGAACAGTCCAAACGACGCGGAGGAACGGAGGGGCTCTTAAGAGAGCATCAACTCTGAAAGTGCAAAGGCCCGTTCGTTCCTCTGAGGCATTGTCAACTAGGCCCGATCGATCGGGCCGCTAGACGAGGCCTGGGCCGCGCCGCGGTCATGCCAGCTGCCGTGTGGATGGGACGCCAAGGAGCACCCAGCGAGTCACCACGAAGGCGGCAGGTCACCAGCGCGGCCTCTCGGAGCTCCTTCGGTCTCCCAAGCTCAGAGAAACATTAAAGGCTTACGAGCCCAGGCCTTTTCTTTCTGGGGTTTTGAATGAACGTTGTAGCGCCATGTCTTTAAGTAGAACTGTCAAGTGGATGTAAATAAATAATAATAGAATGGTGGTAGTTCGTTTTCTTGCTTGTGTTTTGTCCCATACGTGCATTGGTTGCATACAGGACTGCATGATTGCATATGTGTCGTTCTATAAATAAATGTCCTTGTGTGAATGTTAACCCGTTCGTCGCGTCCTTTTCCTTCAAATTGAACTGCCGTATTGCATTCGAAATAATAGCTGGCTTTTTAATCGTCTTTGTGTACAATGAGCGGGAGCTAAGAGAGACTCAAATGAGATTTGTTACCTGCATAGTCCGTGAGCGTCAGCTGTGGCTGTGTGGACATGTGGCTCGTTTTCCTGATGCCGATCTTGCTCATCAGATTCTCTCAGCAAGGGAGCCTCATGAGTGGGGGAGGCCATTGGGCCAACCACATGCCTCGTGGTTGCAGCAGGTTGATCAGCATCTCAATAAGATGGGGATGGGCCAGGCTTCTGCATGGGGGATGGCCAGACAGAGGCCCCAGGAGTACCAGTGGGAAGTGTACGCAGCGACGTGCTGTTCCGGCGCTTGCTCCCATACCTGACCTGACCTACTCAAGGTTTGAGGGTTGTATACAGTAAGTACTGTCGTTGGTAATCACACTGACCCCAACCTGCCGATTCCCAAAAAATTGCCAATGTTGGTCAAGCACGTGTGTGTGTGTGTGTGTGTGTGTGTGTGTGTGTGTGTGTGTGTGTGTGTGTGTGTGTGTGTGTGTGTGTGTGTGTGTGTGTGTGTGTGTGTGTGTGTGTTTCATAAAGCAAAACATATTCTTTCTGCTAACTCCCCTACCCCCATATATATATATATATATATATATATATATATATATATATATATATATATATATATATATATATATCTCTCTCTCTCTCTCTCTCTCTCTCTCTCTCTCTCTCTCTCTCTCTCTCTCTCTCTCTCTCTCTCTCTCTCTCTCTCTCTCTCTCTCTCTCTCTCTCTCTCTCTCTCTCTCTCTCTCTCTCTCTCTCTCTCTCTCTCTCTCTCTCTCTCTCTCTCTCTCTCCCCCCCCTCCAAATACAGTGCAGCACTCTCCTCCCACATTTCCTCTCTCCCACCCCCTGTCTCTCTGTCTCTGTCTCTTGACATATCTGGATGGTGGTTATGTCTGGACAGGTGGTTTTCACCGGCCAGCTTGGCTCCGGACGAATCTGGGAGGTATTTATGTCTGGACGGGAGTTTGTCTCTAGACTTATCCGGGCGGTGTTTGTCTCTGGGTAGTATTTATAATATGACCGGTAGAAAATGGATTTCCAACATCATTTTTTTCCATCTTCACTGTTATTCTACGCAGAATCATTTTGATGTAACGGTATGAATCGTCATTAACGCTTCACTGCACTTCTGCCTTCCCTTCCTCTCACTGTCTTCCCTTCTCCAACCCCTTCTCACTCCCCTTCCCTCCTCCATCCTTTTCCCTCCAACCGCTCTCTCTCCCCCACCCCTCTCTCCCTCTTCCCCCCCCTCATTTTCTCCCTCTCCCCTTTCATATTTCCATCAGCGAAGCGACCGGTGGTATTTACTCGTAGATACGTAAATATAAAGAAAGACCCACCCACATCTCTTACCTGTGAATGGAAGCAATAACCAATCAGCTCTCACCTAATCAGTTAAACCCAGGTGGTTCGGATTGTGTCAATAAATCGACTCCTCCCATGCTCTTCTTGTGAATGTCTTTACATCTGTGGAGGAACTCTGGGAAGGGTTTGAAACAGCAAAGGGCTTTCCTTTTATCAATTTTCTTGGATGCTTTGTGCAATTTTCTTTGGCTAGAAGAGCATGGAGAGCTCACTCGATGTGGGTTATAGTGAGTGAATCAGAAACAAGTCTGTGGATTGATTCCCTGGCCAAAGGGTGGGCTGGCATAACCAATCAAAGGTGCCTAAAGCCTCTGTAGGCTGACTGATACTGTGGGTGGCAGTGGCTTTGAGTTGCGTCAGTTAGCAAAATTTCAACTTTCTCGGCCACCTGGAAAGTAGTAAAGATTTATACGAGTGAGTCAGTGAGTGGTTAGAAAAAGATATAGGTACTGTATGCTGTTTTTTCACAATAGCCCTGAATGGGAATTTATTCCCTTTCATTAAATTATATGTGGAGAAATATCTCATGTACACTCCTATATGTATACACTCACACTTTGCTCTCACACTCATCCAAATTTGGGATCTGCCTGAGCAAGCACATCATCATCATCATCATCATCATCATCATCATCAATGGTTGCCATTTTTAACTGAAGACGGCCATTCCCATTTGACATGTGAAGAACCTGGGAATGTGAATTTGTTTATATTGTTTGAGCTGCTGCCCACACAACAACCACACACTGAGAGAGCAAAGAGTGTAACGGGGCAGGGGATTGGAGGGGTGGGGGGGGGGTCAAAACTACTTGCTCCCCTTAGTTTTTGGCTGAAATTTATAATTTGGATAGGGTGCCATTGATAACCTACCTACTCTTCAAGATAAACACTGTGGGATCTTCAATGTTCACCAAGAATGCTAATAGATGGGACACCCAAATGTAATATTCATCTGGGGGAAAGCATACTTTGTGATGGCATATGGGTCCTCCGGCTAAAAGTCCTTAATTCCGATGGATGGCGCACACATTGATCCATCTCCCTCCATGCTACACCAGAGTGACAGTTTATAAGTGTCGATATGCAAACCCAGGCTAGACAGCTTAAAGACAAGATCACAGACCACCAAGCCATTGTGCTAGGCCAGGAAAGGCATGAAAGACATCGGACGTAGTACATCCACTACAGTCAATTTGGTGTGGGTGAGAGTGGAAAGAGACTTCATGACATCTCTTTCTGTGGAATCTCTTGGTTAGTCATTCCCCTTCCATAAAAAGCATTTTCATTGTCGGAGATTAAAGTATTACCTTTGCTGTTGTTTTTGGTCATCTGGTGGAAATATGTAATTCAAGATGACCACTTTAGGTACTCCCTTTTCGTAGTCGATAGACTGCTCAATGCGTTTTGTAAGAGTGTTCTGAAACAGAAAGAGGAAGGTAAAACATTTCATGATTGTATTTTATGCATGTGGGGTCTCAAAAGGTTCTACAGCACACAAGTCAACTGCTTTGAACACAACCACTACCACAGGGGGCATGGAGACTGAGCATGCCAGAGATTAACTCCATGAATGTTCGTGCTTAAGGCAATTTAGTTTCAAAATGCACCCTGAGCAGAGAATGCCCTTTGCACTCCAAATGAGGATTGGAACACATTGGTTATTAATCAAGGTTATTTACCCAATTTAAATCCTCCAGGGGATCTCAATAAACTGAAATGATTTGTGTGGGAAATACTCGTATGACAGGCAGACATGCATGTCGGGCTGAGAAAATAAATAAACAATTTAACAAAAGCACGACAATGAATAATGGGAATCCTGCAAGAAATAGCAACACGTGTGTGTGTGTGTGTGTGTGTGTGTGTGTGTGTGTGTGTGTGTGTGTGTGTGTGTGTGTGTGTGTGTGTGTGTGTGTCCCTTTTCTCCATAACTCCAAAACCATAAATCCTAGCAACCTAAAAGTTTGCATGCATACTAAAAACAACTCCAAGGAAGTGTAAGAGTGAAAATTGGGTGTTTGAGTTAATTAAGACACCCCTTTCGAAGATAATTAATGGCCTTGTTTAATTATGTCCTTCATCAGGTGATCCTTGGCAAACTCGCTCTATACGGGGTCTTAAGGCGTATCCTGGATTACCTCGCTGGGGTCTGAAGCCGTCATCTTTTTTGGCCTGCTCAACCATGCCTTGACTTGGAACAAGCCGCAACGATTTCTTAACTATAAAGTTTTTTTTTTCTTCACTTCCCTCACTCATATTATCAAATGCCTGTTCATCATATCTACGAATTACTGGATACATTGCAATGCTTTTAAACGCCCGGAGACACCAGAATTCATTTCCGCACATGCCATAACCTCGAGAATCTCTTAAACCGTTTTGTTGGAGTGCTTCCTTGAGTGCTTCAGCCACTTGGCGAGCACTCTGCAATATTCTCACTGTCACTGAATACTGTATATCGATCGACTTGAACAAAGTTCAGGGGCCACCCACCTGCATTGGCCAGGTCTTGTCTGCGGTGCAACAGGCGGTGACTGGATCATTGAAAATGTGAAATGTTATTTTCCATGACGTTTCCCATTTTTGTTCTTCCATTATACGACCCGTCCCTTCGGCATAAATAAATACAAATAAAAATTAAACGTTTCGTTTTAAAAAGTTTCTTCAACCATTTTGTGGAGGGATTGGTGAAGCCACTTGGCATGACTCACTCGAAGCTGTGTATCCTGGGTTCGAATCCCGACCCAGCTATAAACTCTTATCCCGGTGTTTCACAGGCAGGGTGATTCATAAATGTGTGTGCCGTCTCTCGGATGGACGTAAAACTGGGCGTCACATCCCCCAGAATCTCTCTCTCCTTCCACTCTCTCTCTCACCCCTCTTCTTATCCCACCCCTGTTTCTCCCTCCCAACCCGACCCCCTCTCTCTCTCCCACCCCCTTCTCTTTCAACCCCCTCTCTCTCTCTCTCTCTGACCCCTCTCCTCGTCCTCCTTTCCTCCCCCCTCATTATCTCTCCACCCCTCTATCTATCTCTCCTGCCCCTCTCCCCTCCCCCTGTTCCCACAACCCCCCCCTCACCCTGTTCCCACAACCCTCCCCCTCTGTTGAGGGGACTGTAGTATGTATGAATCAGATTCGGAGTAAGCCGACCGGAGGGGTGCAAAGGTCGCTGCACGCATGAGCATGCATGCAGGCAGACGTTTTCCAGGAAGATAGTGTGGGTTTTAAATGCTCTCACTCCAGGTCTCTAAAGTGTGGTGTGTGTGTGTGTGTGTGTGTGTGTGTGTGTGTGTGTGTGTGTGTGTGTGTGTGTGTGTGTGTGTGTGTGTGTGTGTTCGGTTATTAAGCAAAACATATTCTCTTTGCTAACCCCACCTCCTCCACTCACATCTATCTCTATCTCTATATCTCTCTCCCTCTTTTTTATATATATATATATATATATATATATATATATATATATATATATATATATATATATATATATATATATATATATATATATATACATAAATATTGTTGCGAATTCGCGCCCGCCGGTGTGCGAACGGCCACGTGACTCGAATCGCGGCACGTCGCCCACCGGACGGACAATTCTGTCGTGACCCTCTCGGACTAACGCCAGGAGCTAGTCACGGGTGGGCCTTTCGGCCTCACCACGA
This sequence comes from Eptatretus burgeri, assembly GCF_056783735.1. Taxonomy (NCBI): domain Eukaryota; kingdom Metazoa; phylum Chordata; class Myxini; order Myxiniformes; family Myxinidae; genus Eptatretus; species Eptatretus burgeri. The sequence goes on along the minus strand of NC_140974.1, from coordinate 73,200,844 downwards.
TCGTGCCAATCGGCGACCCGCGTGGGATAGGGTTGTTCGCCAAACTCGACCTACCTAAGTACCCACGCGGATGGTAAACCGGGCGATCGCACCTCGCCGCAGGTCGACTCCGGACACGGGCCGCTTAAGCGGTCCGTTCCGTACTATCGGGATAACCGAGCGGTGTTATCGTCGGCCTCGACAATTCCGATGAATTATCAGGCATTTTAAGCCCACGATGAATGAACCCTTTACATGAAGCAAGATGGGGATTCAATTAAAGAAAAGACGAAGCGAAACGGGAAAACAGTTCAACATAATGCACATTTATTCCGCGGCACACTGAGAGCACACATATACAGCCAAACAGAATGCACATATATCAAATGCAACAAAAGAAACAATGACGCAGAGATACTACCGAATACGCGTACACATGGCAGCACTTATACGGTTTTACTTCACAGACGGCGCCGACACTCATTTACTCAAAAGCAAAGGAAAGAAGCCACCCTAATAGGCAAGGGGGCAGACGGGCCCGTAGGCCAATGTGTGCGCGGGACCTGAAGGAGAGGTCAGGTCCGCGAGACCGGGGGGGGGGGGGTCCTACCCGCGTCCTCGTGATGAGCCGCAAATGTGGCTGCGCGGCGGTGCCCCGACTTGGTGCTGCTTCGCAGGTTTCGTTGGCACCGCTTGGAGTGGGGTGGGAACGGGGCCCCCTTTCTGCACTATCTCAGCGCGGGGGAAAGGGGGGGGGAATTGTTGATGCCCTGGGGGAAGGAGAATGGTTGGCTGCCTTGGGTCCCGCGACGAGCGATCCCACCGCGCCTCATCGCCGACCGCCGTCTTCCCTGCCTCGGACCCGAGCTCCTTGGACTCTTCCCCCAATTCACCTCAGCCGACTGCAGAAAACCACCTTGATGCCTTCACCTCCCGACTCCTCTCCGCTCTCCAACCCGACTTGACTGCCTCGCAACAACTCCAACCAAAAACTAACTCTCTGCGTAACAACTCTTCTCATTCGCCTCGCGCTCGCCGTTTTATAGGCCGGCAGGAGAAAACAATATGCAAATTTCCGGATCAGGATCTCCTCGAGGGCGAAGCCAAGCTCGCCGATTGGACTGAGGAAAAGGGGCGTGAATCTCCCCTGATCCTAGAATTTGCATATCTCGATTCCAGACAGACGCGCCTGGAGGCGGGGCCAAGTCGCCCAGCGCTTCCTAATTGGACGGATCAGAAGTGGGCGTGTAGCATTCCTGATCCGAATTCTCCTCGGAAAGGCCGCTATTTGCACTCGTGGCTCGGCGCGTATCTTGTACGAGCCCAGGACAGCCCGACGCTCGGTGCTCACAGGTGGTGCGGGAATGGCCGTAGAAGGAGGGAGGTGAAGGTGGTGGAGGGTTTCCAGCGGTGGCCGATGGCCATGGTGCCGTTTGGAATGGCGGTGATGCGATGTTTGCGGGAGCGAGTTGTGAAGGTAAAGATCATGGCTGTTAGCGTTGTTGTTGTTGTCTGACGGTTGGAGCGTGGTTGGTTCAAAATAAAGATAGAACAGAAAAACGGCTATCTCAAAGCGTCGC